>NC_045993.1:12921545-13221545 GCF_010909765.2 Amblyraja radiata
CCCACCCAAGTCGTTGTACCAGATTCAAAGTTGTCTTGTTGAGTCTCATTATCTGTAACTCGTTTTCACCTTGCTCCTAGCTAACAATGGCCAGTTTCCTTAATCATCATTACTTTTTTGCATATCTTTCATTCATTTGTTCTATACAGTATATCTCTAAATCGCCATCTATATCTCTCGTTTCCCTTTCCCCTGACTCTCAGTCTGAAGAAGGCTCTCGACTTCTTTAGTCAGAGGGTGTTCAATCTGTGGAATTCTTTGCGACAGAGGCTATGAAGGCCACGTCGGTGGATATATTTAAGACAGATATTGATAGATTCTTGATTAGTATAACTTCAAAAGTTATGGGGAGAAGGCAGGAGAATGGGGTTTGGAAGGAGAGTTGGATCAGCCATGGTTTCACGGCGGAGTAGACATGATGGGCCGAATGGCCTAATTCTACTCCTATTCCTTATGACCCGAAATGTCACCTTGTGGTGGTCCCTGGGGGTTAGGCCGCTCCTTGGGTCACCCCGCTCGGCTCTTGAGGGACAGGAACGATTGTCTGGCTATGGGGTTTCCCGGGTCCTGCTCGCGGGCATTCTGTGTGTTTGCCATGATTCATTAACAACAACTTCTGAACCTGCCTGGCGTCTGGCCTTTTCCTGACCTCATCCAGGCCACTACAACTGGTGACCCCGACGCATCGTGATGGAAAACAACGCCGTTGCGTTGAAGCTCCCGACTTTGTGGACTGAAGAGCCTGATATCTGGTTCCAGCAGGTAGAGGCCCAGTTTGCTCTGCGAGGGATGCTCATCAGGCACCCCTCCAGCGGCCGTACAAGGGTCCATTCCGTGTCCTGGAAAATGGCGCGTCAGCTTTCGTCCTGGACATGGGGGATCGGCGTGAGACTGTTTCGGTTGCGTGACTGAATCCGGCGCATATTGACATTGATCGGCCGGTGCTGGTAGCACGGTCCCGTAAGCGAGGGCGCTCTCCGTCTACGGGGTACCTCCTCCAGTGGCTACTCCGCCCCTGCACCTGTTGGTCGGCTGCCCGTTCCTGTGCCGGGCATGGTGCACATCCGAGCTGGTCGCAGCCTGCGCCCTCCTGTCTGTTTCGTGCCTCTGGTTCTTGGTGGGGGGGGGGGTCCTGTGGCGGTCCCTGGGGGTTAGGCCACTCCTTGGGTCACCCCCCCCCCCCCTCAGCTCTTGAGGGACAGGGACGATTGTCTGGCCACGGGGTTTCCCAGGACCTGCTCGCGGGCGTTCGGTGTGTTTGCCATGATTCATTAAAAACAATTTCTGGCCTTTTCCTGACCTCATCCAGGCCACTACAACCTATTCATTTTCTCCACAGATGCTGCCTGACCCACTGAGTTACTCCGGCTTTTTGTGTCCATCTTCTGTTTATGTTGGACATCCAGTGGTGTGTTGCTAGCTGCCTCTGCCCACGGTCTGCCTGTCTTTTTCTATTTGTTATGTTTAGAGTGTATCTTTTAGTTTTTTTCAGTATTTCTTTCGGTATTTTATGTGGGGGGAAGCGGGTAGGGTAAGGGGTAAACCGTCCTTCAGTCGCTTCCTGGCGAGGATGCGGCTATTATCCGAGTCGCGTCCTCGCCCCCTCCCCCCCTCGCGGCCACCAACTGGATTGACACGGCCTTTCCTGCCGGGACCAGACCAGAGCATCAGCAGCGGCGGCGGGGTGCTGGAAACATCGCGGAGTAGGCGAGGCCTTCCTGGGATCGCCGCTTGGAGCTCCGGGGTGTTGGGCCGCTGCGGGTGTGGAGTGTGGAGTTGTGGGAGCTGTGGGTGTGGAGATCCCAACGCAGGCGGCGCTGACTTTAACATCGCGGAGTCCTGGGACCCTTTGCCGGGGGTTGTCAGCGCGAATCTCCGCCCAGCGCGGCCTGTGGACATCGGGAGCCGCCGACTCCGGTGGGAGGTGGCCGACGCGAGGTTCTGAACATCGGGCCGCCCGTAGCGGCAACTACGGGGTACTCGGGAGGCCGCGACCACGGGTGAACATTGGGGAACATCGGCGAGGAGGTTGACTGGACTTTGGTTCCTTCCCTCACAGTGGGGAACTTTGGTGCCGTTGTGGGGATGTCTGTGTTGTGGACTACTGGGTATGTGTTTTGTGTTTTTTTGTATGACTGTAAGGGAAAAAGAATTTTTTGTCTCTTCATTGAAGACGTTGACAATAAATTAAATCAAATCAAATTTAAACCAGCATCTGCAGTTCCTTCCTACCCCCATCCACAGTACTCGCTGCAAACACCAGTGGAAGCAGTGGTGGGCAATGGGAGCTGCTGAGGGCAGGTTAGGGGCATGGATAGGACACTGGCTTGTGGGGAACTGTCAAAAAGATATTGCTAACCTGCAGAAAACGGTCACCAAATGCCCAGTTCCAAGTGTCCATGATCAGCAGCACGTAATTCTTGGATACCCGATCAAACAGCTGGCACTGTACAGAACTCTGACGCTGAAAGGGAACCAACATTTATTAGCGATAAATTCCAAATACACTGGTGACAAATTAAATACCCTGCTCACTTCACCCCCTGCTCACTATACTCAGTGACTGATCACCACAAATCACAGTGGGTGGATGGCCCTTGAGTCAGGCTCACTGTGCTCTGCGTGTGATGATCAGACTTAGTTTATGCTCATCAGTTGCAGAGAAGGGCCGGCACAGTGGTGCAGCGGGTAGAGCCGCTGCCTCACAGCACCGGAGACCCGGGTTCGATCCTGATCTCAGGTGCTGTCTGTGTGGAGTTTGCATGTTTGCTGTGTGGAATCCCCCCACCCCCCCCCCCCCCACAGTAGAATCAGTCTAAAGAACTATCCTAACCCGAAAAACGTCACCTATTCATTTTCTCCATAGTTGCTGCCTGATCCGTTGAGTTACTCCAGCATTTTGTGTCTGTATTAAGTATGTCCTGATTGACTGACTGTTCATTTATTTTCTCTTTGCTCCATGTTGTTGACCTGACCTGGTCCCAGGACCAATGCCCTTACTTCACTCTGTTTGGCTATTAGCCTCAGAGACTTACTTAGTGCCTATTATGCCGCCTGACATGTAGGGCAGCAACGAAGGTCCTCCACTCCTGTCTGTTCTGGGCTAGCTTCTGGACACTACCCCAGGTCAGGTCTAGTAGTGTTGATTCTTGCTGTTTCCGTGACACTTGCAGTTTCCGTGACATATTTGTTTTACGAGACAGGGTTGTTAGCCCTGTGCTCAACCTCCAACCAGGAGGACCAGTGGATCGCTCTTGGTCTCGCCTCTACCCTTCCACCTGTCCAGCATGGGAGACCCTAACAGGAGAGGAATCCCCCGCTGACATAGCTCTAGGGGTCACTGAGACACACAAGCTCCCCGACCTGGACAAGGTTGCTATCCAACGGGGAGAACCTCAGAGAGTAAAGAGCTAAAAGCCCATCGCAGGACCTCTACACCTAACTCCCAATCGATCGTTACTTTTACGCAGAAAACATGGCAACAGCATTGGTTACATGACATATTGGCGGCTGCCTACACCCCTCCCCCCCGGCTCCCACCGCCTCCCCGGCCACTTCCATGCCAGACCTTCTGCCGCCACGGCCGACCCTCACCTGCTCTCTGGCCACCCGCGCACAGGCCGTGACCATCGACTCCGCCGATCCTCGCATCCCCTACGACTATGTCTACGACCTCCTACGACCCCCCCTCGACCTCAGTCTTCCACACCTAAGACCAACTACAACTAGCTATGAGTGGAAAATTATCACATGATAAAATTATGTCATGTTTGCATTTTTTTTCTCGGGCCAATTACCGACCTACGACTATCTACGACTACCTACGACCTACCATCACGACCTACCTACAACCTACCTACGAGTAAAAAGTATCAATTTTTTCAATGCCAACCTTTTTTTTATACTCGTGGACATTTTTTATCAGGCTGGAAAAAACACCGCAACCTACTTGAGGCCACGAGTACGCGGAGACCACTCACGAGCGTGAGGAAGAGTTACGGAGATCTCCAACAACCTCCTACGACCTCATGGCGACCACGCTGCGAGTATGAGTCAAGGGCAAACTCGGCAGAGGTCGCCAATTAGGTCTTGAAAGTGGGACAGGGGCTTAACTCCAGCACTCTGTGCCCTTTAGTATATTAACCAGCAACTGCAGCTGTTTGTTTCTGCTACTTTAGTTTCGTTTAGAGATACAGCACGGAAACAGGACCAGCGATCCCCGCACATTAACACTACCCAACACACACTAGGGACAATTTGCATTTGTACCAAGCCAATTAGCCCACCAACCCGTACGTCATTGGAGTGTGGGAGGAAACTGATGATCTCAAAGGAAACCCACGCAACGTCACGGGGAGAATGTACAAACTGCGTGCAGACAGCACCTGTGGTTACGATAGAAGGTACAGGAGCCTGAGGACTGCAACGACCAGGTTCAGGAATAGCTACTTCCCCACAGCCATCAGGCTATTAAACTTGGCTCGGACTAAACTCTGAACATTAATAGTCCATTATCTGTTATTTGCACTTTATCAGTTTATTTATTCATGTGTGTATTTACGTATAGAATGGTATATGGACACACTGATCTGTTCTGTAGTCAATGCCTACTATGTTCTGTTGTGCTGAAGCAAAGCAAGAATTTCATTGTCCTGTCGGGGACACATGACAATAAAATCTCTTGACTCTTGACTTGACTTGAACCCGGGTCTCCGGCGCTGTGAGCAGCAACTCTACAGCTGTGCCACCGTGCCGGCCTACTTAAACATTATTAATCCCTTTAACTCTGTTATAGCGGACAATCGCCAATAGTGGACACCCCCCTCCCTCCCTCCCCCCACAACCATGGTCCGTTATAACAAAGGTTTACTGTGTGTAGTTGCAGCATATAGAGCCTTTAAAGCAACCCAGCCGCTCCTGATAGCACAAGCTCACCTGCTGTGTGTGCAGGAAAAACCACCAGAAGCTGTCCAGGAGGATGCTCTTCATCAGCGTGGAGTTGAGCAGCTGCTTGAGATCAGCAATGTAGCCAATCTGCAGAGGGAGCAAACAGTGTGAGACGGACACTAAAGGGCCTGTCCCACTTACGTGTCCTTGGCACGCAAATTATGCGACCTCGTCGTCGCGTTGAGGTGCACGGGCATCGTATGGCCGCGTGGGGCCGGTCCCACTGAGAAGCGCGGAGGGGTATGTAGTTGTGCGCGACATCGCGCGGGGCTCCAACATTTTTGTAACAAACAAAATCTTCGCGCGCCAACGGCCTGTCGCGGAACTGACGGCCAAAGTGGGACAGGCCCAAGACCCCGGCGCGACGCAACGTCTCACCTCAAACAGCAGCAGAAGCAAGCAAACGATCGCCGAACTCAGCCTGGGGCTCACGGCCATTGTGGTCCGGATCCGCCCCCACTTCTACTCCCAGAGCGGGGCCAAGAAAATTGAAGATAGACACAAAATGCAGGAATAACTCAGCGGGACCGGCAGCATCTCTGGAGAGAAGCAATGGATGACGTTTCGGGTCAAGACCCTTCTTTTCAGACTGAAGAAGAGTCTTGACACGAAACATCACCCATTCCTTCTCTCCAGAGATGCTGCCGGTCCCGCTGAGTTACTCCAGCTTTGTGTCCATCTTCAAATGACGTCACGCGCTCCAGACGGCTGTGCGGGCGCATTAAATCGCGCGCGACCTTCGCGGGACCGTCGCGGCTCAACGCCACCACGAGATCGCGTAATTAGTGTGCCAAGGACACGTAAGTGGGACAGGGGTTTTAGTTGTTGTGTTCAGTTCTGGGCACCATGTTATAGGAAAGATATTGTCAAGTTAGAAAGGGTACAGAGAAGATTTACGAGGATGTTGCCAGAACTCTAGGGTCTGAGCAATAGGGAGAGGTTGAGCAGGCTGGGACTTTATTCCTTGGAGCATAGGAAGATCTTATAGAGGTGTATAAAATCATGAGAGGAATAGATCGGGTAGACACACAGGGTCTCTTGCCCAGAGTGGGTAATATCGAGAACCAGATAGTATAGGTTTAAGGTGAAGGGGGGAAATTTATAGGTGACTTTTTCACACAAAGGGTGGTGGGTGTATGGAACGAGCTGCCAGATGAGGTAGATGAGGCAGGGACTATCGCAATGTTTATGAAACAATTAGACAGGTACATGGATAGGACAGGTTTGGAGGGATACGGGCCATATGCAGGCAGATTAGTGCCACCACTGTGGTGTAGATGGGACATGCTGGGTGGTGTGGGCCGAAGGACCTGTTTGCGCGCTGTATGCCCCAATGATACAACCAGACTGGTGAAGCCATTCTCTCTGGGTTCATGCCCATGCAGACTGCGATGAACCGGGAACTGATCACAAGGGGAGGAATCGCTGAGTGAGCCAACGCTCTCACATCCACTGACCTGTTTCATCCCCTGACCACGGGCCTTCAGAACGTTGTCCAGGATCTGGTCCAGTGCTGTCTGGTTGGGCAGAGGGGTGGGCTGCTCTGGATTGAACCCTGGGTAACGTTGAAGCTCTACCAATTTTGGCTTATCTACCTAAAGTGAGAGAGAAGCAACAGTAAGAGCAGACACAAAACAGTAGCTGCCCCTGGTGGAACTCTAATTAGTGGTGGTCATTGGTGCTATTGGTCAATGCAATCTGTGAAGACGTATTGACTGAACAGTCAGTGATGGTGGGAACGTTATCACAGGCAGAGGGAATGTCCACGGATTATGGGAGGGAATTATCGGATGGTAGGGGGAATATTTAGTGGGCATGAGGTGGTAATTATCAGAGATCGCACGGAATGAGAGCGCAATCAACAGAGATGTTGGTTTACAAAACAAACCACCACAAAGTGTGTTGTGTCTCAGGGAATCGGTACAGGGCCCCTTGCTGTTTGTGGTTTACATGAACGATTTTGATGAGAATGTTGAAGGCATGATTAAAGGCCCTGTCCCACTTTCCCGAGTTACTCATGAACTCTCCTGAGTTTTCCCCTTGATTCGAACTCGGGGAATTACGGTAACAGCCGTTCATAGGTACTCGGGGCTATTTTTTTAACACGTGGACATTTTTCAACATGTTGCAAAAACGTCCCGACTTACCTGATGCCCCGGGTTCCTATGGCTGCCATTACGAGCCGCTACGAAACATCTACGGACTCCTACGGGCTCGCTACCGACATTCCCCGAGTTCGAATCAAGGGAAAAACTCGGGAGAATTTGTGAGTAACTCGGGAAAGTGGGACAGGGCCTTTAGTAAGCTGCAGATGACACTAAAGTGGGTGATATCGTAGGCAGCTATGATGATTATCAAAAAATTTGCAGATAGCTGAGGAATGATTATTGCAGGTAAATGCGGGGTGCTGCATTTCGGGAAGTCAAACCAGGGCCGGACCTTCACGGTGAATGGCAGGCCCCTGGGAAATGTTGTTGTGTACATGGATGTAGGGTTGCAGGTACGTAGTTCCTTGAGAGTGGCGTCACGGGTGGATGGGGTGGTCAACTGGGCTTCAAGTGGGCCTTCATTGGTCGGGGTGTTGAATATAGTTGGGATGTTATGTTAGTTACATTGGTGAGGCCACCTTTGGAGCCTTGTGTTCAAGTTTTGGTCACCCTGCTATAGGAAGCATGTCATTAAGCTGGATAGAATGCAGAGGGGATTTGCGAAGGTGTTGCCGGGACTTGAGGGCCTGAGCTATAGGGAGAGGTTGGGTAGGCTAGGACTTGGAGTGCAGGAGGATGAGCGGTGATCTTATAGAGATGTATGGGACTGTGAGGATATATAGATGAGGTAAATGCACAGTCTTGTACCCAGAGTAGAGAAATCGAGAAATGGGAACAGAGGTTTAAGATCAGAGGGGGAAGATTTGATTGGAACTTGAGAGGCAAGCTTTCCACGAGGGAGAGTGGTGATTATATGGAGCGAACTGCTGGAGGAGATGGTTGAGCTAAGTACCATAATAACACGTAGGAGACATTTGGATAGGTACGTGGATGAGAGAGGTTTGTACTCGGCTTGTACTCGCTAGAATTTAGAAGATTGAGGGGGGATCTTATAGAAACGTACAAAATTCTTAAGAGGTTGGACAGGCTAGATGCAAGAAGATTGTTCCCGATGTTGGGGAAGTCCAGAACAAGGGGTCACAGTTTAAGGATAAGGGGGAAATCTTTTAGGACTGAGATGAGAAAAACATTTTTCACACAGAGAGTGGAGAATCTGTGGAATTCTCTGCCACAGAAGGTAGTTGAGGCCAGTTCATTGGCTATATTTAAGAGGGAGTTAGATGTGGCCCTTGTGGCTAAAGGTATCAGGGGGTATGGAGAGAAGGCAGGTACAGGATATTGAGTTGGATGATCAGCCATGATCACATTGAATGGCGGTGTTGGCTTGAATGGCCTACTCCTGTACCTATTGTCGATTGTCCTTATGTATACAACAGGACTAGTGGCTGGTTTGTTCTCAATGTTTTCAAATGTGGGTAAATGTGGTGAAAATATACCAACCTTGCTCTTTGGCTTGTTCTCTGTTTGAACTTCAAAAATATCCTGCATCATTTCTGGGATAAAATAAATCAAAAAGGGCAACGTGAGTTTCATCAGTGAATGCGCCGACTCCAGATAGGTGAGAAAGAGCTGAGTCATCCCTCGCGCCCTGCCTCAGCTTTAAGCCTGATTACCGTAATCCTTGATTTCCTATCTATATAGAATAGCATGGTGGCACAGCGGTCCGATCCTGACCACGGGTGCTGTCTGTACGGAGTTTATACGTTCTCCCCTTGACAATAGACAATAGACAATAGCTGCAGAAGTAGGCCATTTGGCCCGTCGAGCCAGCACTGCTATTCAATGTGATCATGGCTGATCATCCCCAATCAGTGCCCCATTCCTGCCTTCTCCCCATATCCCCTGACTCCGCTATCTTTAAGAGCTCTATACAGATCTTGAAAGCATCCAGAGAACCTGCCTCCACCGCCCTCAGAGGCAGAGAATTCCACAGACTCACCACTCTCTGTGAGAAAAAGTGTTTCCTCGTCTCCATTCTAAATAGCTTACTCCTTATTCTTAAACGGTGGTCCCTGGTTCTGGACTCCCCCAACATCGGGAACATGCTAGTTGACCGCGCGGGTTTACTCCGAGATCTTGGGTTTCCTCCCACACTCCAACGATGTACAGGTTTGTAGGTTAATTGGCTTGGTGTAAATGTTAGATTTGTCCCTGGAGTGTGTAGGGTAGCGTTAATGTGCAGGGATCACTGGCCGGCTCGGACTCGGTGGGCCGAAGGGCCTGTTTCCGCGCTGTATCTCCAAACTGAATTAAACTAAAGATGGGTACTTCAGTCGCACAAAGACAGATGGCACGGTGGCACAACGGTAGAGTTGCTGCCTTACAGCGCTAGAAACACAGGTTCGATCCTAACTACGGATGCTCTCTGTATGGAGTTTGTATGTTCTTCCTGTTACCTTGTGAGTTTTAAGACAATACACAATAGGTGCAGGAGTAGGCCATTCGGCCCCTCGAGCTAGCACCGCCATTCAATGTGATCATGGCTGATCATCCACAATCAGTACCCCGTTCCTGCCTTCTCCCCATGTCCCTTGACTCCGCTATCTTTAAGAGCTCTGGCTAGCTCTCTCTTGAAAATCTCCAGAGAACCGGCCTCCACCGCCCACTGAGGCAGAGAATTCCACACACTCACAACTCTCTGTGCGAAAAAGTTTTTCCTCATCTCCTTTCTAAATGGCTTAAAAGGATAAGGGGGAAATCCTTTAAAACCGAGATGAGAAGAACTTTTTTCACACAGAGTGGTGAATCTCTGGAACTCCCTGCCACAGAGGGTAGTCGAGGCCAGTTCATTGGCTATATTTAAGAGGGAGTTAGATGTGGCCCTTGTGGCTAAGGGGATCAGGGGGTATGGAGAGAAGGCAGGTACGGGATACTGAGTTGGATGATCAGCCATGGTCATATTGAATGGCGGTGCAGGCTCGAAGGGCCGAATGGCCTACTCCTGCACCTAATTTCTATGTTTCTATGTTTCTATCCCTTATTCTTAAACAGTGGCTCCTGGTTCTGGACTCCCCCAACATCTAGCCTTTTCAAACCCTTAATAATCTTATATGTTTCAATAAGAAACCCTCTCATCCTTCTATCCCCTCTCTCATCCCTTCTCCTGGTTCCGGTTTCCTCCCACATTCCAAAGATGTGCGGGTTTGTAGGTTAATTAGCCTCTGTAAATTGTCCCTGGGGTTTCGGATGTAACTGGTGTACGGGTTATCTTTGGTCGGCACGGCCCCGGTGGGCTGAAGGACCTGTTTCCACGCAGCGACACTAAACTAAACTAAACAAAAGTGGCTGAAAATGCTGGCATCTGGAACAAATACAACTGAAATGCTGGAAGAAATCAGAGTTTCAAGCAGCATCTGTGGAGGTAAAAGATACAGTAAGTAAGTTTATTGGCCAAATATTCACATACTAGGAATTTGCCTTGGTGCTCCGCCCACAAGTAACAACATGACATACTGTGACAGTATATGTCAACGTTTCAGGTTGAGACTCTGGATCAGGAATGAGAGGGATATGGAAAGATCTCCAGCATATAGCCAAATGCAGATTAGAAGAACACCTGATATTCTGCTTGGGTAGCCTTCAACTCAATGGTATGACAATGAATGTTACCGTTTCAGGTTCAGTGTGTGTCTCCCACACACGCTTTTAGGTTTCCACTCACTTTCCTGTCTCCCCCCCTCCAAGTTCCATCTGCCCATCCATCCCCATCCCCTTGTACTCCCATACACACATAATCTTTCCCTTTCTCTCTCAGTCCCACTGCAGGCTCTAGATCCAAACATCGTACATTTTTGTAGAGTTGAGTTTAGTTTATTGTCACGTGTACCGAGGTGCAGTGAAAAGTCTCCGTTTTATCTCCATTGGTGTTATTGTGTTCTTCCATTGTTCTATTTTGTTGTGCCGACTGCACTGCAATCCTTGCCTTTACTTCCTTGGAGAACATTATTTTCTCCCCCCCTCCTGTTCTCCTCCCTGCTGTACCTATGTTTATCCATACAGATAATGAAACAATTGCTGCTGATTTCTACGAAAAGATGGAAAGTACAGGAGCGACTCAGCGGATCAGGCAGTATCTCGGGAGAACGTGAACAGGTGACATGTTGAGTCGGGACTCTTCTTCAGACTGATTGGAGTAGGGGCTGAGAAAGCTGGGGACAGACACAAAATGCTGGAGTAACTCAGTGGGACAGGCAGCATCTCTGGAGAGATGGAATGGGTGACGTTTCGGATCGGGACGTGCAATTTGAGCGTCCAGGAGTGAAAAAGACTACAAAGAGTTGTGACCACTGCCCAGTCCATCACCGGCTTTGACCTCCCCAGCGTCGAAGGGATCTATCGTAGTCGCTGACTCAAAAAGGCAGCCAACATCATCAAGGACCCACACCATCCTGGCCACACACTGCCATCAGGAAGAAGGTACAGGAGCCTGAAGACTGTAACGTCTAGGTTCAGGAACAGCTTCTTCCCCACAGCCATCAGGCTATTAAACACAAAGAATAAGCTCTGAGCTCTGAATTGCAAAATACTATATTATTATTTGTTATTTGCACTATATTTGTTATTTATTGAACTTTTTTTCCCCCCGTTATAAACAATGTTGACATATTCACATATTCTGTTGTGCTGCAGCAAGTAAGAATTTCATTGTCCCATCCGGGACATATGACAATAAAACACTCTTGACTCTTCAGACCCTTCTTCAGAGTAGGGGGCAGTTCAAAGCCTGTCAAGTTATAGATGGGTGGATATAGTTGAGGTGGGGGGGGGGGGGGGAGATGGGGGGAGAGGATAATTTTCAGATTACCTGGTATCAGATAACAGCCAGAGATGAAAAGACAAAAGGCTACGTGGTACGGAGGCAAGAGACGTGACATGTAAAGCCAGAGGAAGGGATATATGTGGAAGGGGAAGGGTGGGGGAGTGGGGAAGGAGAAAGGGAGATGGCTTTGTGGAAGAAATGGGTACACATTCAAGCAGGGCACAGAGGGGGGGAAAAGCAGAGTAGACTCGATGGGCTGAATGGCCTCCTTAGAAACATAGAAAATAGGTGCAGGAGGAGGCCATTCGGCCCTTCAAGCCAGCACCGCCATTCATTGTGATCATGGCTGATCGTCCCCAATCAATAACCCGTGCCTGCCTTCTCCCCATATCTCTTGATTCCACTAGCCCCTAGAGCTCCATCTAACTCTCTCTTGAATCCATCCAGTGATTTGGCCTCCACCCTCCATTCCACTCGTACGAGTAAAAAGTAACCATTTTTTTCAATCACGGGTAATATTTTTACTCGTGGACATTTTTCATATTGTTGAAAAAATGCCACGAGTTTACCGGATTTCCCGAGTACCTACCGTTACTCGTATGAGCCGATACGGGACATCCACGGACTCCTACGGACCCGCTACGGACATTCTCCAAGTTCGAATCAGGGGAAAACTCGGGAGAACTCTTGAATTACCTCGTACAGTGGGACAGGCCCTTAAGTCACACAGCACAGCAACTGGTCCTTTGCTCCAACATATCCGTGCTGTCAAGTACCCATCCATTCACCAGTGTCCGCTCCACAGCCCACAGGAACTTGTTTGGATATAGATTTGTGAGAGTCTTTGCCTCCCCACTCCACAAAGCTGTGGATTCCATATTCCAAGCACCCTATGAGTGAAAACATTCCTCCTCAGATACCATCTCAACCTCTAACCCCCCTACACTAAAACTATGCACATGGGGGGAGGCAAAGACTCTCACAAATTTATAGACACATGGATAATAGACAATAGGTGCAGGAGTAGGCCATTCGGCCCGTCGAGCCAGCACCGCCATTCAATGTGATCATGGCTGATCATCCCCAATCAGTACCCCGTTCCTGCCTTCTCCCCATGTCCCTTGACTCTATCTTTAAGAGCCTGCTGCTTTGAGGAAACATGTCCCACTACTCACTCTATGCCTCTCATAATTTCCTATGTTTCAATTAGGTTTCCCCTCAGGTTCTTCTGCCCTAAGGGAAAAAAACCCAGCCTATCTAGTCTCTCCTCATATCTAAATAATCTATTTTAGGCAACATGCTGATGAATTCGCTTTGCTACCTCTCCTGTACAATCTTGCCCTTCCAATAGTGCGGTGATCAAAGCTGCACGCTATTTTTCACCTGAGCAATGGTTCATAACATTGTGCTATAACCTCCTTGCTTTTAGAGTCATACAGTGTGGAAACAGGCCCTTCAGCCCAACTTACCCACACTGGCCAACATGTCCCAACTACGTTAGTCCCACCTGCCCGCATTTGGTCTATATCCTTCCAAACCTGCCCAACCCATGTACCTGTCGAACTGTTTCTTCAATGTCGGCATAGTCCCTGCCTCAAATACCTCCTCTCTACCTCCTTCCGTACACCCACCACCCTTGTGTGAGTGTAGTTTTGAAATTGGCTTTGGTTAATTATCTTCATGTGTACTGAGCTACGGGGAAAAGCTTTCATGCGTGCTATTCAATCAACTCATGAGTACAATCCAGCCATATACAACTCCAACAAGTAGATCAAAGAGAAAAATACCAGAATGCAGAATATAGCGTTACAGCGTAATAGTGTTATAGTTACGGAGAAACATAGAAAATAGGTGCTGGAGTAGGCCTTCGGCACCTTCGAGCCAGCACCGCCATTCAATATCATCATGGCTGATCATCCACAATCAGTACCCCGTTCTTGCTTTTTCCCCATATCCCTTGATTCCTTCAGCCCTAAGAGCTAAATCTCACTCTCTCTTGGAAACATCCAGTGAATCGGCCTCCACTGCCTTCTGTGGCAGAGAATTCCACAGATTCACAACTCTTCGGGTGAAAAGGTTTTTCCTCATCTCAGTCCTAAATGCCCTACCCCTTATTCTTAGTGACCCCTGTTTCTGGACTCCCCTTACATGGGGAACATTTTTCCTGCATCTAGCCTGTCCAATCCCTTAAGAATTTTAAATGTTTCTATAAGACTGCCTCTCATCCTTCTAAATTCCAGTGAATATAAGCTCAGTCTTCCCATTCTTTCATCATATAACAGTTACACAATTTCGGGAATTAACCTCGTGAACCTACGCTGCACTCCCTCAATAGCAATAATGTCCTTCCTCAAATTAGGAGTCCAAAACTGCGCACAATACTCCAGGTGTGGTCTCACCAGAGCCCTGTACAACTGCAGTAGGACCTCCTTGCTTCTATACTCAAATCCTCTCGCTATAAAGGCCAACATGCTGTTTGCTTTCTTCACTGCCTGCTGTACCAGCATGCTTACTTTCAGTGACTGATGTATAAGGACGCTAAGGTCTCGTTGCACCTCCCCTTTTCAAAATCTGACACCATTCAGATAATAATCTGCCTTCCTGTTCTTGCCACCAAAATAGATAATCTCACATGTATCCACATTATACTGCATCTGCCATGCATCTGCCCACTCGCCCAACCTATCCAAGACACCCTGCAGCCTCATAGCATTCTTCCCGCAGCTCACACTGCCACCCAGCATTGTGTCATCCGAAAACATGGAGATGCTACGTTTAATTCCCTCGTCTAAATCGTGAATATATATTGTAAATAGCTGGGGTCCTGGCACCGAGCCTTGCGGCACCCCACTAGTCCCTAGTCCAATGTGGTAGGTTGGAAGATCGGGATTATACCCTGGTTTCTGGAAGGACCATTCAATAGTCTGATAATGTGGGGAAGAGGTTGCTCCTGAATGTGGTGGTATGCTTTTTCAAACTTTTGTATCTTCTGCCTGACGGGAGAGGGGAGAAGAGGGAATGGCCAGGGTAGAAATGGTCCTTGATTATAATGTTTAAGAAGGAACTGCAGATGCTAGAAAATGGAAGGTAGACAAAAATGCTGGAGAAACTCAGTGGGTGAGGCAGCATCTATGGAGAGAAGGAAATAGGCAACGTTTCGGGTCGACCCGAAACGTTGCCTATTTCCTTCTCTCCATAGATGCTGCCTCACCCGCTGAGTTTCTCCAGCATTTTTGTCTACCTTGATTATGATGGATCTTTTCCCGAGGCTAGTGGCCATCGAGCTAATGGCAGAATAACTAGCATTAATACCGCACTAACCACGATTAATACCGGCACTACAGATGTTGCAGCTATGGTCTGCATCAACCCAAGTGATCATTTGAGGCACGGCAACCTGTCAGTACAAGAACCATTCAAATGTTTACATTTAAAATTTACGAACCATTTTTGGTCAGATCAACACACACTACGAGTTTAAGGTTCCTCCCTCCTGACTTTGTTCGCTGATTATTTTTAGCCACTTCTCAAACATACTTACTCTCTGGTTGCACACTGGCTTGCTGCTCACAGCTTCTGAGCCGAGCCTCAATCACCTGTAGAAAATACAAAGAAAATACACAACTGTTACAGGGAAGTGTCACTCGAGCTGTTGCTCATTCCAGTTTGTGACTGATCTCATGCACACTGTCACGGTGGAGCAGCGGTAGAGTTGCTGCCTCACAGCGCCAGAGGCCCGGGTTCCATCCTGACTACAGGTGCTGTCTGTACAGACCTTCTACTTTCTCCCCGTGACCTGCTTTGGTTTTCTCCGGGATCTCCGGATTCCTTCCACATTCCAAAGACACACAGGGTTGTAGGTTAATTAGCTTGGCATAATTGTAAATTGTCCCTAGTGTGTAGAATAGTGTTAGTGTGCGGGGATCGATGATCGCTGGGCCGAAGAGCCTGTTTCTGTGCCGTATCTCTAAAGTAAACTAAACTAAACACTGCTTCACCTAACTAACTTCACTCTTACTGCTTACTGGACTGTTAAAGCCCTGTCCCACGGTACGAGTTCATTCCAAGAGTTCTCCCGAGTTTGCCCTGATTCGAACTCGGAGATTTACGGTAATGGCAGCTCGTCGGTACTCGGGGCTCTCGTGGACATTTTTCAACGTGTTGAAAAATCTTCGCGAGTCTTCCCGTGCTTACCTGCCGTTAGCGAGTCTCCTCGAGTACCTGCCGTTAGCGTTACGAGCCGCTAAGAGACGTCCCCGAGCTCCGACGTACCCGCTACGTGCATTCTCCGTGCTTACAACCAGTCTGATTTTTTTTAAACTCGGGAGAACTCTTGGAATGAACTCGTACCGTGGGACAGGGCTTTGACACCCTCCAACTCAGACCATCATGGAATCATTGTTGTTTTTTCCCTGAAGGAAAAGCGGGCTGTGGGGAGGATAAAGAGGCAGGGTGTGAGGGGGGCAAAGGCAGGTGGAATATGTGCGGTTTACCAGAATGCTGCCTGGATTAGAGGGATTCAGCTACTGGGAGAGGTTTGATAGACTTGGATTGTTTTCTCAGGAACGTCTGAGTTTGGGGGAAGACTTGATCAAAGTATATGAGAGGCATAGATAGGGTAGAGATATACAACCTTTTTCAGCCACAAAGAGCAGTAATTAAAATTTGCTTATATAATTGCAGCCTTAAAGTTTGTAAAATATCTCAATCTAATTCACAGGATCATCATCAAATTAAATCCAATAGCAAAGAGATTCAAATACAAGTGAACAAATGGTTAATCGGACAAGAACGTTTTAAGGAAAGTGTTAAAGGGGAGAAGGGAAGTAGAGAAACCGTTTAGTTTATTGTCACATGTACCGAGGTGCAATAAAAAACTTTTAGTTGCATGCTATCCAGTCAGCGGGAAAACTATACATGATTACTATCAAGCCACCCACAGTGTACAGATACAGGATTAAGTGAATAACGTATAGAGCAAGATATAGTCCAGTAAAGTCCAATTAAAGATAATCCGAGGGTCTCTAATGAAGTAGATAGTGGCTCAGGACTACTTTCTAGTTGTTGGTAGGATGGTTCAGTTGCCTGATGACAGCTGGGAAGAAACTGTCTCTGAATCTGGAGGCAAGTTATATAGTTCAAAATAAAGCAAATAAAAAGAGGTTGAGAAGCAGAAGTACAGAGTTAAAAATTTAATTGCTTAATGTCACAGGCACCACTGGTGGGGTAAAGGAAGTATTTGATGTACCAGAATTTACAACTGGGGCAGCTTAGATTTCTCAGAGATGAAAGGGTCTATGCAGGCATAAACATGAAAAGTTTTAAACCTGAGGTGTGGCTCAGCTAGAAGTCAGTGTAGTCAATCGGTGGTGCTGACAATCTATAGCAATTATGTTGCATGAGGTGAGTGTAATGGATATATGGAAGGTTACTGAAGATACACAGCTGGGTGACAGTGTGGACTGTGGGAAGGATAAAGAGGCAGGGTGTGAGGGGGCAAAGACAGATGGAATATATGCGGTTTACCAGAATGCTGCCTGGATTAGAGGTATTCAGCTACTGGGAGAGGTTGGATAGACTTGGATTGTTTTCTCAGGAACTTCCGAGGTTGGGGGAAGACTTGATCGAAGTATATGAGAGGCATAGATTGGGTAGAGATTCACAACCTTTTTCCCAGGGTGGAAATGTCCACACTAGGGTAGCACAGTGGTGCAGCGGTAGTTGCTGCCTTACACCGCCAGAGTCCCGGGTTCGATCCTGACTACGGGTGCTGTCGGCACGGAGATTGTACATTCTCCCTGTGACCGCGTGGGTTTTCTCCAGGAGCTCCGGTTTCCTCCCACACTCCAAAGACTTACGTTTTTGTTGGCTAATTGGTTTCGGTAAAATTGTAAATTGTCCCTAATATGTAGGATAGTGTTAGTGTTGGTGTTCTCAATTGAAGGAAGGTCGGCGAGTACCAGGCAGGCCAAAGAAACGTTTCAAAGACAACATCAAGAACAGTTTGAAGAAATTCCACATCACTTCGAACAACTGGGAGCAAATTGCACTGGTTAGGCGCTCCTGGTAAAATCCGTGCAGGAAGGAGCTGCAAGTCACAAAATGGAAGTACGCCGTGTCACAGAGACAAAGCAACAACACCGTAGGGAGAGAGAGAGAAGGGGGCACGACAACTACCAACCACCGCCAGTCTCCACGACCCACGTTGCACCGAGGTGTGTGGATCGCGGATCGGCCTCTACAGACATCTGCAGACCCACAAGTAGGCGACCCTATGGAGAGGAGAGGACAGTCATACACGTTTCCAGTGGCCGCCGATGAAGATGAGTGTTATGCCCCTGTCCCACTTAGGAAATCTGAACAGAAACCTCTCGAGACTTTGCGCCCCACCCAAGGTTTCCGTGCTGTTCCTGGAGGTTGCAGGTGGTATCCGGAGGTTGAAGGTAGTGGAAGCAGGTAGGGAGACTGACAAAAACCTCTGGGAACCGCGCGGAAGCCTTGGGTGGGGCGCAAAGTCTCCAGAGGTTTCCGTTCAGGTTTCCTAAGTGGGACAGGGGCATAAGTGTACGGGGTGATTGCTCGTCAGCATGGACTCGATGGGCCAAAGGGACTGTTTCCGGGCTATATTTCCACGAGTCTAAAGACTAAAGGGCATAATCATATGGTAAGTTGGGGAAAGTTTAATGGATATGTGCTGGGGAAGTTTTTAACACAGAGAGTTGTTGGGGTTTGGAGTGTCGCCGGGGGTGTGGTGGGGACAGATACGATAGTGGCGTTTGAGAGGCTTTTAGATAGGCACGTGGAAGTGCAGTGAATAGAGGGATATTGGTATCATGTACGGCACAGACATTGTGGGCCGAAGGGCCTGTTCCTGTGCTATACTGTTCTGTGTTCTATTTCATTCACTTTAGTTGAGTTTACAGATACAGCATAGAAACAAGCTGTTCAGTCCACGCCAACCAACGATCACCCAGACACTATTTCTATGTGGTCCCAGTTTAGCATCCTACACTTTGGGGTCAATTTACAGAATCCAAGTTAACCTGCGAAACTGCGCGTCTTTGGAAAGTAGGAGGAAACAGAAGCACCCGGAGAAAACCCATGTGGTCACAGGGAGAATGTACAAACTCTATAAAGACAGCACCTGAGGTCAGGATCAAACCCGGGTCTCCGGCGCTGTAAGGCAGCAACTCTCCTGCTGTGCCACTGTGCCGTCCTGTTCTATGTTCTATCATTCATTTTGGTAAAAAGAAACAAAAATGTAGAGTATTTTTGAAAAAGTGAGGGCTTGAAATGTGCTGATGCTCCAGGGGACATGGGAATCCTTGTACAATCGAAGGTAGACAAAAATGCTGGAGAAACTCAGCATCTATGGAGTGAAGGAATAGGTGACGTTTCGGGTCGAGACCCTTCTTCAGACTGATGTGGGGGTGGTGGGGGCGGGAGGAAGAAAGGAAGATGCGGAGACAGTGGGAGAGCTGGGGAGGGGAAAGAGGGAGAAAGCAAGGACTACCTGAAATTGGAGAAGTCAGTGTTCATACTGCTGGGGTGTAAACTACCCAAGCGGAATATGAGGTGCTGCTCCTCCAATTTACGGTGGTCCTCACTCTGGCCATGGAGGAGGCCCAGGACAGAAAGGTCGGATTCGGAATTGGAGGGGGAGTTGAAGTGCTGAGCCACCGGGAGGTCAGGTTGGTGATTGCGAACTGAGCGAAGGTGTTGGGCGAAGCGATCGCCAAGCCTGCGCTTGGTCTCACCGATGTAGAGCAGCTGACACCTAGAGCACCGGATGCAATAGATTTGTACGAATGATTATCATATAGGCACAGCATCAATTAATGGTCAGGATTGATGGTCACCAGGAGCAAAGCCAAATAGGCTGCCAGTCTTTACGGAAGAGTTTGACCCTAACCCTAACACAGCCAATACCCCTCCCAAGCCTCAACACCCCCAATACCCTCCGCACACAACTCCATCAACAATCCCACCCAGACCTTGCCCGTCCCAGCTGTTTCCATCATCCCTGAATCTCCTGCACCTTTATCACCCATCCACACCGCATACCTCCCACACTGCCCCACACTACCACTCTTTCCCCCCACACCTCCCCGCACAGGTGTGAGATGTTATGGGGAGAAGGCAGGAGAATGGGGTTTGGAGGGAGAGATAGATCAGCCATGATTGAATGGTGGAGTAGACTTGATGGGTAGAACGGCCTCGTTCTACACCTATGATGGCCTTATGACTACCACCTTTCCACCCGCACCATCACCATTTCCCCCCACACTACCTCCCTTCCCTCCCACGCATCAGACCCCCACCATCCTCTCTCCCCACACACCACTCTTTCCCCCCACACTGCTCACACCACTACCATTTTCGCCCACACTGTAGATTAGTGTCACTCATTTCATGAATCATGCATCTGTAGTTACACCCACTAGCTTTTCAGTTATCACTGCTTGCGTGCGATTGCATGCATTTGGCGCGACCAAACGGAAGCGGAATTCACGCGAAGTTCGTGCTAAGTTCGCGCGTGACGTCATTTGCGTCATACTTACCAATCAGCTGGGCAGGAGGCGGGCCGACTGAATTTGGGCGTCGGGCGGTGACGTCATCACGCAACGCCACGCCGGGCGGTGATGTCACCGCTTAACGCCACGCGCTAGGCGTACGCTGTCAAGACGCTGCGTACGACCACAAGGCGCCTGCGTGGCGACAGGCCATTGGCGCGCGAAGATTTCGGACACTGTCAGTTTTTTGGAGCCCCGTGCGATGTCGAGACCAGCCCCGCACAACGCCTCAAGCGACCACGTTTGGTCGCGCCAAACGCATGCAAGTGGGACAGGCCCTTAAGTACAACGTGCAAGTGTGAAGTCATGCTTGCTATGTAGTTAATGAAGTCTTTGGATCTTTATCTTGGTGTAAGGCTTCTGTTATTGTATGGTCGTTACTCAACATGGTGTCAGAAGTGGTATACGCTCCCACGCCTCCACTCGGGGACCATTCCACACGACCTCCCTCCCCCCCCCCCGACCCCACGCACCACATCACACTGCTACCCTTTCCCCTGCATACGTCCCCACACTTCCACCCCATCCCCCCCACACAACCATTCTTCCCCTCCACACCTCTACCCTTTCCCCCACACCATTCCACAGCACCACACATTCCCCATGCACATCCGCAGACTACCACACTAACCCCACACCGTCCCACACAACTTCCCTCCCCCCCCCCCACCATTCCACACAACAGTGCCTGGTGTGGGGGAAAGGTGGTGGTCACTTTGATCTTGTAGAAGTGTATAAAATCATGAGAGGAATAGATCGGGTAGAGTCTCTTGCCCAGAGTAGGGGAATGGAGAACCAGAGGACATAGGTTCAAGGTGAAGGGGAAAAGATTCAATAGGAATCCAAGGGGTAACCTTTTCACACAATGGGTGGTGGGTGCATGAAACAAGCTGCCAGAGGAGGTAGCTGAGGCTGGGACTATCCCAACGTTTACGAAACAGTTAGACAGGCACATGGGTAGGGCAGGTTTGGAGGGATATGGACCAAGCGCAGGCATGTGGGGCTAGTGTTGGCTGGTGTGGGCAAGTCTGGTCGAAGGGCCTGTTTCCATACTGTATCGCTCTATGATACTCTTTCCCCTCACACCATCTCACACCTCCCCCAATACCCTCTCCCCCACACTACCTGTTGTCCCATCAAC
This sequence comes from Amblyraja radiata, assembly GCF_010909765.2. Taxonomy (NCBI): domain Eukaryota; kingdom Metazoa; phylum Chordata; class Chondrichthyes; order Rajiformes; family Rajidae; genus Amblyraja; species Amblyraja radiata. The sequence goes on from NC_045993.1 coordinate 12,943,074, forward strand.
GGGGGCTCGAGGCCCACGATCGAGGAAGAACAAAAGGAAGGACTTGAACTTCCATCACAGTGAGGAATGTGTAGGAGTCACTGTGGTGGATGTCCGCGTTAAAATGTGTTTTTGAATGATCTGTTCCTTTTAAGATGGCTGCCGGAAGTGAGAGTGAACGCTAGCGCGATTAGCGGCCGCTGCTCTCTCTATATGTTGTTTTTGTTTCATTTTATTTATATATTTGTAATTTGCTTGTTTTAATCTGTAAGGGGTCCTTGAGTGCTCTGCAAGGCGCCCATAAATAAAATGCACTATTATTATTATTATTACCAGCCTTTCCCCCCACACACCTCTACCACCGTTCCTCGTTACTATCCTTTACCCCGCACCATTCCACACTACCGCCTTTCCCCCACACCACCACCCTTCCCCTCACACTACCACCCTTTCCCCCTCTCTACTCTGCTTCCTAACACTAACCCAGTCCAAAGATCCTAGAGGAGCAAGATAGACGACGACTCCGAAATCCAATGGACTGACGTGTAGTACGTAACGGAACGTCACGGCCGCCATTTGTTTATGCCAAACGCGACATCTTTGGTGGTGGGGACGGACTCCACAGTTATACAATCTGCGCCTACATCAGGTCACAGGGAAAAGCAAAGATACTCGAGGCTCCTCTAGTATCTTTGGGGGAAGAGGACGTTTCCTCCACTCCTGAGTTGATCCAGGACTGATTCTCGGTCCCCCCCGATACCAGATGAAGGCGGCCGGCGGGAGAGCCTCAAGCGTCTGCCCGCAGTCGGCGTCCCAATGCTCCTCTAGTATCTTTGGTGTAATCTGTTCCAAAGATTGATCCACTCTATCATCTTTGGTGTAATCAGTGTTGTAGGGAACAGCATCCATCACTTCACATATTTAGTTAATATTATTGTAAGTTTTATTAATAATATTGTAAATTGATGCTCAATAAAATGGCGTCATGTCATACCCATGTCATACTACGCTTTTTTCGCAGAGTGGCGCATCTTGCTCTGCTCTATAATCTTTGCCCCAGTCTACCACCCTCTCCCCTTCGCACTCGCCCTCCACTCCTCCTCTGCCTAACCTGATCTTCCCCGACGCCCACAGACACCTCACCCTCCCCGGAGATGGCCACCTTGTGGTCAGACTCACCAAAGCAGCGGGCTGGGCCTGGATTGTTCCGCTCAAATGCTGAAGCTTCTCGTTCACCTGGTCCATCGAGCCAGTCACAAATACTGAAGAGAATGAGTTAAGTAAAAATAAAATGGACAAGGTTTCACCCAATGTTTTTCCAGTGTCGGTCTGGCCATACATCTCTCTGCTCAACAACACGTCACCACAACCTCCACCAGTTCACCTCCGATGGTCAACCTCACATTCAACAATGAGGGTGACATTTGTGCAAGGAAGGAACTGCAGATGCTGGTTTACACTGAAGATAGACGCAAAATGCTGAAGTAACGCAGCAGGACAGGCAGCTTTTCTGGAGGGAAAGAATGGATGACATTTCGGGTTCAAACTCGGTGTGAGGAAGCGTCTCGACCCGAAACATCACCCATTCCTTCTTTCCAGAGATGCTGCCTGTCCCGCTGAGTTACTCCAGCTTTTTGTGCCTATCTTTAGCGGGTAGGGATGTCCTCACCCAGTGACACTGGCATCAGGTACTGTTACTCATTCAAGAGACACGATTAAGGCAGATGGGGTCAACTTTGGGAGAAGGTTCGGTCTGATGAATGAAGATTAGGTAGACTTTGGACATGCACTGGCTGGTCAAAATATATAATTTTCAAAAACATTTGAAAAAAATCCATCCTTTATAATTAATTAGAGGAAGAGGGGTAAAAGGCAAATATACATTTCCAATTTCCTCTTTTATTTCTTGTTGGACTTGCTTTGCCTTAATTTAAACAGTTATCAAATATATTTTGTGGATTTTGTTCTTCCAAGACCTATTGCTGTTACTATCCCAGTTAAGATCCTGTCCCACTTTCACAACCTAATTCACGACCTCTGCCGAGCTTGCCCTTGACTCATACTCGCAGCATGGTCGTCACAAGGTCGTAGGAGGTTGTAGGTAGGTCGTAGCAGGTCGTGATGTTAGTCGTAGGTACTCGTGGCATCAAGTAGGTCGGGGCGTATTTTCTAGCCTGATGAAAAATGTCCACGAGTTAAAAAAGTCGTGAATTAGGTCGTGAAAGTGGGACAGGCCTTTTATCGGAAGGGTAGTTGGAATTCTCTTCAAATGCTATTTTAGTTTAGTTTAGAAATACAGCATGGAAACAGGCCCACTGAATCCAAGCAGCCCAATGATTACTCATATACTAGTTCCATCATACACACTAGGTATGATTTGCAGAAGCCAATTAATCTACAAACCAGAGCGTCTTTGGAATGTGGGAGGAAACCAGAGCACTCGGAGAAAACCCTGAGAGAATGTCCAAACTGCACACAGATAACATTCGCAGTCAGCATCGAACCAGTGTCTCTGGCGCTGTAAAGCAGCAACTCTACCGCTGCGCCAGTGTGCTGCCATTTTGTTTTTTATTATCTTTTAATTTTCAGATACTTGCTTACATATTTCCTGTTCTATTCACCTCTTACTGTTTGGGACCATTAGCGTGCACTCCCATCAATGGGAATTCTCATTTTGGACCCATTTTGTTGACGTTTTATCTCACAACTGTAATAATTTCCTTAATCAACATTACTACACCTGGTAGAAACAAAGAACTGCAGATGCTGGTTAATATGCAAAAGGACACAAAGTGCTGGAGTAACTCAGCAGGTCAGGCAGCATCTCTGGAGAACATGGATCGGTGACATTTCAGGTCAAGACCCTTCTTCAGACTACAGCTCCTTCTATCTAATGGCCGGCCTGAACTCTCACTGACTGGCATCGGCCCACAGCTTCTCTAGCCAATCTCTACTCCATGTTACAACACAGGCCACTACATCATTCTTCACTCCCAGTTCACTGCCTTCATCACAGAGACTCCTCGTATAGATTAGATTAGATTAGATTAGATTATACCTTTAATAATCCTTTTCAGGAAATTACAGTGCCACGACAGCTTCAAGACAGACATAACACCACACATTTCCTCAAATGGCTTCCATACTTAACAAGTTAAAATACGTTAAAATACAAGTTAAAATACAATTAATTTTAAAAAAGTGCAATTATTTATGCGTATTATAAAATCTTATAGCAGCTGGTAAACAGGACTTCCTATGTCTCTCCGTTTTGCACATTGGTGCAATCAGCCTCTGACTGAAGATGCTGCTCTTGATCACCTTCAGGGCATGGAGTGGGTGAGTGGGGTTTGTCATTATAGAACCTAGTTTGTTCAGAGTTCTGGCCTCTGCCACCTGCTGGACCGTTCGTTGCTCAGGCAGTGTAACTAGTTAACCACTGTCTGAAAACTTACTTTCCCTTTTCTCAGTCTTTGATTCCTCTGCCTTCCAAACTCATTCTTCTGCTTCCTGGCTTGGTTAATAAACCCACCAACCTTCCATGTCTAACGTTTCCATTTGCCCTTCTGAAACAGTGGCAGCACGGTGGCGCAGCGGTAGAGTTGCTGCCTTACAGAGCCAGAGACCCGGGTTCCATCCTGACCACGGGTGCTGTCTGTCTGTACGGAGTTTGTACGTTCTCCCCGTGACCGGCGGGTTTTCTCCAGGTGCTCCGGCTTCCTCCCACACTCCAAAGATTTGTCGGTCAAGGGCCTGTCCCACTTGCCGATTCTTTCGGCAACTGCCGGCGTAGTTTCAGTGTCGCCAAAAGATTTTGAACATTTCAAAATCCAGCGGCGGCAAAAAAAATGTTGCGATACTTGAAAAAACACCGCGCGTCATACGTCATCACGCCGCGGATTTGTGTGGAGTTTATATATTCTTCATGTGGCCGTAAGGGTTTTCACGGGATGCTCGGGTTTTCTCCCACACTCCAAAGACGTGCCGGTTTGTCATTTAATCGGCTTCTGTAAAAATTGACCCTCGTGTGTAGGATGTGAAGGCGGGATAACATAGAACGGGCATACAGGTGATCTATGGTTGGGGTGGACTTCATGGGCCAAAGGGCCTGTTTCCACACTGTACCTATAAACAATCAAAAGTCAAAGTATCCTTTATTGTCATTCAGACCTTTCGGTCTGAACGAAATTTCGTGCCTTGCAGTCCTACATATAATAGAAATAACAAAAACACACAATAAACACAAATTTAACATCCACCACAGTGAGTTCACCAGGCACCTCCTCACTGTGATGGAAGGCAAAAGTCTTAAAGTCTTTGTCTCTTCCCTCCTTGTTCTCCCGCTGCGCCGAGGTCAATCCAGGCCTCCGATGTTGTGACCCCGCTGGGTGATGGTAAGTCCCGCGGCTGAATCCGAGCACTGCGAACGGGCCGGTTCAAACTCCGCGACCCGGGGCGGTCGAAGCTGCCGCCTTCTAGTCCAGCGGACGAAGCTGTTGTTGCGGGAGTTCCGGAAAAACAGGTCACCAACTGGGACCTGCGAGCTCCCGACGATGTCGTCCACTGGGCCCGCGGCCAAACCTCCGAAGTCGGGCTGCAGCCGCCGGAACGCCGCCACAGCTCCGAAGTCGGGTCCGCCGCCGGAACGCCGCCACAGCCCCGTGGCCGCCAGCTCCGCCATTAGGCCTCAGCGCAGACGGAAACGGGGGACACGACAAGAAAAAGTCGCATCCCCCCGAAGGAAGAGACTAAAACCATGTTTCTCCCACCCCCCCCCCCCACACACATACACAACCTAATAAACTAAATTTAACTAAAGCAGACAAAAGAAAACAACAAAAAAAAGAAAAAACAGACGGACTGCAGGCGAGCCGCAGCTGCCAGGCATTGCCGCCACTTCCGGAGACTCTTTCCCTATTTCCGATACCCTCATCCCAGGTAACATAGATAATAGGTGCAGGGGTAGGCCATTTGGCCCTTTGAGCCAGCACTGCCATTCAATATGATCATGGCTGATCATCCAAAATCAGTACCCCGTTCCTGTTTTTTTCCCCATATCCCTTGATTCCGTTCGTCCCAAGAGCTTCCTGGTCAAATTTCTTTGAGGACTCTCCAGTACAATCACATCCTTCCTACAGTGTGGCACCAGAGAACTGCACAGAGTGCCTCAGATGTAGCCTCACCAATGCTCTGCATAATTGTATCATAACCTCCCTGATCTTGTATTCTGTGCCGCAGCTATTGAATGTAAGTATCCCATCTGCTGTCTTCTTTAATGCTGCAGTCTCAGGGATCTTTAGATGTACACCATGTCCCTCCTCCTACTCCTACTCCTGCACCCATTTTTCTATGTTTCTAATGTGATTAGGCTGTAGATCACTGAGCCTAATCACATAGAAACATAGAAAATAGGTGCAGGAGGAAGCCATTCGGCCCTTCGAGCCAGCACCACCATTCATTGTGATCATGGGTGATCGTCCCCAATCAATAACCCGTGCCTCCCTTCTCCCCATATCCCTTGATTCCACCAGCCCCTAGAGCTCTATCTAACTCTCTCTTAAATCCATCCAGTGATTTGGCTTCCACTGCCCTCTGTGGCAGGGAATTCCACATAGGCTATATGATTACATACATTATAACTTTTTGTATCAGTACAAGAGGCAACATTCAGATGTCAAAGTGAGGTGTCTGATGAGTCCCTTCTCCATATAAAGTGGTTAGCATTTGATGGGTTCTTCAGTAAGGGGCAGTGCAGTGGCGCTGCTGGTAGAGCTGCTGCCTCACAACAGCCAGAGACTCGGGTGCTGTCTGTGTGAAGTTTGCATGTTCTCTCATGACTGCATGGATTTCCTACAATGCTCCCTACGGTTTCCTCCCACATCCCAAAGACGCGCGGGTTAGTGGGTCAGATGGCCTCTGTAAATTGCCCCTAGGGGGTAGGGGGTGGATAACAGAACCAGTGTGAATGGTTGTGTGGTAATATGGTCAGTGTGGGCTCGACAGGCCAAAGGGCATGTTTCCATGCCATATACGTTCATGTGATAGGAGCAGAATTAGGCTATTCGGCCCATCAAGTCTACGCCACCATTCAATCATGGCTGATCTACCATACCCTCTTAACCCCATTCTACCTTCTTCCCATAACCCCTGACACCTGTACTAATCAAGAATCTATCTATCTCTGCCTTAAAAAATCCATTGACTTGGACTCCACAGCCTTCTGCGGCAATGAATTCCACAGATTCACCACCCTCTGAGTAAAGAAATTCATTCTCATCTCCTTCCTAAATGAACGTCCTATAATTCTGAGACCTCTAGTCCTAGACTCTACCACTAGTGGAAACATCCTCACCACATCCACTCTAACCAAGCCTTTCACTATTCGTTAAGAATCAATGAGGTCTCCCTCTCATCCTTCTACAGACCCAGTGGTCTGACCAGCTCCTTGTAGAGCCTCAGCATTACATCCCTGATTTTGTATTCTAGTCCTCTCAAAATAAACGCTTGCATTGCATTTGCCTTCCTTACTACTGATATCTTTAAATCCGTTTCCGAATTAACTCCCATTCCAAATCCGACCTTTCTGTCCTGGGCCTCCTCCATGGCCTGAGTGAGTCCGTAAATTGGAGGAGCAGCACCTCTTATTTCGCTTGGGTAGTTTACACCCCAGCGGTATGAACATTGACTTCTCCAATTTCAGGTAGTCCCTGCTTTCTCCTTCTTTCCCCTCCCCTTCCCAGCTCTCCCACAGCCCACTGTCTCCGCCTCTTCCATTCTTCTTCCGGCCACCCCCATCCTCTCATCATTCTGAAGAAGGGTCTCGATCTGAAACGTCACCTATTCCTTCGCTCCATAGATGCTGCCTCACCCGCTGAGTTTCTCCAGCACTTTTGTCTACCTTTAAATCAATCAACTCACTTGTCCTGATCTCATCCTTTCACACAAAATCCCATTTGTCCTATCCATTTTTCCTACCACCTTCTCAGCAACGTAAAATTACATTTTATTTATTTTGCAGTGCTGACAAATGGTCCTAAATGGTCCTTGTAATATTAACTGATCCTCTGTGCACAGGTTATACCTGACCTGCTCAATATCCCCAGCACTTCTTGTTTCTACATCTGTCACCCCGGCACACAATAGAGAATCATAGAGTCATAGAGAGTGGAAACAGGCCCTTCGGCCCAACTTGCCGACCAACATTTCCCAGCTACACTAGTCCCACTTGCCTGCGTTTGGTCCATATCCCTCCAAACATGTCCTATCCATGTACCTGTCCAACTGTTTGTTAAACGTTGGGATAATTTAAACAAAACCAAACTTATGCTGTTTGGAAAACGCAAAATAAAGACACAAGTAAAAGTAATGATAAATAATGTTGAAATAGAAAGAGTGTATGAAAATAAATTTCTGGGAGTGATTCTTGATCTCAAAATCTGCTGGAAACCCCATATAAAACATGTGAGAGCAAAGGTAGCACGGAGTATTGGAGTGATGGGGAAAGCAAGGCATGTTTTGAATGAGAGAGCACTGTATATTCTGTACAGCTCACTTGTGTTACCGTATTTAAATTACTGTGTGGAAGTATGGGGCAACACCTACAAAACCACCTTACAATCACTAAGCACACTACAAAAAAGGGCTATTCGTATAGTAAACAATGTAGGATATCATGAACACACCAATATACTGTATTTAAAATTACACACCTTAAAGATTAAGGATCTGGTAGAATTTAAGACTGCACAAATAATTTATAAAGCAAAAAATAAACTGCTACCTGTAAACATACAAAAACTGTTCAAAGACAGAGAGGGGGGTTATAACTTTAGAGGGAAACTAAACTTGAAACAGCATTATGCTCGGACCAATTTAAAAAGTATGTGTATTTCCATTTGTGGGGTGGTTTTGTGGAATGGTCTTGACGAAACGATTAAACAAAGTATGAATATAATGCAATTTAAAAAAATGTACAAAAGATATATCTTTGAAAAGTACAGTAATGAAGAAGGAGAATGTAAATCTCACAGATGTTAATGGTGCTTGGTCTTTTTGTTCTTTTCTCTTTTTGTTCTTTTTTTCTTAATAGCTTGATTGGAGTAGTTTTATTTGAATTGTCTGTTTAGTTTATTTTATTGAATTTTGCATTTGTTAATGGTGAAGAATGGGGGTAGGACTTGACAAGCATAGGCTTCTTCCTATCCCTTTTCCAACGAGTCTAATGTGTATTATGTTGAAATTGGCTTTTGATTTTTTAATTTATGTATGTACATATATGTTATGTATATGTGTATGTGTGTATATGTGTATATGTATGTATGTATGTATATATGTACATGTATAGTTAAGGTGGTCATTGAGGGGATTTCCAAACCTCTAACATTCATCTGTAATTTATCTTTCCAAACCGGTACTTTTCCAATCAAAATGAAAATAGCAAAAGTCATACCACTATACAAAACTGGGAACAAGCATCATTTCACAAACTACAGACCTGTTTCTTTACTCCCTCAATTCTCCAAAATACTAGAAAAAATGTTCAACAATAGACTAGACATATTTGTAGAAAAGCATAAACTAATCATTGAAAGTCAATATGGATTCAGATCAAACAGATCAACATCACTTGCAATAATAGAATCAATTGAAGATATCACAAACGCTATTGACAATAAACTATATGCAGCTGGGATATTTATTGATATAAAGAAAGCATTTGATACGATCAATCATGATATTTTATTAAAAAAATTAGAAAGGTACAGAGGACGCCATATCGGCGGCCCTACACTCTGCCCTGACCCACCTGGACAACAACAACTCCTACATCAGGTTGCTGTTCATTGATTTCAGCTCCGCTTTCAACACTGTCATCCCCGCCAGCTTGATCACCAAACTCAGCGGGCTTGGCATCTCCACCTCCCTCTGCAACTGGACACTGGATTTCCTCACCAACAGACCACAGTCTGTCAGGGTCAACAACCTCAACTCCACCACTATAACACTGAACACCGGCATGCCACAGGGCTGTGTGCTCAGCCCTCTCCTCTACTCCCTCTTCACCCACGACTGCATCCCTAAGTACGGATCCAACGCCATCATTAAGTTTGCTGACGACACCACGGTGGTAGGACTGATCAGTGACAACGATGAGTCAGCCTACCGAGAAGGAGGTCCAGCACCTGACAACCTGGTGTGCCAATAATAACCTCGTCCTCAACTCCAAGAAGACGAAGGAACTTATTGTCGACTTCAGGAAGGTCAGAGGGGGCAGACATACCCCCATCCACATAAACGGGACTGAGGTGGAGCGCGTCTCCAGCTACAAATTCCTCGGGGTACACATCTCGGAGGATTTGTCCTGGTCCCTCAACACCTCCAAGCTGATCAAAAAGGCACAGCAGCGCCTTTACTTCCTGAGGAGGCTCAAGAAAGCCCACCTGTCCCCCCAGATCCTGACCAACTTCTACAGGTGTACCATCGAGAGCATCCTGACCGCCTGCTTCACGGTATGGTACAGCAGCTGCACTGTTGCGGACAGGAAGGCACTACAACGGGTGGTGAAAACCGCGCAGCACATCATCGGCGCCCCGCTCCCTGCCATGGATGCCCTCCACCGAAAACGGTGTCTGAAACGAGCTGGGAAGATCATTAAAGACCCCTCCCACCCCAACCATGGACTGTTTGCCCTCCTCCCATCAGGGAGGCGGTACAGGAGCCTCAGGTCTCGTACCAGTAGGATGAGGAACAGCTTCTACAATCATACCGTCGCATTGCTGAACTCGGAGTCCCGCCGATAGATTCCTCCGGTCCCTCCGTCCCCATTGTTTAATTATTCTGCATTTTCTATTGTTCTGTATCCTCTTTTTAAAAAAGATTCTATATTGCACTACTACGGACTGACGCAAAACTGCATTTCGTTGTACCCATACTCAGTATTTGTGCAATGACATTAAATTTGAATTGAATCAGAGGTCTAGTACTGGATTGGATAAAAAGCTATTTAAGTAACAGGCAACAGTTTGTGAAGCTGGGCAGCTACAGTTCTACATGTTTGGACATTGCTTGTGGTGTCCATATTTGGGGTTGAAATTGAACGAGTTCATGAAAATAAATTTCTTGGGGTTATAATGGATGATAGAATCAGCTGGAAATCACACATTAAACATGTACAAACTGTCAAAAAGCATTTCTGTATTACACAAAGTTAAGCAGGTTCTGGATCACAAATCACTCCGCATTCTCTACTGTTCACTAATCTTACCCTATTTAAATTACTGTGCAGAAGTCTGGGGCAATAACTATAGAAGTTCGCTACATTCATTAACTATTCTGCAAAAAAGAGCAATACGTATTATTCACAATGTCAGGTATCTGGGTCACACTAATCCATTATTCTTACAGTCAAAATTATTAAAATTAGAAGATTTGGTTGCATTTAAAACAGCACAGATAATGTTTAGGGCCAAAAATAAAAACTTACCTGGAAATATACAAAAATTATTCAATGAGCGAGTGGGGGGTTAGAATTTAAGAAGAATATTTAATTTTAAGGTACAAAGAGTCCGCACGACCAGAAAAACTTTTTGTATTTCGGTCGGTGGAGTAGGATTGTGGAACCGTTTGAATGTGGAGTTAAAGCAATGTCCAAACATGAACCAGCTAATGCCGAGTTACAAATTCAAATCGAGGAGGTAAAGGATATAGCTGCTGGGATGGAAAGAAAGCTGGATGGCAAGATAGATCCTACTATAATTTCGCTAGACCAACAAGGCGAAGCAATTAAAGAGCTAACTAAGATTGCTGAACTGAATACTAAGGAGACCGAAAAACTCCGTGCCGAGAACAAACGCCTCTCAGAATTATTACGCAAAACAAACGAGAAATGTATTGATCTGGAGGGACGCCAACGCCGTAAAAATTTGCGTATAGTTGGTCTGAGCGAAGGTCGTGAGGGGAGTCAAGATCCTCGAAAATTTGTTGCAAAACTATTAAAGGATATTCTGAATTTGGATCAAGAACCCCTGTTGAGCCGTGCACATAGGGCTCTAAGACGGGCCCCTGGGATAGGTTCATCGCCCAGACAAATGATTGTAAAAGTGGCCTTTGATCATGTCTTCGAAGAAATGATGAAGATAATAATAAAAAAGAGAAACCTGAAATACGAGGGAGACAACATCAGTATTTTTAAAGACTACCCAGCAGAAGTGGCCAAGAAAAGATCACTATTTAGAGAAACAAGAGGTATCCTGAGGAATTTACAGAATACTAAGGATCTGAGATATGGCTTGATGTACCCAGCAACACTGAGAGTAACTTATGATGACAAGGAATATCGTTTCGTTAAGTATACTGAAGCATTGAAATTCGCCCGAGGCATACAGCAGAAGCCAGAAGATGAAGAGAGAGAAGACGCGGAGGAAAGACCCGAGGGAGAAGGAGAGGGCTGAACTTTTATCATCGACCTGTGGTTATGAAATACTCACTTAGAAGGAAGTGGAATAATGGACATTTAGTTGTAGTTCTGTATTAATTATTAGAAAATATTTAATTATTCCATGATAATAGTATTACATATTATAGTATTAAATATAATTGATATTAGTAATTAGCAAATAGTAATATGAATAATAGAAATAATTACTAAGTACTAAGTATATAAAGTTAGTACCCCACCCCAATATATATAGCATTTGAGATAGGAGCTGGTATAATTAACATCTTTTTTTTTTAATTAAAAAAACGGAAGTCTATAGATTAATGACCACGTTAGTGTGGCTTTCACCTTCACATACTACACACTATATAAGTGTAGTTTCTTTTTTTTCTGAGCACCCTATTAACACCCTTTACTTTTTTTTTATTATTGATATTTCTTATTGTTTTTGTTTTTTATTGATCTTATATTATATATTATTTGAATGTGGATGTGAAGGATATTGTGTATTTAGTTTAAGTAGACATAGATGCGGATTAAGGTGGATAGAAATTCTCATTGGATTGATGTCCGGGCGCAACGGGGAGCTGTGGGAGTCAAGAAGGCTACTCCAAAAATAGTAAAATGCATGATATAAAGGTGAAGACTGGGGGTGATGGAGTAACCTTCTGCAGTTGGAATGTAAAAGGAATTAATGAACCAATTAAAAGGGGAAAGGTGTTAGCTCAGTTGAACAGATTGAAGACAGATGTCATTTTCCTTCAAGAGACTCATCTTAAAAAAGATGCTCAACATAGATTAACAGCTAAATGGATTTCTAAGGTGTATCATTCTACATTTATACATAAATCTAGAGGAGTTGCAATAATTATTCGCAAAGGTATACCTTTCATACAAAATTCTATTATAGAGGATAAAGAAGGCAGATATGTAATAATTACAGGGGAATTATATTCAAAAAAGGTAATTTTAATGAATATATATGCCCCTAACTTTGATAATCCACTATTTTTTAAGAAAATATTTAATAATATTCCTATATCCACTCAACACAATTTAATAATTGGAGGTGATTTAAATTGTACTTTAGATAACTATCTAGATAGATCATCTGCAAAAAGGAAAGCTGCCTCGAAATCAAGTAAATTCATAAATGCTTTTATCAATACATCTAATATTAAAGACATCTGGAGGTTAGATAATCCATCCGGACGAGAATATTCTTTTTTCTCGCCCGTACATGGAACCTATTCGAGGATAGATTATTTTTTAATAGATTCTAAATTACTTCCTTTTACGTATGACGCAAAATATCATAATATTATCATCTCGGATCATGCGCCATTAACATTTAAGATAAAATTAAAAGATATATCTAATAAAACTACTGCCTGGAGATTTAACCCTCAGATATTAAAGGACAATGACTGTTGTAAATATGTGATGGATCAGATTAAATTATTTTTTGAAACTAATGATAATCCTGAAATTTCCCCATCACTATTTTGGGACACATTTAAGGCATTCATGCGTGGCGCAATAATATCCGCACAAGCACATCTCAATAAAGAAAATCGAAAAATAGAACAAAATTTAGAAAATGAGATAAAACGTCTAGATAATGAAAATATAAAACAGCCTTCCAAAGAGTTAAGTAATAAAATTGCATCAGTAAAATATAGATTAAATAAAATATATTCTAATCAAGTTATTAAACTTTTTCAACAAACTAAACAAGTGTATTTTGAATTTGGAGATAAACCTCAAAAATTACTAGCACGACAGCTTAGAAAATTAGAAGATGAGAAGATGATACACGGAATTAGATCTGAGTATGGAAATATACTGATTACTCCAAAAGATATTAATGATAGATTTTTACAATATTATAAAAATCTTTATTTGTCTAAACTAACAGGACAAACAGATAGTATGGAAATATTTTTACAAGAATGTAAAATCAATAGCTTAGATCAGGAAGGTAGAGAATTGTTAAATGCTGAAATAACAGTAAAAGACATTATAGAATCAATTAGTTCGCTAAAGAACGGAAAAGCAGCAGGCCCGGATGGCCTGAGTGCAGAATTTTATAAAAAATTTCAAGATCTGATTTCTCCAAGATTACAAATAATGTATAGATATGCATATGACCAAGGAAAATTACCAGAATCTCTAAATGAATCCACAATTACACTCATCCCTAAAGTAGATAAGGATTTGGAAGATCCTGGATCATATAGAGCGATTGCCCTTTTAAATACAGACCAAAAAATATTAACTAAGGTCTTATCTAGGAGATTAAGTTTAGTGATCTCTAAATTAATACATTATGATCAAACAGGTTTTATTCCAAAACGTTATTCATCCCATAACCTCAGACGCTTGTTTAATATTATATATTCAAAAAGAATACGAGATAAGGAACTAGCGGTTATATCATTAGATGCAGAAAAAGCGTTTGATCAGGTGGAATGGATGTATTTATTTAATATAATGGAAAAGTTTCAATTGGGGGATAGATTTTGTAAATGGGTAAGAATTTTATACTCGAATCCTATTGCAAGAATTTTGACTAACCAAATTTTATCAGCCAAATTCAAACTCTCTAGGGGATGCAGACAGGGATGTCCGTTATCACCCTTATTGTTCGCATTGGTGATAGAACCATTGGCGGAAAAAATTAGATCTGAACCTGAAATATATGGCTATAATACTGATACAACAATTAATAAAATTTCTTTATATGCAGATGATGTTTTGATTTATATTACAAAACCGGAAATTAGTATTCCCAACCTGCTAAACATTATAACTAAGTTTGGTGCATTTTCTGGGTATAGGATTAATTGGGATAAAAGCGAGATTATGCCAATAACAGGAATAAATCTAAATACATTACAACAATACCCATTAAAAGTAGTTACAGACAAACTTAAATATTTAGGGATTAACGTAACTAAAACTCATAACTCATTAATAAAATCCAACTATCCTCAACTATTAGATAAACTTAGAAAAAATATTTTATATTGGAAAACACTTCCTATATCCATGATTGGTAGAATAAGTGCCATAAAGATGGTATTTCTACCACAGTTGTTATATTTGTTTCAGGCTATTCCTTTTTTTCTTCCGAAAACTTTTTTTAAAAAATTGATAATATTGTTAATAGTTTTATTTGGGATTATAAAAATCACAGAATAAATAAAAAACATCTATGCAAAGCTAAGATAAATGGAGGATTAGCACTTCCAAACTTTTTATATTATTTTTGGGCTGTTCAGATTAAGAATATGAATTACTGGTGGGTAAATATGGATCATGAACCGACATGGTTAAATATAGAAAAGGAAGACTGTCTACCTTTCAATGTAGGTTCGATAATTTTTGCACCAACGGAAGTACAAAAAAAAAATTATAAAGACAACCTAATAATATATAATAATAGACGTATTTGGAAACAAATAGTTAAGACTCTACATTTGGATAATCTCTCATTTAGATTACCAATTATGAAGAACCCATTGTTTAAACCTGCTATATTAGATGGGGGGTTTAAACAATGGGATGATTTAGGAATTACAAGGATAGAACACCTTTATAGAAAAGGAAAATTTCTTTTATTCCAGGAGTTACAAGATATTTATGGATTGTCTCCACAACATTTGTTTAGGTATTTACAAATTAGAGATTATATTAAATCCAATACACAAGATTATAAAAATAAAGAAGCAGGACTGTTAGACGAACTGTTTAATTTATATCCAAATACAGAAAAATTAATAGCCTATATATATAACATCATTTTGGATAAGGAGAATCCAATAACGGAAATATATCGTCAAGCATGGGAAAATGAAATGGGATTGGCTATAACAAAAGAAAACTGGGAAGAAAGTCTACAACGAATTAAACGCCAGACATATATTGATACAATTTAAAGTATTATATAGGTTACATTATTCGAAAACTAAATTAAATAGTATTTTTCCGAATCTCTCCGCTATTTGTGATAAGTGCAAGAAAGCAGAGGCAAATTTAATACATAGTTTCGTTACATGTCCTAAATTGAATTATTACTGGACAGAAATTTTTAAAGTTATTTCTGAAGTCATCAAAGTTAAATTGGACCCTAACCCAAAGCTAATAATATTTGGAATTCCGGATTTACATCTATCACTTACAGTAAATCAAAGAAATTTCTTTGATTACTGTTTGATAATTGGGAAAAAAATCATATTGAAATTTTGGAAGGGAACATTATCCCCCACAACCAAAATGTGGGCAGCAGAGATGATGGAGACGTTACATCTGGAAAGAATTAGATTTGTCCTATTGGACAAGTATAATTCTTTTGAACAGATATGGTCTCCATATATACAGTATTTAGAGAAGTAGCTGTTCTTGGCAACACAGCTCGGCGTGCACCCTGCGGGATTTGGTGAGAACAATTCATTTTTATATTGGAATTAACAGATATGTCTTTATTGATACTATCACTTGTAGTAGTTTGTTTTTTTTGTTTTTTTTTTCGTTTCTCTTTTCTTTCTTATATATAATCAAATTATTATTTAATTACTCTCTTAATGATTTATAACTGTTCTATTCTTTTTCTATCATTATTTCTAAAAAAAATAGTAGATAAGTATTATTAGTGTTTTACTTAATGCAAATTGAATTAATTTGATATAAAGTTGTTTGAAGCATTGTAATTGATTACCTTTAATAAAAAAATATAATACAAACATGAACCAGTTCAAAATGACATACAAAAAACTTTTTTTCACAAGGTACAGGGATGAAGGGGATGGTTGACAAACGGGTTAATGTTTATTTATTATTTTATTTATTATTTATTTATGTTTTTTGGTTACTTCATACATATTACTTGTATGTGTATATCAGTTGTATGTATATATATGTCTGTATGCATCTCTAAAAATTGTCTGGGGTATTATTATTATCAATTAATTAATTATTAAATATGGAAGAAGGGTTTAGGGAGAAGGGGTGAGATTAAATAAGTTATTCTTCTTCTCACTCCTTTTCGAGCTTGTAAAGAAAAAGTGTTGGACATTTAAATTTTGCTTTATGCTTTTCATTGCTTTGCAAATATTGCCTGGAATGTCCAATTGTTTGACTATTTCGATTTTGTTGTTGTTATTTATTCCTATTTATGTCTTTACTTGTTCGGAACAAATAAACAAATCAATTCAAAATGTATATATATATGTATATATATAATTTTCCTTTTATCTATTCATTTTCATTTTTTCGTTTTGTTTTAATCGTTCGAAATAAAGATAAAGATAAAGATATCATAGTCCCAGCCTCAACTACCTCCTCTGGCAGCTTGTTCCATACACCCACCTAGCTCTCTCTTGAAAGTATCCAGAGAACCAGCCTCCACCAGAACTTTTTCACACAGAGGGTTAAAAAGTTCCTCTGTGTGAAAAAGTTCTGGTGGAGGCTGGTTCTCTGGATACTTTCAAGAGAGAGCTAGATAGGGCTCTTAAAGATAGCGGAGTCAGGGGATATGGGGAGAAAGCAGGAACGGAGTACTGATTGGGGATAATCAGCCATGATCACAATGAATGGCGGTGCTGGCTCGAAGGGCCGAATGGCCTACTCCTGCTCCTATTGTCTATTGTTACCAATCAGATTCCTATTAAGTCTTTTCCCCTTCACCTTAAGCCTCTGCCCTCTGGTCCCCGATTCTCCTACTCTGGGCAAGACTCTGTGCGTCTACGCGATCTACTCCTCTCATGATTTTATGCAACTCTATAAGATCACCCCTCATCGGCAGTCTTTAAGGTTTATTCACAGGAAGGTGTTCAGCACAGAAGCGCTCTCTCAGTGGCCCGCAGAAGCATGGCAAGGTACAACCCAACCACAAACGTCTGAAGAGCGAAGGAAATAGGCAACGTTTCGGGCCTAAACCGTTCTTCAGACTAATGGAGGGTGGGTGGGGAGGGGGCGGGGAGAAGAAAGGAAGAGGAGGAGCCCGAGGGCTGAGGGAGAGCTGAGAAGGGGAGGAGACAGCAAGGGCTATCGGAAATTGGAGAATTCAATGTTTATGCCACTAGGGTGCAGACTGCCCAAGCGGAATATGAGGTGCTGTTCCTCCAATTTCCGGTGGTGCTCACTCTGGCCATGTAGGAGGCCCAGGACAGAG
Source organism: Amblyraja radiata (assembly GCF_010909765.2). NCBI lineage: Eukaryota > Metazoa > Chordata > Chondrichthyes > Rajiformes > Rajidae > Amblyraja > Amblyraja radiata. The sequence goes on from NC_045993.1 coordinate 12,960,665, forward strand.
AGGTCGGATTCGGAATGGGAGGGGGAGATGAAGTGCTGAGCCACCGGGAGGTCAGGTTGGTTAATGCAGACCGAGTGGAGGTTTTTCCAGCATCTGCAGTTCCTTCTTAAACACAAACGTCTGAAGAAGGGTTTCGACCCGAAACGTCTCCAATTCCTTCTCTCCATAGATGCTGCCTCACCCGTTGAGTTTCTTCTGCATTGTTTGTCTACAAACCCTGAAAATGCAGCAAGGAACATGTCCCTGGTTTTTGCGCTCCCCCTGCTCCCTCCAAAGTCCTCTCGCACCTGCCAGGTTGATCAACAGAAGGATGCATGCGGGCGACCTCACCACACTCTGCTGCAGCCGATGCTTCTGCTTGGCCGCCAGCTCCAGCGGCACATTCAAATCCTCCTCAAAGACTTCGAAGCGCGTGAGGTCGCAGTTAATGTCGGCCATCGGGCCTCTTCTCCCGAACACTGGGAGACGGGAACAAAGACTTGCTTAGACTCAGCGTGGCTCTACCACTGCACAACTTGTGTGGAGGTTGAATGTGTGATGGGTGAGGTGGAAGGGTAAGGTGTGAATGACTCAGTTGCTGAGGGGCAAGGGTGGACTATGTTTACCACTGCTTCCCCCTTCATCTTTCTTGTTCTATATCCATCACTCACACTAACACAAAGATCCATTTTGTTTCCCTTATCTCACCCTCAGTCTCACTCATTCCCTCTGCTCCCTCCAACCAATCTTTTCCCATCTCCTTCCTCCCTTTTGCTGTCCCCTTCTAAATGTTTGCATCTTTAGCACATCCTTCCTCCGATATGGTGCCCAAAATTGCTCGCTATACGCCAAATTCAGTCTGACCAGCGCCTTGGAGAACCTCAGCATTTTCTCAACATCCCTGATTTTGTATTCTAGTCCTCTCAAAATAAATGTGAGCATTGCATTTGCCTTCCTATTTCCTCACTGCCCGTCCCTCTGCTCCCTGCCCACCTCTAATCGCCATTTTTTCCTCCCTTCCTCTCCTCCTTGTTCCTTCCCCACTCACCCCCTAATTACTCCTCATTCATGTCTTACTCTCCAGCCACACTCCCACTCTTCTCCTTCCAACCAGACTTCCTCCCGCCCTCCACTCTCTTCCACCCCTCCCTCCCTCCCCCTCTACCCCCTCCCTCCTCTGTGCTTTCTTCTCTCCCTCCCCCACCTTCCTCCACTGCTCTCCCTCCCTCTTCTTCCTCTCCCTCCCTCCTCTCTACCGCCTCTCCCTTCCTCCCCCTCCCATTCTTTCCCTCTTCTCCCCTCTTATGTCCCTCCCTCATCCCTTCTCGCACCATCCTCCCCTCTCTCCCTGCTTCCTCTCCTCTCTCTCTCTCCCTCCCTCCTTTCCACTCCCTTTCCTTTCCTTCCTTCCTCACTCTCCATCCTCTCCTCTCCCTTTTCTGCTTCCTTTCCTTTCCTCTTTCCTCTCCCTCCTCTCCACTTTCCTTCCATCTCTCCTTCTCTCTCCCTGCTTTCTCTCGCTCTCTCCCTCCTCTCTCTCTCCTTGTATCTCTCTTTCTCTCTCTCCCTGCTTTCTCTCTCTCTCTCTCTCTCTCTCCTTCCCTCTCTCCTTTTCTCTCTCCTTTCCTCTCTCCTTCTCTCCCTACTTGCTTTCTCTCGTTCTCTCCCCCTCTCTCTCACCCTCTCATTTTCTCTCTCTCATTTTCTCTCTCCCCTTCTCACTCTCTCTTCATCTTTCTCTCCCTCCCTCTCTCTCTCTATCTCCCTCACTCTCTCTCTCCTTTCCTCTCTCTCTCTTTTCCTTTCTTTTCCCTCTCTTTCTCTCCCCCTCTCCCCCTCTCCTTTTCACTTTCTCTCTCTCACCCTCTCTCGGTCACGTGTGCAGCCGCCGCCGTTGCCGTGGAGACGGGGCGCGTCCATGTGACGCGGGAGCGCCTGAGGCCTAGCTCCCCCTGAAGAGAAGCGGCAACGGAGAGCGGCCCGTGGCTGCTGGTGCGGGGAGAGGGAGAGGGGAGAGGGAGAGGGAGAGGGAGAAGAGTGAGGGAGGAGGGAGGGAGAGGGGAGATAGAAAGGGAGAGGAGAGGGTGGGAAGAGAGAGGAAGGGGTGAGATAAGGAGAGGGGAGGAGAGTGTGAGAAGGAGGGGGAGAGAGAGGGGGAGAGAGAGGAGGGAGTGAGGGGGGAGTGAGGGGAAGAGAGGAGGGAGAGAGGGAAGAGAGGAGGGAGAAGGAGGGAGAGGAGGGAAGAGGGGAGAGGGAGGGGGAGAGAGGGGGAGAGAGAGGGGGAGAGAGAGGGGGAGAGAGAGGGAGATAGAGGGAGAGAGAGGGCGAGAGAGGGGGAGAGAGAGGGAGAGAGAGGGGATGAGAGAGGGAGAGAGAGGGGGACAGAGAGGGAGAGAGAGAGGGAGAGAGAGGGGGAGAGAGAGGGGGAGATAGAGAGAGGGGAAGAGAGGAGGGAGAGAGGGGAAGAGAGGGGGGAGTGAGGGGAAGAGAGAGGGGAAGAGAGGAGGGAGAGAGGGAGAGAGAGGAGGGGAAGAGAGGAGAGAGGGGAAGAGAGAGGGAGAGAGAGGGGGAAAGGAGGGAGAGAGGGGAAGAGAGGAGGGAGAGGGGAAGAGGAGGGAGAGAGGGGGAGAGAGAGGAGGGAGAGAGGAGGGAGAGAGGGGAAGAGAGAGGGGGAGAGAGGGGAAGAGAGGGGAAGAGAGAAAAGGAGAGAGGAGGAGAGTGGGAGAAGGGGTGAGAGCAGGAGGGGAAGGGTAGAGGAGGGTGGGAGGAGAGATAGAAGGGGAGAGGTAAGAAAGAGTAGGGGGAGAAGAGAGGGAGGGAGAGAACAGTCGGAGGAGGGAGAGGGGGTGAGGGAGGGACTATCTTTGGCTGATTGTCTACCTTATGCACGGACAGGTAACAGTCTGAAGTGGAGCCATGCCTCTGTTTGGGAATGTGTTTAGTCCGAAGAAAACACCACCGAGGAAGTCAGCTTCTCTGTCCAGTTTACACACGGTACGTTGGATTTGGGGCTTCCATCTTGTTAAGTCATGCCAAACCGTACTAAACGCAAACATACAGGACGGAAATAAGCCCTTCGGTCCAACTCGTCCATACCAACCAAGATGCCCCATCTAAGGTAGTCCCATTTGCCAACTTCTGGTCCATGTTCCTCTAAACATTTCCTATTCATGGATCTGGCACTTCACTTGTACCTCCTCCAACCTTATCTACTGTATCCGTTGTTCAAGATGTGGACTCCCATACATCGGCAAGACCAAACGTCGACTGGGCGATTGTTTCGCTGAACACCTTCATTCAGTCTGCCCAGTGGTATGAATATTGATTTCTCTAACTTCAAGTAACCCCAACACACACACACACACACACACACACACACACACGCACGCACGCACGCACGCACGCACGCACGCACACACACACGCACACACACACACACACACACACACACACACACACACACTCTCTCTCTCTTCCTCTCCCTCTCCCTCTCCCTCCCTCTCTCTCTTTTCCTCGTTTTCACCCAACAAACAGCTAACAATATGTAGGAAGGAACTGCAGACGCTGGTTTAAACCGAAGATCGACACAAAAAGCTGGAGTAACTCGGCGGGACAGGCAGCATCTCTGGAGGGAAGGAATATGTGATGTTTCGGGTTCCGGACCATTTCTTCAAACAGCTGACAATGGCCTGTTAGCTGTTACTTTTTTGCGTATCTTTCATTCATTGTTCTTTATCTCTCTATATCATCATCTAAATCTCTCGTTTCCCTTTTCCATAACTAGTCTGAAGACAAGTCTCGACCCGAAACGTTCCTTCTCGCCAGAGATGCTGCCTGTCCTGCATCTTGAATGAATTAATAAGTTTATTGGCAAAGTATTCACATACAAGGAATTTGCCTTGGTGCTCCGCCCGCAAGTGACAACATGACATACAGTGACAGTTAAGAATGATACATAAAACATTAATAATAAAACAATATTGATTCAGCATGTGAATTAAATGAAATACCAGAGCAAAAGGAGGCTACAGATTTTTGGTTATTGAGTAGAGCTACAAGTCGTGGAAAAAAGCTGTTTGGTGCTAAAAGATGACCTATCAGGTGCCCATTAAATCTCTGAATTTCGTTGTCTCTTAATTGAAGGCAATGACAATAAATTAAATCAAATCAAATCAAATCAATCAAACGAGGGAGCTTCGCCTCTATTGGAATGCCGTCCAACTCCTGTTTGCGGACATCTCTAGAAACCCCAGCGTACCCTGTGACTCTTGTGTCACCTCTGTTTTGCAGCTGGATCGTGTGGCCCGGGAAGTTGAACTGGGGCTGGAATACGGCGCTCCTGCGATGAATATTGGAGGGCAGAGCCTGAAGTTTGACAATGGACAGTGGGTATCAGGTTTGTTGAGCTGCATTTTAAAACATTAAAGCGATGCATTCCAAACATTGCAACAATATTCAGTTACAAGCACCAAATCATCTCTATTCATAGAAACATAGTAAAGAGGTGCAGGAGGAGGCCATTCAGTCCTTCAAGCCAACACCGCCATTCATTGTGATCATGGCTGATCGTCCCCAAACAATAACCCGTGCCTGCCTTCTCCCCATATCCCTTGACTCCACTAGCCCCTAGAGCTCCATCTAACTCTCTCTTAAATCCATCCAGTGATTTGGCCTCCACTGCCCTCTGTGGCAGGGAATTCCACAAATTCACAACTCACTGGGTGAAAATGTTTTAAATGGCCTCCCCTTTATTTTAAGACTGTGGCCCCTGGTTCTGGACTCGCCGAACATTGGGAAAAATTTTCCTGCATCTAGCTTGTCCAGTCATTTTATAATTTTATATGTTTCTATAAGATCCCCCTCATCCTTCTAAATCCAGTGAATACACTGAAGAAGGGTTTTGGCCCGAAATGTTGCCTATTTCCTTCGCTCCATAGATGCTGCTGCACCCGCTGAGATTCTCCAGCATTTTTGTGTACCAGTGAATACAAGGCTAGTCTTTTCAATCTTTCCTCATATGACAGTCCCGCCATCCCAGGGATCAATCTCGTGAACCTACGCTGCACTGCCTCAATCACAAGGATGTCCTTCCTCAAATTAGGAGACCAAAACTGTACACAATACGCCAGATGTGGTCTCACCAGAGCCCTATACAACTGCAGAAGAACCTCTTTACTCCTATACTGAAATCCTCTTGTTATGAAGGCCAACATTCATTAGCTTTCTTCACTGCCTGCTTCATTCTTGCTTCACCGCTCACCCACACTAGGGGGCAGTATACAGCGGCCGATCAACTTGCATGTTCTCCCTGAGACCCCATTAAGGGAAACCAACGCAGTCACAGGGAGACAGTGAAAACTGCCACACAGACTCGTCAGGGTTGAACCTGGGATGTGGGAAGAAACAGGAGCGTCTCAGGGAAACCCAAACGATCATAAGGACAACATGCAAACTCCACACGGACAGCACCCGAGGTTCAGGATCGAACTAGGGTCTCTGGCACTGTGAGGCAGTGTCTCTACCAGCTGCGCCACTGTGCTGTACGATCAACGTCGCCACTAACTTTCACGTAGACAAAAATGCTGGAGAAACTCAGCGGGTGAGGCAGCATCTATGGAGCGAAGGAAATAGGCGACGTTTCTGCAGTTCCTTCTTAAACTAACTTTCACGTCATCAGCAAACTACAAATTATTCCACTGAATGATTCTGAAGCAGGGTCTCGACCCGAAAAGTCACCCATTCCTTCTCTCCAGAGGTGCTGTCCGTCCCGCTGAGTTACTCCAGCATTTTGTGTCTATCTTCGGTGTAAACCAGCATGTGTAGTAAGGAACTGCAGATGCGGGTTGACATAGAAACATAGAAAATAGGTGCAGGAGGAGGCAATTCGGCCCTTCGAGCCAGCACCGCCATTCATTGTGATCATGGCTGATCGTCCCCTATCAATAACCTGACACCAAAGATAGACAAAGTGCTGGAGTCACTCAGGCATCTATCTCTGGATAGAAGGAATGGGTGATGCCTCGGGGTTGACACCCTTCTTCAGATTGAGGGTCGGGGAGAGGGAATTACAGAGGTGAAGAAGAGTAATGCCCCTGTCCCACTTAGGAAACCTGAACGGAAACCTCTGGAGACTTTGCGCCCCACCCAAGGTTTCCGTGCGGTTCCCGGAGGTTTTTGTCAGTCTCCCTACCTGCTTCCACTACCTGCAACCACCTGCAACCTCCGGGAACCGCACGGAAACCTTGGGTGGGGCGCAAAGTCTCCAGAGGTTTCCGTTCAGGTTTCCTAAGTGGGACAGGGACATTAGAGATCAAAAGAGATGCAGATCGAGCAAAATGTAGAATAGACAGTGGTTATCGGGGGGAAGGTGACAACAAAGCAAACATCTGCAGTTCCATCCCATACACAAGCGTTCCTCTTCGTTCACACCCGGCTCGGCGTTGTGTATAACGGTAAGCCTTTGACCATCCCGTGGCTTTGTTGTGCTTTAGAGTCTGCGCGTGACGGGGGGCCACACAAGGAGGTTCACCGCCTGAAGAAACGCAACCAGCAGCTGGAGGAGGAGAACAATCTCCTGAGGCTGAAGATTGACATTCTGCTGGACATGGTGAGCGGCTGCTGGTGGTGGGCTCAGTGTGGCCGCGAGCTGGCTGGCTGGTTTTACTGAGGGAAGGGGGAGGGTATGGGGGTGTGGGGGGGTGTGGGTGTGTGGGGGGGGGGGGGGGGGTGGGGGGGGGGGGGTGGGGGGGGGGGGATGGGGGGGGGCGGCTGGGGGGGGGGGGGGGGGGGTGGGGGGGGGGTTGGGGGGGGGGGGGGGGGGGGGTGGGGGGGGGGGGGGGGGGGGGGGGGGGGGGGGGTGGGGGGGTGGGGGGGGGGGGGGGGTGGGGGGGGGGGGGGGGGGGGGGGGGGGGGGGGCGGGGGGGGGGTGGGGGGGGGGGGGGGGGGGGGGGGGGGGGGGGGGGGGGGGGGGGGGGGGGGGGGGGGGGGGGGGGGGGGGGGGGGGCGGAGGGGGGGGGGGGGTGGGGGGGGGGGGGGGGGGGGGGGGGGGGGGGGGGGGGGGGGGGGCTGGGGGGGGGGGTGGGGGGGGGGGGGGGAGGGGGGGGGGGGGGGGGGGGGGGGTGGGGGGGGGGGGGGGGGGGGGGGGGGGGTGGGGGGGGGGGGTGGGGGTGGGGTGGGTGGGGGGTGGGGAAGTGTGTGGGGGTGGGGAGTGTGTGGGGTGGGACAGTGTGGGGGGGGGAGTGTGTGGGGGTGGGGAGTGGGTGAGGAATGTGTGGGGGTGGGGAGTGTGTGAGGGTGGGGAGTGTGGGGGTGGGGCAGTGTGGGGGTGGGGAGTGGGTGAGGAATGTGTGGGGGGTGGGGAGTGTGTGGGGGTGGGGAGTGTGTGGGGGTGGGCAGGGTATGTGTTGGGGAGGCAATGGCCAAGAGAGTGGGGCAGGAGGAGTGATTTTGGGGAGGGTGGGGGTGAACATCAGGTAATAGGAGCTGGAGCCCCTCAACCTACTGCCCCATTATTCAACATGATCACGGCTGATCTGCCCCACACTTCATCGTTACTCTGCCAGTACCCATAACCCTCAATCCCTTCATTGTTCATAAACCTATAACAGCTTTCCCCTGAAGTAACCCCCGATGATCAAGCTTCTACAACCCTTCTGGGTCGGCAATTCCAAATTTTCCACCCTCTTCAAAAAAATGCCTGCACGCCCCAGTTTCAAATGATCCTCCTCTCCATATCAGGTAGTCCTTGTTTTCTCCCTCCTTCCCCTCCCCTTCCCAGCTCTCCCACAGCCCACTGATTCTGCCTCTTCCTTCCCGCCCCCCCCACCCCCCACATCAGTCTGACCCGAAACGTCACCTATTCCTTCGCTCCATAGATGCTGCCTCACCCGCGGAGTTTCTCCAGCATTTTTGTCTACCTCCCCTCCATATCCGCTTGTTCGAGACTCTCCACCTGTGGAAACACCTCGACATCTTCTGTAGGAAAGAGCTGCCGATGCTGGTTTCAATCGAAGGTAGACACAAAATGCTGGAGTAACTCAGCGGGACAGGCAGCATCTCTGGAGAGAAGGAATGGGTGACGTTTGGGGACTGGAGAAGGGTCTTGACCCGAAACGTCACCCATTCCTTCCCTCCAGAGATGCTGCCTGTCCCACTGAGTTACCCCAGCATTTTGTGTCTATCTCAATATCTTCCCTTTAATGCCCCCTGAGACCTTGTATGTTTCAATAAGGGTGGCACAGACGTGCAGTGGTAGAGTTAGAGGTCCATGGGGAGGAGCGAATGCCACCTGAACACAAGTCGCGGTCTGATCAACCACGGCTGGGTCGCCTGGGTGAGGGTGTCTGATGTTGAAAGACACGAAACACCCAATGACCCCAGGTTACATCACTGATGATGTGTTCAGGAGCATCTATTGATGTATTTGTATCAATCTGCCTTACGGCACCAGAGACCCGGGTTGCATCCTAACTACGGGTGCTGTCTGTACGAAATTTGCACGTTCTCCCTGAGACAACGTGCGTTTTCTCCAGGTTCTCCAGGTTTCCTCCCGCATTCTAAAGGCATAAGGGTTTCGACCCGAAACGTTGCCTATTTCCTTCGCTCCATAGATGTTGCCGCACCCGCTGAGTTTCTCCAGCACTTTTGTCCACCTTCTGAAGGCATGCCGGTTTTGTAGGTTAATTGGCTTCTGTAAATTGCCGCTATTGTGTGTAGGATTGTGCTAGTGTACGGGCGATCGCTGGTCGGCGCGGACTCGAAGCTGAAGGGCCGGTTTCCACGCTGTATCTCTAAAATCTAAAGTAAAGGGGTGGGGAGGTTGCCAACCTTCACGTGGTCCGCCCTGTTTCGACGAATGCAATCAACCTGGCGTGCACAATCAAATAAGATCAAATAGAACAAGTTGTCCTACAACTTTAGGCTGTGCACGCCATACGCAAGAAGAAGAAGAAGAAGAAGAAGACCCTCATTCTTCTCAAATCCGAAGAATATGAATAATTTTTTTCAGCTGCTTGTAATATGATAATCCTCTTATTTCAAGAATTAGCAATCAGTCTCATTTGCACTGTCGTTAATGCCAGTAAATCTTTTGGGCCACCTGAGCTATATGCAGTTCTCCAGGTGTGGCCTCACTCATACCTATAAAATTGTACCAGATATCCCAGTTTCTAACTCTCGCTCTCCTACAGTAAAGGCAGATGTGGCTTGCCTTCTCTGCCACCTACTGCATCTGCCTTTCATCTCTACTGCATCTGTTGCTAACATTTTGTTATGTGTGCACAAGAACATCTCGACTGCAAACTCCTTTCATGTACGTACATAATGGGACATGCAAAGCTGGGGGAGGAAGAGTTCTGCAAGAGTGGGATGTATTGGAGTGAGTGCTGGGGGGAGGGGAGTGCAAGGACCCCAACTTCCTCTGTGCGTGGGGAAGGGAACTCTCCACTGCCGCCACATAGAAGCTGGGGGCAGGGATTGCTGGAATGGCGACTGCCGGGGTATTTGGCATTGGAGGCTGGGTGGCGGGCAGTTCTGGGCTGACGGATCTGTTTCTTTGCAGCTGTCTGAGACCACGGCGGAATCCCACCTGATGGAGAAGGAGCTGGAAGAGCTGAAAACTCACAACCGCAGGAGGAAATGAGCGGGGCTGCCGTGTGGCTGCAGACCCGATGACGGAAGCACTCTGCTTGGGGAGGGGGCGTGGGGAAGGGCAGCTGGTCAACAGTAGGAATGGGTCGGCTTGCACGCGACATCTCCTGGGTGTCCCCATCACGACATACCGTATCTTCACTCAGCCTCACAAAGCAGCGGCACTGTGCAGCGGTCAAATGGTTCACCCAGTGCGGCTTGGAGAACATCGGCAACATTCTGCCACCACCTTCCCTCGTTTAGTCAGAAACCTCCTACACAATGAATACTGGTACCACACATAATCCTACCTTCAAAAGGCCAGTCGGCCAATTCCATCAAAAAGGTTCTGATCTAATTAAAACAAACCCAGTCGCCTCATACACAACCATCTTGGCCAACGAGTATTAATTTTACACTCTGGGGTTTGTTTCGAAGGTTTTTCGTTGCTATTTGCCGGAAGGAAGTAATAGATCTTTCCTTGAATCTCTGTTGTAAAAGGTATAATGTGCGGACCCACTACTGTTTTTACCAACTGGTCTTCCTTTCCCCCTCAAGCAGTCCACGTCCAGTACAACACACAGTGGTTGTGCACAAGCCTTCAATGGCCAGTCGGCCCCTCTTCATTAAGAAGGTTCACCCACACTTTCTCCCTCTGAAATGAAGATATATCTTTTCTATTTTTGTATCTTATTAATTTCATCCAAATTCTGCAGCTGACTTTTGAGCTTTTGACCCAAGCCAAGCCCTTCCCTTCCGCTACACCTGCGGGGGTTTGTACTGATGGGGTTGGCGGATAAACCTCGTGAGGGTAAATGGTGCCTTGACAATGGGAAGAGATGTTCCTTAAGCCCTGCTGTTGCTGTGTGGCAAATGTTACAGCGTGTGTTTGTGTTCCTTCTCCTCTGCTTGGGGTTGAGACATTACAATCCCCTCTTTGCTTTCCCCACTGTCATCATTGAGAAACTTGCTGCTGAATCGAGCAGTGCAGTTCTCTCCTGTTTACTTGCTTTTGTTGCCATTTATCGGTGTGGTCTGCAGAATGAATGACCAGTCAGGCTGATTATTGAGTTGCTACGGATGGGGCAGTATGTATGTTTTTACAGCTTTTTGTTTCTGTGTGTCTGTATTTATTTGTTTTGAATTAAAATGCTGCAGTTTTAATGCCCCGTGTGTTGCCTCATCCGCTATCGTTAATTTGGGAGTCAATATCAATATCAGTTTTATTCGTCACTTGCACATAAAGTGCAAGTGAAATGAATTTGCCAGCAGCGGTACAATAAAAAAGAACACACAATACACAATAAAAATTTAACACAAACATCCACCACAGCATTCATCACTGTGGTGGAAGGCACAACATTTGGCCAGTTCTCCATTTCCCCCCGTGGTCGGGACCTCCACCCTCCGCAGTTGCCACTGCGGGCGTTCAGATGTGCAGACAAGGCAAAGTCCAGGTAAGTCCTGAATCGGTGCCTCCCCGCCGGAGATCGCGGCTTCAGGTTGGTGTAGGCCGCAGGCCGGCGGTCGAAGATTTAAAGTTCCCGCCGCGCCGCAGCCAGAAGCACCGCAGACCGCAGGGCCAGCGGTTGAAGTTCGCCTCCAGGGGTCCCCGGCGAGGGAACCCGCTCCTGATGGTAAGCACCGCCACGCCCGCGGTTGAAGTAGGCCGCGGGCCGGCGGTCAGAGCTCTTCCCCTCTGGGGGTCCCCAACGAGGGATCCCAGTCATTCATGATGCTGGTGCGGAACGGTGATGAAACTGGCATTGTACACGTGGTTGTGAACCATCCTGTACAGAGCCGTGGAGCGAATGAGCAATTTGTGGCAGTAATGGTTCATGGTGAACGATAACTGGCACACTGGGGCACCATGGTAGCGTTGCTGCCTTATATAGCACCAGAGACCTGGCTTTCATCCTGAGTACGGGTGCTGTCTGTACGGAGTTTGTTCGTTCTCACTGTGACCGCGTGGGTTTTCTCCCAGATCTTCGGTTTCCTCGCACACTCCAAAGACATATGGGTTTGTAGGTTCGATCTTCCAGCATCTGCAGTTCCTTCTTGAACACTGGGTTTGTAGGTTAATTGGCTTGGTATAAATGTAAACTGTCCCTAGTGGTTGTAGGAAAGTGTTAATACGCAGGGATCGCTGGTCAGTGTGGACTGGGTGGGCCGAAGGGTCTGTTTTCGCACTGTATCTCTAGAATAAAACTAAAACACACTGAGAGAACTCCTTACTCAACAGTGGTATCATCGAACGTCTAACAATCAAACAAGGTATCAGACTCATTTGGACTAGTCCTGGAGTGAGGCTTGACTTAGGCTAGCACGTTGCATCTTCTGTGAATAATTAGTTTAGAGACACAGTGTAGAAACAGGCCCTTCAGCCTACCGGAGCCGTGCCGACCGGCGATCACTCATACACTAGTTCTATTCTGCACACTAGGGGCAATTTACAGAGGCCATTTAACCTACAAACCTCCATGTCTTTGGAGTGTGGGAGGAAACCTGCACACCCGGAGGAAACCCACGCAGTCACGGGGAGAACGTACAGACACCACCCGTAGTCAGGATCGAACTTGGTTCTCCGGCGCTGCAAGGCAGCAACTCTACACACTATGCCACCCATTACTGCTGAACATCAGAATGATATCCAATGGAACTATCGAAGAATTATGGAATCAAGCTGTACAGAGGCAGCCATTTTAATCATACAAGCCATTTGTCCCACTTTGACCACACTGCCCAAATTGGCATTGTGGGCTAGTGCAATTTGCTGGCCCATAGCCCTCTAAACACTTACCATCTGCCCAAATGTCCATAGTGGCTCTTCAAATTCGGAAAAGTGTTTTGAAGTTTTACAAAGTACAATAACATAGAAATCTAGAAGCATTAATTGTGTGGGAAGGTCTATATTTAGCATTAATAAAAACTTGACTGAACTGGGTAGGAGTGAATGAACGGATATATTCAGGAGAATTAGAGAGAGATAAGAAAGGTGACGGAACAATCATGGTTGTAAAAAGGGTGATATACCCAACTGGGGAGGAGAAAGTCAATATAGTTGTTATATTTATAATAAAAAGGGTTTATTCTAATGGTCAGTGAGTATCAGAAATTGCCACATTGTAAGAAGGAAATGGAAAAGCCTGACTGGAGTGATGAAATAACAGAATTATTGTTCAGGGCGATTTTAATTATCTGTTGATTGGAACAGTGATGGAAAACATGGAATTCTGAAACTCCATACGGAACACATGTCCTGGATATTACTCACAAAGGTTGACACAAAAAACGGGAGTAACTCTGATATATATTTTTTTATTAAAGGTAATCAATTACAATGCTTCAAACAACTTTATATCAAATTAATTCAATTTGCATTAAGTAAAACACTAGTAATACTTATCTACTATTTTTTTAGAAATAATGATAGAAAAAGAATAGAACAGTTATAAATCATTAAGAGAGTGATTAAATAATAATAATAAGAAAAGAGAAACGAAAAAAAAAAAAAAATGAAAAACCACAATATGTATTGTTAATAACACTACTACAAGTGATAGTATCAATAAAGACATATATGTTAATTCCAATATAAAAATGAATTATTCCCACCAAATCCCGCAGGGTGCACGCCGAGCTGTGTTGCCAAGAACAGCTACTTCTCTAAATACTGTATATATGGAGACCATATCTGTTCAAAAGAATTATACTTGTCCAATAGGACAAATCTAATTCTTTCCAGATGTAACGTCTCCATCATCTCTGTTGCCCACATTTTGGTTGTGGGGGATAATGTTCCCTTCCAAAATTTCAATATGATTTTTTTTCCAATTATCAAACAGTAATCAAAGAAATTTCTTTGATTTACTGTAAGTGATAGATGTAAATCCGGAATTCCAAATATTATTAGCTTTGGGTTAGGGTCCAATTTAACTTTGATGACTTCAGAAATAACTTTAAAAATTTCTGTCCAGTAATAATTCAATTTAGGACATGTAACGAAACTATGTATTAGATTTGCCTCTGCTTTCTTGCTGGAAAACATGGAATTCTGAAACTCCATACGGAACACAGGTCCTGGATATTACTCACAAAGGTTGACACAAAAAACGGGAGTAACTCAGCGGGTCAGGCAGCGTCTCTGGAGAAACGGAGTAGGTGACATTATAGGGTTGAAACCCTTCTTCAGACAGTCTCAAAAAGGGTCTAGACCCGAAAACGTCTCCTATTCCTTTTCCCCAGAGATTCTGCCTGACCCACTGAGTTCCTCCAGCTTTTTGTGCCATCTTCAGTTTAAATCAGCATCTGCAGTTCCTTCCTCACAACTCACAGAGTTTGCCTTGATGGACACAAAATGGAGTAACTCATCGGGGCAGGCAGCATCTCTGGAGAGAAGGAATGGGTGAGGTTTCGGGTCGAGACACTTCTTCAATCTGAAGTTACTCCAGCTTTTTGTGTCTATCTTCAGTTTAAACTAGCATCTGCAGTTCCTTACTACAGATTGTCTTGATGGATCTGCTTATGGTGAAATCCATCAGATGGCAGAGCTAAACAGATAGCTTTTAGATTGGCACATGGATATGCAGGGAATGAAGGAATATGGATCACATTCAGGCAGAGGACTTTAGTTTAACTTGGCTTCATGTACAGGTTGGACATTGTGGGCTGAAGGGCCTGCTCCTGTGCTGTACTGTTCTTTTCAAATGTGGATTTGAGCGTCATTAGCATAATTTAAAGATCTAACTCGAACAAGGAGTCTGCACCAACACACAAAGAATTCCAAAGACGAAGGTAGACAAAAATGCTGGAGAAACTCAGCGGGTGAGGCAGCATCTATGGAGCGAAGGAAATAGGCAACGTTTCGGGCCGAAACCCTTCTTCACCAGCATCTGCAGTTCCTTCTTGAATTCCAAAGACGTATAGGTTTGTAGGTTAATTGGCTTGGTAAAATTGTCAATTGTGCCTAGTGTGTGTGTAGGATAGTGTTAGTGTGTGGGGATCACTGGTCGGTGGGCCGAAGGGCCTGTTTCTGCGCTGTATCTCTATACTAAGCTAAACTAAAACGCGAACTGATGAGGGCAGACTTTGAACAATGAGTGGGGTAGCTGAGGTGAGTGTGCTGGTTGGGAGGGCGATGTGTTTTTCATTACCCCAGCATGCCCTGAAGCAGCTTTCAGCATTAAAGACAAAGTGCTGGAGTAATGGGCCGGTCCCATTTAGGCAATTTTCTAGGCGACTATAGGCGACTAGGCAGTCGCCACATGGTCGCCAGGGTGTCACGTGTATGGTCGTGAGTCGTCTCCTCAGTCGCCCAAAGAGTCGTAGCGTCTTTCAGGTCACCGTTGGATTTTCAACATGTTGAAATATTTTCGGTGACAGTCGGCGACATTGGGCTTGACGCCAATGAGCGTAGCTTGACTTCTCCTGACGTAGGTGCTGTCGTAGATGTCGCCAGGTTAACATAGGTTGTCGCCAGGGTGACGTAGGTTGTCGCTGGTGCTGACTTCGTTTTTGGTTGTTAAAGTAATGATTCTATTTCAAATTTTATGTCGAAGGGGGGTCCAGACTTCGGTTTTTCGGCGACCTGCTGACAGTCGCCTAAAAGTAGCCTAACTGGGACAGGCCCATAACTCAGCAGGTCAGGCAGCATCTCTGGAGAACAGGGATAGGCGACGTTTCGGGTCGGGACCCTTCTTCAGTTTCATAACCCGTACACACCAGTAAACCAGCATCCCCAGTTCCACGTGTCGACATGTCAGCGTTAAAGCATTTCTTGAAGCACGGTTAATGTTATCGAATGTCAGAAACACAGCAGTTGATTAGCAGAGCAAGTTCCAAAAGGAGCAAAGTTATAACAAACAGAGAAACAATGCTTTTTTTTAAAAGCAAAAAATAAATTGCAGACAGACAGAAAAAGGTTGTTCCGTCAAGGAAGGAAACCATTGGTAAATTTGGAATGCCAGGAATAAATTGTTAGTGATAATTTTATTGGGTCTGTGGGAATAAAAATATAGAATGAGAGAACAGGCCAAGAGCAGGATAAAGAAAGTGAAGTGTGTCTGAGGGAAAATTCATGGACCAGCGATAGAAGTCAAGTCAAGTCAAGTCAAGAGAGCTTATGTGTCCCAGATAGGACAATGAAATTCTTGCTTGCTGCAGCACGACAGAATATTGTAGGCATAATCACAGTGGTCAGTGTAAATAACGGCAACCCGGGGGGGGAGAAGAATGCCCATTTATGAAGAGTATTTAGGGAAGAATGTATAATTAATATAGCATGGTGAAGCTAACGGAATCAATGGATATGGGGAAAAAGCAGGAACGGAGTACTGATTTTGGATGATCGGCCATGATCATATTGAATGGCGGTGCTGGCTCAAAGGGCTGAATGGCCTACTCCTGCACCTATTTTCTATGTTTCTATGAAGAAGGTATATGGCATGTTTGAGTTAGACACAAAGTGCTGGAGTAACTCAGCAGGACAGGCAGCATCTCTGGAGAAGAAGGATAGGTGACGTTTCAGGTCGGGACCCTTCTTCAGATTTATTCAAGTCCTGACTTGAAACGTCAACCATCCTTTCTCTCCCGAGATGTTGTCTGACCCGCTGAGTTACTCCAGCACGATATGTCTATCTTTGCCGAAAACCAGCAACTGCAGTTTCCGCATATGGCATGCTTGCCTGTGTGGGTCCACGCATAGAATATTAATTGCTGGAGTAACTCAGCGGGACCCTGCTGCCTGACCCGCTGAGGTACTCCAGCATGTTGTGTCCATCATCGGTGTAAACCAGCATCTGCAGTTCCTTGCCACACGTGCTACACTTGTCGCTTTACCTCCCCCCTTGACTCCATTCAAGGATCCAAGCCGTCGTTCCAGGTTCGACAGAGGTTCACCTGCACCTCCTCCAACCTCATCTATTGCATCCGCTGCTCTAGATGTCACCTACTCCACATCGGTGAGATCAAGCGTAGGTTTGGTGATCGCTTAACCCAACACCTCTGCTCGGTTCGCAATAACCAACCTGATCTCCCGGTGGCTCAGCACTTCAACTCCCCCTCCCATTCCAAATCCAACCTTTCTGTCCTGGGCCTCCTCCATGGTCAGAGTGAGGACCACTGGAAATTGGAGGAGCAGCATCTCATATTTCGCTTGGGCAGTTTACACCCTAGCGGTATGAACGTTGACTTCTCTAATTTCAGGTAGTCCTTACTTTCTCCGCCCCTTCTCAGCTCTCCCTCAGCCCACTGGCTCCACCTCTTCCTTTCTTCTTCCCGCCCCCCCACCCTCACATCAGTCTGAAGAAGGGTCTTGACCCAAAACGTTGCCTATTTCCTTCGCTCCATAGATGCTGCCTCACCCGCTGAGTTTCTCCAGCATTTTTGTCTACCGTAGAATATTAAAGTTTGGATTCAGTGTTGCCTCTTCACAAAACAATGATTGGACCACATTTGGAGTATTGTGTGCATTTCTGGGCGTGGTCGTGCTCGAGTAGAGAGATCAAACAAAATGTTGCCTGAATTGGAGGAGTAACTATGGGAAGAGATTAGATGATCTGGGTTTGTTTTCTGTGGAGCGAAGGAGCAGAGGAGTGACCTGATAGAGGTCTATAAAGTTATAAGAGGCAGCACTGAATCCAAATGGCAGCGGAGTAAATAGTCCGATTCTTTTTCCGATGCTGGGGTTATCAAATGCTGCCTCTTATAGAATGAACATTGAATATAGAAAATACATGTTTGCATAGGTTTAAGGGAGAGAGGAAGACATATAAACATAGAAACATAGACAATAGGTGCAGGAGTAGGCCATTCGGTCCTTCGAGTCAGCACTGCCATTCATTGTGATCATGGCTGATCGTCCCAAATCAATAACCCGTGCCTGCCTTCTCCCCATATCCCTTGATTCCACTAGCCCCTAGAGCTCTATCTCCCTCGCTCTTAAATCCATCCAGTGATTTGGCCTCCACTGCCATCTGTGGCAGGGAATTCCACAAATTCACAACTCTCTGGGTGAAAAAGCTTTTTCTCACCTCAGTCTTAAATGGCCTCCTCTTTATTCTAAGACTGTGGCCCCTGGTTTAAGACATTTTAAAGAGTAGGAAGGAACTGCAGATGCTGGTTTATACTGAAGACAGACGCAAAATGCTGGAGTAAACTCAGTGGGACAGGCAGCATCTCTGGAGAGAAGGAATGGGGCTTGACCCAAAATGTCACCCATTCCATCTATCCAGAGATGCTGCCTGTCCCGCTGAGGTACTCCAGCATTTTGTGCCTATCTAAGTTTTAAAGGGGATGTGAGGGGAATGTTTTTATTAACACACACAGAGTGGTTGGAGTCAGATAGGATCACCATGTAGACTCGGCAGAAGGACTTGGACAGGTTGGGAGAGCGGGACAGAGATGTGGCTGATGGAATATCGTGTGGCAAAATGTGGAGTCATGCCTTTTAGTAGTAGGAATAAAGGCATAGACTATTTTCTAAATGAGGAGAGAATCCAGAAATCGGTGGTGCAAAGGGACTTGGGAGTGCTGATGCAGGTTTCCCAAAAGTTAATCTGCAAGTCGAATCAGTAGTAAAGAAAGCAAACATATTGCTAGCATTTATTACAAGAGGGCTTGTATACAGAAACAGGGATGTAATGCTGAGGCTCTATAAGGAGCTGGTCAGGCAGCATTTGGAATATTGTGAGCAATTATGGGCCCCATATCTGAGGAAGGATGTGCTGGCTCTGGGGAGGGTCCAGAGGAGGTTTACAAGATTGATCCTAGGAATGAGTGGGTTAATATATGATGAGCGTTTATCTTTGCACTGGGCCCTGTACTCGCTGGAGTTTAGAAGAATGAGGGGGGACCTCATTGAAACGTACAGAATAGTGAAAGGCCTGGATAGAGTGGATGTGGAGAGGATGTTTCCACTGGTGGGAGAGTCTAGGAATAGAGGTCATAGCCTCAGAATTAAAGGACATTCTTTTAGGAAGGAGATGAGGAGAAATTTATTTAGTCAGAGGGTGGTGAATCTGTGGAATTCTTTGCCACAGAGGCTGTGGAGGTCATCAGTGGAAGTTTTTAAGGCAGAGATAAATAGATTCTTGATTAGTACAGGTGTCAGAGGTTATGGAGAAAAAACAGGAGAATCATACTCATCATAATCATAATAATACTTAATTAGTGAAGTATGTTTTGCAATATACGAGGAATTTGATTTGCCGTACAGTCATAACAAGTGCAACAAAACACACAAATAAATGTTTAACATAAACATCCACCATAGTGACGCCCCCACATTCCACACTGTGATGGAAGGCAAAACAAGTTCAATCTTCTTCCCTTCTTTGTTCTCCCGCGGTCGGGGCACTCGAGCCTTCTGTTGACGGGACGATCTTGGCTCCCGTAGCCGGCGGTCGGGCCCTCCGCATCGGGGCGATCAAGCTCCTGCATCGGGGGAATGTCAGCTCCCCGCGCTGGGCGATCTGACCCCGGGTCGGGGCTGGTCAAACCTTCTGCGACTATGGAGCTTCCCGATATCAGTCTCTACCCAAGACTGCGAGCTCCTCGATGGTGAAATCCGCAGGCCGCGGTTGCAGCGTTGACCCCAGGCAAGGGATCGCAGGCCCCGATGGTTAGTCCACGTCCCCGCGGTGGGGTTCAATCCCGAGCAAGGCCGCCAGCTCCACGATGTTAGGCCGCAGAGCGACCGGAGATACGATCCGGAAAACAATCGCATCTCCGGCAAGGTAAGAGATTGAAAAATAGTTTCCCCCGACCCCCTCCCCCACCCCAACCCCCACCCCCCACATAAAACAAACCAGAGAACATTAACACAAACTTTTAAAACACACCAAAAATTAAAAAAAAGACAAAAAGACAGACAGACTTTGGTTGGGGATTGCTGACGGCGCCACCCGGTGGAATTTCTGAGAATGGGGTTAGGAGGGAGAGATAAATCAGCCATGATTGAATGGCAGAGTAGACTTGATGGGCCGAATGGCCTAATTCTACTCCTATCCTTATGACGTTATGAACTTCTGTTTAAGAGTCATGTACACAAGAAAGACCTAGAAGGCTATAGACCTAATGTGGAAAAATGGGATGGATGTCATCGGGGGAGGTGGGGGGGGGGGGGGGGGGGGGGGGTAGGGGGTCAGGTCTGTTTGAATATGGTTCGTAGAATGCAGTTTCTGTGCTGCATGACCCTCAGGTTCATCCTGAAGGAGGGGATGGTGTTATTCTTCTGCATTTTAAAAATAAATTAAGGGAAGATTAAAAACACTTGAAAGAAGAGATAAAACAAACACTAGGCATTCTCATTCCCATTCCCAATCTGACCTTTCTGTCCTGGGCCTCCTCCATTGTCAGAGTGAGGACCAGCCCAAATTGGAGGAACAGCATCTCATATTTCACTTGGTTAGTTTACACCCCAGATGTATGAACATTGACTTCTCTAACTTCATATAGCCCTTGCTTTCCCTCCCTCTCCATCCCCTCCCCTTCCCAGTTCTCCCACCAGTCTTACTGTCTCCGCCTTCATTCTATCTCTGTCCCGCCCCCTCCCCTGACTCATTTACTGACTCATACCGTCATACAGAGTTACAGACCCTTCGGCCCTACGAGTTCATGCTCACCCCTTTACATTAATCCTACATCTTTTAATTCTCCTCACAATCCTATAGTGTGATACAGCGCGGAAACAGGCCCGATGGCCAAACGTACCCACGCTGACCAACATGCCGAATTTACACTAGTCCCACCAGCCTGCGTTTGGCCAATTTCCCTCTAAACTTGTCTTATCCGTGTATCTGTCTAAATGTTTCTTAAACGTTGCGATAGTCCCTGCCTGAACGACCTTTTATGGCAACTCGTTCCATACACCCGCCACCCTTTGTGTAAAAAAGGAAGGATAGGAGAGTGGAGCAGGTAAATGTGATTAGTGTTGCTAAAGGGGCTGTCCCACTGTGGCGACCTAATCCGCGAGTTCTGGTGAGTTTGCCCTCGACTCATACTCGCAGCCTGGTCGACACGAGGTTCTAGGAGATCTTTGTAACTCTCCTTCATGCTCAAGAGTAGTCCCCATGTACTCGAGGCCTCGGTTAGGTCGCGGCGTATTTTTCAACATGCTGAAAAATGCCCGCGAGTAAAAAAAGGTCGCCATGGAAAAAATCAATATTTTTTTACTCGTAGGTTTAGTCGAAGTAGGTCGTAGTAGGTCGGCATGTTAGTGGTAGGTAATTGAGGGTAGTCTATAACATAATGAAGGGAGGTCGAAGGAGATCGAAGGAGGTCGTCTTCACTCTCCACTATTCGGTGTCCAATTTTCCCGAAGCTGGTCGAAGCTAGTCTTCAACATAGTCGAAGGAGGTCTTCAACATGACATTTTTCAAACTCTTCTAAACTCTTCTAAACTCGCCAATTAGGTCGCCGCAGTGGGACAGCCCCTTAACTCACCTGAAGGCAAAATACCATTTCCACTTGTGAACCCTCTGTCTGTGAAGAAGTCAGTGGGAGAGTCACACTCATGGCCAGTCGCTCGTCCTCACCTCCCCATTTGTTTTTCTCATCCCCCAAAATACCAGGAGAGGAATAACATTGCTTAAACGTGTGCATCTGGCCGGGTAAACAAAGTACAGAGCGGGTCACACTGACCCAGTGAGCACAGGACATCAGCATTTCTGGAATAGAGATTCCAGAAGACATGTTTGCACAGGGACTGACTGTTGGCAGGCTTCCTGGCCTGCTGCTAACTCACCTTTGCTCCCCCCATCACAACCACTGCCCCCCTCCCCCCATCCATGCCTCCACCTCTATTGCCTCCTCATGAACCTCGCCCATTATAGTCCTGATCAGAACCCGTGCTCACACCCCAGCTGGATGTCAGCAGAGCTAACCAATTGAATTGATCAAAAGATACAGCATGGAGTTAGCCCCTTCAGCACACCGAGTCCACGCTGATTATCGATCACCCATTCACATTAGTTCCATGTTATCTCACTTTCTCATCCACTCCCTACACACCAGTCAGCAGCATTTATTTTGTGTGACACGTAGTCATTGAGACATGCAGCTTTGAAACAGGCCCTTCGGCCCAACTTATTCATGCCAGGTTCAGGTGTCCATCTTGCTAGTAACATATTTACCCTCAGTTGACCCATATCCCTCTAAACCTTTCCTATCCATGTACTAGTCCAAATGTCTTTTAAATATTATTGCACATGCCTCGACTATGGCTGCTCATTCCATATACATACCATCCTCCGTGTGAAAACGTTGCCCCTCAGGTTCCTATTAAATTTTTCCTTCTCACCTTAAATCGCCAGTGTCGGAGCTCGGTCCAGCGGGGCATGTGGACTTCAGAAGCTGCCGCCTCCGGTAAGAAGCGGCCGATCCAGGAACTCCAAGACGCAGAGTGTGTTCCGACATCGGAGTTCCGATCATCCCGGCGAAAGGGCCAGTACATTGGGACGTCGGTAGCGGTGACTGCGGAGGGTTCGAGGCCTTGACCACGGGTGAACAAAGGAGGAAGATTGACTGAACTTTATTGCCTTCCATCACAGCGAGAAATGTTGATTCCACTGTGGTGGATGTTTATGTTAAATTCTATTATGTATTGTGTTCTTTTTATTCGTATGTCTGTATGGGAACTCAATCTCACTGTACCTTAATTGATGCATGTGACAATAAATGTAAACTTGAACTAGAACTAAATCTATGTCTTCTAATCCTTGATTCTCCAATTCAGGGGAAAAGACTCTATGCGTTTACCCAATCTATATAGAAACATAGAAAATAGGTGCAGGAGGAGGCCATTCGGCCCTTCGAGCCAGCATCGCCATTCATTGTGATCATGGCTGATCGTCCCCAATCAATAACCTGTGCCTGCCTTCTCCCCATATCCCTTGACTCCACTAGCCCCTAGAGCTCTATCTAACTCTCTCTTAAATCCATCCAGTGACTTGGCCTCCACTGCCCTCTGTAGCAGGGAATTCCACAAATTCACAACTCTCTGGGTGAAAACGTTTTGCCCTTATGATTTACCCGTATGATTTTATACACTCCATAAGATCACTCCTTGGTCTCCGATGCTCCAAGGAATTAAAGTCCCGGCTCCAAGGATTAAAGTCCAACAATCCTAGCCTGCTCAGCCTCTCCCTATGATTCAGTCCCACGAGTCCTGGCAACGTCCTCGCACATCATGGAGAAAATAACAAAAGGACAAACGTTTCAATAACATAAATCCAGAGTTTAATTGAACATTGGAAGCTCTATTTTCAATACACACAAAGTGGTAGAAAGAATATGTGATTCTTTTCAGCAAAATCCTTTGTTTATGGTTTGAACTTGTGCCAGTTCTTTCAGTGTCAAATAAACAAAACGTTTTTTTGCAAAAATGACCTGATTAACCAATACATGATTTCAAGTAGCGAGCCCCTCTCCTGGGTACTTTCAATAGAAGAGTGTACAGGGAACTTGCTAGTATGTGTTGTACTGTCCTGCAAGGGGCTGGCGTGGCAGTTTGTTTTCAGTATATCTGTGCTGTAACAGTCCTAATGTTACGTTGAACAATCTTTGAAATGAGCTGCACCCTGTATCTGTCCTGCACTACACTGCCTAGAGTTTACTTTAGTTTAGTTTAGAGATACAGCGTGGAAACAGGCCCTTCGAGTCTGCACCGACCAGCAATCCCCGCACACCAACACTATCCAACACACACTAGGGACAACTTACACTTTTACCAAGCCAATTAACCTACAGTAGGTAGACCTGCAGTACTCCCCCCCCCCCCCCCCCCACATCAGTCTGAAGAAGGGATTCTGCCAGGAACGTTGCCTATTTCCTTTGCTCCATAGATGCTGCCTCAACCGCTGAGTTTCTCCAGCACTTTTGTCTACCTTTGATTCAATTAACCTTCCTCAGCCCTCGGGCTCCTCCTCCTCCTTTTTCCTTTCTTCTCCCCGCCACCCCCCATCAGTCTGAAGAAGGGTTTCGGCCCGAAACGTTGCCTATTTCCTTCGCTCCATAGAAGCTGCTGCACCCGCTGAGTTTCTCCAGCATTTTTGTCTACCTTCAATTAACCTACAAACCCGTACGTCTTTGGAGTGTGGGAGGAAACCGGAGATCCCGGAGAAAACCCACGCAGGTCACGGGGAGAACGTACAAACTCCATACAGACAAGCCCCTGTGCTCAGGATCGAACCCGGGTCCTTGGCGCTGTTAGGCAGCAACTCTACCGCTGCGCCACCCAGTGTTTGAAGGCACTTCACCGCAAGTTTATTATTTACTCCACATTATTTAGTCTGATTCACCACTTCAAGTGAAGCAAGTGCAACAATGCAGTTTGGGAGGGACTTCCAAGATTTAGACCCACAATGGTAAAGGAGCAGGAATATATTTCCTACTGAAGATAGACTTGGAGGGGATGATGTAGATGATGTTCCAATGCGGTTAGAAGGTCCTTCAAGGAAGAGGCTCCAGTCATGGTACCTTAACTACATCTTGTATATATTTGTGAGGCTGACTAGCTGAGTTCCTGATCAACGATGACTCCAAGGATATTGATAGTTGGGAGTCATGATAATGTCTTTCAAGGAAACATGATGTGTGGGAAGGAACTGCAGATGCTGGTTGACACCGAAGATAGACACAAAATGCTGGAGTAACTCAGTGAATCAGGCAGCATCTCTGGAGAAAAGAAATAGATGACGTTTTGGGTCGAGACCATTCTTCAGGTCTGAAGAAGGAAACATGATCCATTCCGAATCCGACCTTTCTGTCCTGGGCCTGATCCATGGCCAGAGTGACGGCCACTGTAAATTGGAGCAGCATCGAATTATTTCGCTTGGGCAGTTTGCACCCCAGCGGTATGAACATTGACTTCTCTAATTTCAGGTAGTCCTTACTTACTCCTCCCCTTCTCAACTCTCCCTCAGCCAGTTGGCTCCTCCTCTTCCTTTCTTCTCCCCCCCTCCCTCACATCAGTCTGAAGAAGGGTTTCGGCCAGGAACGTTGCCTATTTCCTTCCCTCCATAGATGCTGCCTCACCCGCTGAGTTTCTCCAGCATTTTTGACTACCTTTGATTTTCCAGCATCTGCAGTTCCTTCTGATACATGATCTGATTGTTGTTGGGGTGGTCATTGCTTAGCACACACTGCGGCCACTCCTCGACGGTGGGGATAGGATTCAATGTTTCAGATAATGGATAGAATGGCAATCAAAGGGTTGCTTATCCCTGGACTGAAGTAAGGCCTCTTGACTGTTGTTGCAGCTGCTTTACCCGGGTATCCCATCACTTACAGGGGCAGCAGAGTGGCGCAGTGGTAGAGTTGCTGCCTCACAGGGCCACAGGCCCGGCTCCAATCCTGACCACAGGTGCTGTCTGTACGGAGTTTTACGTTCTTCCTATGACCACGTGGGTTTTCTCCGGGTGGTCCGGTTTCCTCCCACACTCCAAAGGCGTACAGGTTTGTAGGTCAATTGACTTTAGTAATATTATAAATTGTCCCTAGTGTGTGTAGGAAAGTGTAAGGGTGCTGGGATCGCTGGTTATAGACAATAGACAATAGACAATAGGTGCAGGAGAAGGCCATTCGGCCCTTCGAGCCAAAGTCGCCATTCAATGTGATCATGGCTGATCATCTACAATCAGTAGGCCGTTCCTGCCTTCTCTCCACTCGGAGAGACTCAACTCGGTGGGCCGAAGAGCCTGTTTCCGTGCTGTATCTCTAAACTAAACTAAACTAAACTAAACTAAACTAAACTCTCCTGTCTTGCATCAGAGGATACCTTTCCTCTGACTGCATCTTGAAGCTGTTTAAGAAGCTGGGCCAGTTGAGATTCTGATTAATAATGTTCCCAGGATATTGATGGTCAGAAACAGCCATGATGGTGCCAATGAATTTCAGGGGCAGGTGATCAGACTTTTAGTTTAGTTTGGGTTAGTTTAGAGACACAGTGCAGAAACAGGCTCTTTGTCCCACTGAGTCCTTGCCGATCACTGACCACCCCATATACTAATCTACACACACTAAACACAATTTTACATTTTACCAAAGCCAATTAACCAACAAACCTGTACGTCTTTGGAGTGTGGGAGGAAACCGGAGCACCCGGAGAAACTCACGGGGTCACGGGGAGAACGTACAAACTCCGCTCAGACAGGACCGAACCCGGGTCTCTGGCGCTGTTATGCAGCAACTCTACCGCTGCGCCACCGTGCCGTCCCGTGGTTGACCATTGTACATTGCCTGGCAGATTTGTGGCGTGAATCTAGGCAGGTCTTGATCTCACCAGGAGTGAATTGAATTCGCTAAAGGCCATCTCTGTGTTGTGCTGGAGAAACTCAGCGGGTGAGGCAGCATCTATGGAGCGAAGGAAATAGGCAACGTTTCGGGTCGAGTCCCTTCTTCAGACTGATGTAGGGTGGGGGGGGGGGGCGGGAAGAAGAAAGGAAGAGGAGGAGCCAGAGGGCTGAGGGAGAGCTGAAAAGGGGCGGAGACAGCAAGGGCTACCGGAAATTGGAGAAGTCAATGTTCAAGCCGCTGGGGTGTAAACTGCCCAAGCGGAATATGAGGTGCTGCTCCTCCAATTTATGGTGGGCCTCACTCTGGCCATGGAGGAGGCCCAGGACAGAAAGGTCGGATTCGGAATGGGAGGGGGAGTTGAAGTGCTGAGCCACCGGGAGATCAGGTTGGTTATTGCGAACCGAGCGGAGGTGTTGGGCGAAGCGATCGCCAAGCCTACGCTTGGTCTCACCAATGTAGAGCAGCTGTCACCTAGAGCAGCGGATGCAATAGATGAGGTTGGAGGAGATGCAGGTGAACCTCTGCAATGTTTCTTGGTGAACATAATTATAAATGTTTCTGACTTATGGTGTACAATCTTATACTGGGCCCACCATCAATGACGTGTTCTTGGGGACAAATACCTGCAGTTGGCTGCTTAACTACCCCTCACTATTCATGACAGACACAAAGTGCTGGAGTAACTGAGCAGGTCAGGCAGCATCCTTGGAGAACATGGGCAGGTGATGCCTGATGCTGCCTGACCCGCTGAGTTACTCCAGCATTTTCTATCTTTCCCTGTTAAACCAGCATCTGCAGTTCCTTGTTTCACCATTCATGACGGGGCACGGTAAAGGGCCTGTCCCACTGTACGAGTTCTTTCAAGAGCTCTCCCGAGTTTAAAAAAAAATCAAACTCGTGGTAAGCATGTAGAATGTACGTAGCGGGTACATCGGAGCTCGGGACGTCTCTTAGCTGCTCGTAACGCTAACGGCAGGTACTGGGGAAACGCGGTAAGCTCGTGAAGACTCATAGAGACTCGTGAAGATTTTTCAACATGAGCAGCTATCACCGTAATTCTCCGAGTTCGAATCAGGGGAAACTCGGTAGAAGTCTTGAATTAGCTTGTACAGTGGGACAGCCCCTTAAGACTGCAGGGCTTTGTTCTGCTCTGTTCCATCTGAAGATCGGTCTCAACCCGAAGCGTCAGTCACCCATCATTCCTTCTCTCCAGAGATGCTCCAGCGTTTTGTGTCCGTCTTTGTCCTGCTCTGTGAGTTGAGGGATTGCTCAGGCCCTTGCTCTGCCCTGCCGTGTTTATTCTTTGCAAATGTGTAGCCTTTCAGCGACCTGGCACATCCAGTGCTCCTCATTGAACCTGGCCTGATCACCGGGCCTGATAGTAATGGTGGAGTCAGGAATGTGCCCCTGACTGTGGAAGACATCCAGGGAAAGGGGTTCCCAATTAGCAGAGGGATATGTCCTTCCCCTCGGGCCCTGCCATGTCTACGATTCCACGGCACTGCCAGCTTTATTGGGTTGACGTTAGATGGCCCAGCCTGCCGTTAAGTTGCATGCTCTGTTGTTTAAGCTGAGTCTTGGCATGGGTATATCGTACCTACCTTTGAACAGGGGCTGTTCTTTGTTTGCAGTGTGATAAGTCCAGACGGTCGTGCTGACCAGGGCTGGATTAAACAAACCTCATCCATGCACTAGTGTGCCTCTGTCTTTTTGGTGCTGGGCACGACACAGACACGGATGTCCATTTTAAAGGCTCATGTCCGTGTTCTGAAGCATTCTCAATAGGAGTTTCCAGAAATTGGCTGTGATGTATCGCAGAATCCCGACCTTCTGTAAATCCAGGCTGGTGTTTCTGTTTTTGATTCTGATCAGCCTGATTCTGCACGTCCTGATCGCCCTGCTGCCGGCTCAGGAGGTGTACGTCAACGTATGCGCCCGCGACACGCAGCACGAAGATCACGCGGGCCACGCGCTCCCAAAGCAGCCGGCGTTGAAAGGCAGGACGCCGAAGAAGAACAGGGATCTACAGAATGTTGCCGGCAGCGAGACCCGGAGCCGTGCGTCCCAATCCCTGGAAAAGGCGCGGCGCTCTTCGAGTGCCAGTGGGCAGCCGTTCACCAGCAAGTGGTCCTCAAAGTCGGGCTCCGGGCCCGACAGTAACCTGCAGAGGGACGGCTACAGGCTGAACACGTCCAAGCTGGCAGCACTATTTCAGCACCC
Source organism: Amblyraja radiata (assembly GCF_010909765.2). Lineage (NCBI taxonomy): Eukaryota > Metazoa > Chordata > Chondrichthyes > Rajiformes > Rajidae > Amblyraja > Amblyraja radiata. Next base: position 12,988,784 of record NC_045993.1, read on the forward strand.
GCTCTACAAAACCCCTCCTCCCCCTCTCACACCGGACGACCAACTCTTCTCAGTAAACTCAGCAGAGAGGTTCACCGCCAGGAGCAGCGACAGTGACGGCTGGTGAGTTGGACATTGTTCAGTCAAGATAAGACACAAAAAGCTGCAGTAACTCAGCGGGACAGGCAGCATCTCTGGAGAGAAGGAATGGGAGACGTTTCTGGTCGAGACCCTTCTTCAGAAGAAGGTTCTCGACCTGAAACATCTGAAGAAGAGTCTCGACCCAAAACATCACCCATTCCTTCCCTCCAGAGATGCTGGGTCTCGAGAAGAAGGGTCTCGACCTAAAACGTCTGAAGAAGGGTCTCGACCCGAAACGTCACCCATTCCTTCTCTCCAGAGATGCTGCCTGTCCCGCTGAGTTACTGCAACATTTTGTGTCGATCTTCGGTTTAAACCAACATCTGCAGTTCCCTGTCCCACGGTAGGAGTTCATTCCAAGAATTTAAAAAAAATCAAACTCGTGGTAAACACGGAGAATGAACGTGACGGGTACGTCGGAGCTCAGGGACGTCTCTTAGCGCTAACGGCAGGTACTCAGGAAGACTCGCTAACGGCAGGTCAGCTCGGGAAGACTCGTGAAGATTTTTCAACATGTTGAAAAATGTCCACGAGAGCCCCGAGTACCGACGAGTGGCCATTACCGTAAATCTCCGAGTTCGAATCAGGGCAAACTCGGGAGAGCTCTTGGAATGAACTCATACCGTGGGACAGGGGTTTAACACACTGTTCAGTCAATTCCAGGGATCACCAGAGAGGAAGGGACAGCAAGTCAAGTCTACTGTTAAGTGCACGTATGGTGAGGTGCGGGTACAATGAAAATCTTGCTTGCAGCAGCATCACGAGCGCTTAGATTCAGCCAACACGCAGAACGTAAATTATTTAAAAATTACATGTAGATTTTACAAAACATGGCAAAGGAAAAGATTGTACAACAAAATAATCAGGACATTAGTGCAAAAATACAAACTAGAAACAATTTAGTTTTAGAGATACAGCGTGGAAACAGGCCCTTCGGCCCACTGAGTCCGTGCCGACCAGCGATCAGCCCGTACACTGCTTCTATCCTGCACACACTAGGGACACTTTACTGAAGCCAATTAACTTACAAACCTGCACGTCTTTGGAATGTGGTGGTAAACCGGACGCGGTCACGGGGAGAACGTACAAACTCTGTACAGACAGCACCTGATGTCAGGATCGAACCCGGGTCTGTGGCGCTGTGAGGCAGCAACTCTACCGCTGCACCACTGTGCCTCCACAATGGACTATGGTAATGTAAGAGATGTTCCTCTTCACCAATGTTCCTTCACTGAGGAAGAACGAGGGTTGTGCGGGTCAGTTGAAAATCCAGCGGCGACCAGAAAGACGCTACGACTCTTTGGGCGACTGAGGAGACGACTCACGACCGTACAGGCGACACCCCGGCAACCATATAGTCGCCTCAAAAATCACAAGCCCTTTAGGCAGCCAACATTAAATGATACCTGTAAAACAAAGCACACAGATATCATATTTCACCGTGTAACCCAAACTCCATTTGAATGCATATCCTGTACAATGGACTATACAATACAGTAGAGAGCTGGTTGAATTGGTTATATATTCTGGACAATACCCTAAAGTAGGGACTGCTTTAATACAAAGACTGTACAATACTCTCAGGGAACACAAAGCACTCAGTAATACGACAAGCTGCCAAATATTCGGATCCACATTCCACACAGTACATAAACTGTACTCTATTTCAATTGAGATTATAGCAAACTGCAATTAAACACAAGAAATGTAAAATAATATTAGCCTGGTGGAATTCTTTGTGCCATCTACAACAGTGGACTAACTATTGTATAGTGTGTAATGCTGTAAGATATTGTACACAGATCATACTGTGAACCTATGATGCAAGATTCCAAGATGGACACAATGGGTAGGAAGGAACTGCAGATGCTGGTTTACACTGAAGATAGACACAAAATGCTGGAGTAACTCAACGGCTCAGGTAGCATCTCTGGAGAAAAGGAACGGGTGACCATTCAGCTCGAGACCCTTCTTCAGAGTGTATTCCATTCAGCTTCAAGCAATATTCCAATCTGGGCATCATATCAAACTCCGAAGGAAGACCAAAATGCTGGAGAAACTCAGCGGGTGAGGCAGCATCTATGGAGCGAAGGAAGAGGCGACGTTTCAGGACGAGACCTTTCTGAGTTTCTCCAGCATTTTTGTCTACGATTTTTTCAGCATCTGCAGTTCTTTCTTAAATATATCAAACTCCGATATACACATATTGTAAAATGCATTCTAATGTAATAAACACTGTAATATATTAAATTCACAGATTTAATATTCAGTTCAGTTCAGTTTCGTTTATTGTCACGTGTACCGAGATACAGTGAAAAGCTTTTTGTTGCGTGCTAACCAGTCAGCAGAAAGACATGATTACAATCGAGCCATTTACCATGTACAGATACATGACAAGGAAATAGCTTTTAATGCAAGGTGAAGCCAGCAATGTCCGATCAAAGATAGTTCGAGGGTCACCAAAGAAGTAGATAGTAGTTCAGCACTGCTCTCTGGTTGTGGTAGGATGATTCAGTTGCCTGATAACAGCTGGGAATAAACTGTCTCTGAATCTGGAGGTGTGTGTTTTCACACTTCTGTACCTTTTGCCTAATGGGAGAGGGCAGAAGAGGGAGTGGCCAGGGTGCGACTCGTCCTTGATTATGCTGCTGGCCTTGCCGAGGCAGCGTGAGGTATAAATGGAGTCAGTGGAAGGGAGGTTGGTTTGTGTGATGGTCTGGGCTGCGTCCACAATTCGCTGCAATTCCTTGCGGTCTTGGATGGAGCTGTTCCCCAATGAGGTATAAATGGAGTCACTCACACTCTGCACATTATAAGTAGACGTATAATATTCAAATAATATACACCCCTTTCAATAATTTTAATATGATGGAACATTAAACCTCCACCCTCTGTCTTGATCTATCGTTGAACTGCTTGCATTTTGCTCTCTCAGGGTCAGCCATGAGCAGGAGTATGTCGTGCCAGACGGTGAGTCTCCTGCAGATACATACCCCAACTGGCTGAAGTTCTACATTGGAATTAACCGATATGAGCTCTATGCACAGAACAGCAGCCTCCTAGCTTCCATGCTGAACGAGCTTGCAACCTTGAAGATAGTCCGTGTCGGTAAGGAGGTTTTTATTTCTCATCTCTCTTTTGTGTATTTGGTTTTATACCTGCAGACGTTCTAGGAGCAGAATCATGCTATTCGGCCCATCAAGTCTACTCTGCCATTCAATCATGGCTGATCTACCTCTCCCTCCCAACCCCATTCTCCTGCCTTCGCCCCATAACCCCTGACGCCCTTAAAAGGCCTGTCCCACTTTCACGACCTAATTCACGACATTTTTACTCGTGGACATTTTTCATCATGCTAGAAAAAACGCCCCGACCTACTTGATGCCACGAGTACCTACGACTAGCATCACAACCTGCTACGACCTACCTACGACCTCCTACGACTTCCTATGACCTCGTGATGACCATGCTGCGAGTATGAGTCAAGGGCAAACTCGGCAGAGGTTGCGAATTATGTAGTGAAAGTGGGACAGGCCCTTAATAATCAAAAATGTGTCAATCTCTCCACCTTGTATATATCCATTGACTTGACCTCCACTGCCTTCCATAGCAATGAATTCCACAGATTCATCTCCCTCTGACTGAGGAAATTCCTTATCATCGTTTTTCTATAGGCACGTCCTTTTATTCTGAGGCTATGGCTCTGATCCTAGACTCTCCCACCCGTGGAAACATCCTCTCCACATCCACTCTATCCAAGCCTTTCACTATTCGAGCAGACGTGATGTGTACCATTTCAGACAGGTGTGTCAAGGTGCACAGATATGCACCTTGTGGAAGGTCCACACCATGGTGTATTTGATGGTGTGTACACAAAGGATGGTACATGTTTGCAGGTGTGTGCCAAGAAGAATGACATAGAGCATGGGACACATGTCTTTGGCCCTACTCGCCCATGCCGATGAAGATGGCCATCTATGTTAGTCCCATTTGCCCGCATTTGACCCAATACAGTAGCTGCCTATGTAGAAGCAAAGAACTGCAGATGCTGGTTTATACCAAAGATAGACACAAAGTGCTGGAGTAACTCAGCAGGCCAGGCATGGTGTTTAAGAAGGAACTGCAGATGCTGGAAAATCGAAGGGAGACAATAGTGCTAGAGAAACTCAGCGGGTGCAGCAGCATCTATGGAGTGAAGGAAATAGGCAACGTTTCAGTCTTTGGAGAAAAAGGATAGGTGAAGTTTTGGGTTAGGACCCTTGTTCAGACTGAAGCTAAAAGAAGGGCCCCGACCCAAAACGTCACCTGTCCTTTTTCTCCAGAGATACTGCCTGACCCGCTGAGCCACTCCAGCACTCTGCGTCTATCGACAGTAGCCGCATCGATGTGCATGGAACGGAATGGAAAGCACTGCTTCAAGAGTATACACTCGTGTGCACTGGATGGACCATGTGCAGAGTTGTGCACCCTTCGGGAACTAGTGTGCAGTGTAAGGTGTATGTGTATGTGCTGAATGTGTAGGTGTGCTCTTGGCACAACTGCCTTGCTCAGGAGTGAACTGCATGCATGGCATGCTGATATGTGTCCGATGTTGGGGTGTAGATGGATGGCGTGTAGAAACATAGAAACATAGAACATACAGCCCTCTTTGGTAGAGAATCACAAAGGTTCACCAGCCCCTCAGTGGAGAAAAATACATAGAAACATAGAAAATAGGTGCAGGAGGAGGCCATTCGGCCCTTCTAGCCAGCACCGCCATTCATTGTGATCATGGCTGATCGTCCCCTATCAATAACCCGTGCCTGCCTTATCCCCATACCCCTTGATTCCACCAGCCCCCCTAGAGCTCTATCTAACTCTCTCTTAAATCCATCCAGTGACTTGGCCTCCACTGCCCTCTGTGGCAGGGAATTCCACAAATTCACAACTCTCTGGGTGAAAAAGTTTTTCCTCATCTCAGTCTTAAATGACCTCCCCTTTATTCTAAAACTGTGGCCCCTGGTTCTGGACTCGCCCAACATTGGGAACATTTTTCTTGCATCTAGCTTGTCCAGTCCTTTTATAATTTTATATGTTTCTATAAGGTTCACCCCTCATCCTTCTAAACTCCAGTGAATACAAGCCTAGTCTTTTCAATCTTTCCTCATATGACAGTCCCGCCATCCCAGGGATTAATCTGGTGAACCTACGCTGCACTGCCTCACTGTGTACATTACATGGCGTGTACTTTAGATGGTGCCAGTGCCCATCAGATGTAGCTTGTTCACCCGATGGGGCTCATGTGTGTCTATACACCGAGGAAGCATGGGCGCTGGATGTATGTTTTGTAATTGAACTAGGTGTTTACTTTAGCTTTGTTTAGAGATACAGCGGGGGAAACAGCCCCTTTATCCCACCGAGTCCGCGCTGACCAGCGATCCCCGCACACTAACACTATCCCACACACATTAGGGACAATGTTTTACAATTTTACCAACCCAATTACATTCTCCACGCAATCCCATCAATTTCAGCCAGATCTGAGTGTTTCGTTTTGTTTAGTTTAGACACACAGCGAGGAAACAGTCCCCTTGGCCAACTGAGTCCGTGCCGACCAGCGATCCCAATACACTAGCTCTATCCTACACACTAGGGACAATTTACAATCTTTTACCAAAGCCAATTACCCAACGACCCTGTAGGTCTTTGGAGTGTGAGAGGAAACCGGAGCTCCTGGAGAAAACCCACGTGGTCACAGGGAGAACGTACAAACTCTGTACTGACAGCACCCGTAGTCAGGATTTAAGCCGGATCTCGGGCGCTGCATTCACTGTAAGGCAGCAACTCTATTGACATTTAGCTTGACTTTGACATTTTCAAATTGACATTGAATTTGAATTCCACGGAGCATTTTGAACGTGTGTGTAGATTGTGAGCTGAGGCGTCGGGATTATTTAATTGATCCACTGCACCATCATTATCCGCATGTGCGTGTTGGTGTGTACCAGACAGAGTGTGTGCGCAGCTGTACACGGACTGGTTTGCATGTGTATGTGTGAACAAGATAGAATGTGCGCACAAGTATACCTTGTGTGTGCATGCGATGGAGTTTGTACGTAAGTGTGAACCATTTTGTTGTGTGCTCTTAGTGGACTGTGTGTGTGTGTGTGTGTGTGTGTGTGTGTGTGTGTGTGGGTGTGTGGGTGTGTGGGTGTGTGGGTGTGTGGGTGTGTGCGGGTGTGTGTGTGTGTGTGTGTGTGTGTGTGTGTGTGTGTGTGTGTATGTATGCGTGTGTGTGTGTGTGTGTGGGGTTGTGGGTGTGTGTGTGTTTGGGTGTGTTTGTGTGTCTGTGTGTTTGTGCGTGTCAGATTGTGCACGGACCTGCATTCTGTGGAATTCTCTGCCTCGGAGGGCGGTGGAGGCAGGTTCTCTGGATGCTTTCAAGAGAGAGCTAGATAGGGCTCATAAAATAGCAGAGTCAGGGGATATGGGGAGAAGGCAGGAACGGGGTACTGATTGGAGATGATCAGCCATGATCACATTGAATGGCAGTGCTGCACGAAGGGCCGAATGACCTACTCCTGCACCTATTGTCTATTGTCTATTGCATTATTAAATGGTGCATGAGGTGGTACGTGGCTGCAGATGTGCAACAGTGTATGTGAACGTGTGCATGTTCATGTGTGTCGACATGCATGACCTGCTGCACCGGTAGAGACAGTGCGTGTGGTTGTGTGCCACAGTAGTGTGTTTTGCACGGGTTATACTGGTGAGTGGCTGCACGGATTTCTGCAACGGATCCAAAGTGCTGGAGTAACTCTGCGGGTCAGGCAACATTTCTGGAGAACATGGACAGGTGATGTTGCAGGTCAGGGACCTTCTTCAGACTGATTGTGGGGGGGAGAGGGGGGGGGGGGGGGGTAGAATGTTGGGAGAGAGGAGAGGCAAGATTAAGCATGGCAGACCATCGGTGAACACAGGTAAGGGGGGGGGGGGGGGGGGGAGTTGATATGCAGATGATTGGATCAAAGATCAGAGACTAAAACAGAAGGTGTGAGACAAACGGATTGAAGAGTTGCAACTTGTGAAGCCAGTGGAAGAAATGTGTGTGGAGGGAAAGAGTTTCTGCACACATAAATTCTGTGAAGTTAAGGGCCTATCCCACTTTCACGACTTCATTCTTTCATCCAGACCATTTTTTAACCCGTGGACATTGTTTATCAGGTTGGAAAAAACGTCCCGACTTACCTGATGCCACGAGTACCTACAGCTGGCATAACGAGCCGCAAGGAACTCGTACGACCTCGTTACGAACATTCTGCGAGTTTGAATCAGGGGAATTACTCGGGAGGATCCGTGAATTACTCGTGAAAGTGGGACAGGTCCTTTAGTGTCCTCTAATGATACAAAATTGTTCTATTTTGTTCAACAGAACACTGCAGAATATGTGTTTAAGAAGGAGCTGCAGATGCTGGAAAATCGAAGGTACACAAAAATGCTGGAGAAACTCAGCGGGTGCAGCAGCTTCTATGGAGCGAAGGAAATAGGCAACGTTTCGGGCCGAAATGTTGCCTATTTCCTTCGCTCCATAGATGCTGCTGCACCCGCTGAGTTTCTCCAGCATTTTTGTGTACCTACTGCAGAATATGTACCTTTCTGCCGATGGCTCAATTTCTTTCGCCAGAGGGGAGTGAATCTGTGGAACGTTGCCACAGGAGGCTGTGGAGGCAAAGACATTGGGAAATTTGAAAGCAGAGATTGAAATGTTCTTGGATAGTAAGGGAATCAAAGGTTTTGGGGAGAAAGCAGGGGAATGGGGTTGAGAGGGAAAAATAGATCAGCCATAATTGAATGGTGGAGTAGACTCGATGGGTCGAATGGCCTGTGTCTTATGATCTCACCTCACGAGCCCTCCTCACTCACCACTTCTAATGGGCAAGGTTACAAGACTGGTGGCCTAACCGCCAGACCACTAGGCTTGCTCCTTTCACTGCATGGCTACAGTGTGTATTTGCTACAATCACATCACTGCAGCACCAACCCCAACCCTCTACTCTCTTCGGGCAGCAGGGTGGCCTAGTAGTAGAGTTGCTGCCTCACAGCGCCAGAGACCCGGGTTCAATCCTGACTACGGGTGCTGTCTGTACAGAGTTTGTCCATTCTCTCCGTGACCTGCGTAGGTTTTCTCTGGGAGCTCCAATTTCATCCCACGCTCCAACGAATGCAGGCTTGTAGATTAATTGGCTCCGGTAAAGATTGTAAATTGTCCCCCATGAGTGTAGGATCGTGTTAGTTGGCGGGGATAGATAATAGACAATAGACAATAGGTGCAGGAGTAGGCCATTCAGCCCTTCGAACCAGCACCGCCATTCAATGTGATCATGGCTGATCATCCACAATCAGTACCCCGTTCCTGCCTTCTCCCCATATCCCCTGACTCTGCTATTTTTAAGAGCCCTATCTAGCTCTCTCTTGAAAGCATCCAGAGAACCGGCCCCCGCTGCCCTCTGAGGCAGAGAATTCCACAGACTCACAACTCTCTGTGTGAAAAAGTGTTTCCTCATCTCCGTTCTAAATGGCTTACCCCTTATTCTTAAACTGTGGCCCCTGGTTCTGGACTCCCCCAACATCGGGAACATGTTTCCTGCCTCTAGCGTGTCCAAGCCCTAATTCACAACCTAATTCACGACCTTTTTTACTCGTGGACATTTTTCATCAGGCTAGAAAAACGCCCCGACCAACTTGATGCCACGAGTACCTACGACTAGCATCACGGCCTGCTACGACCTCGTGACGACCATGCTGCGAGTATGAGTCAAGGGCAAACTCAGCAGAGGTCGTGAATTAGGTCGTGAAAGTGGGACAGGACCATATGTTGCCCTCTCATCCTTCTAAACTCCAGAGTGTACAAGCCCAGCCCCTCCATTCTCTCAGCATATGACAGTCCCGCCATCCCGGGAATTAACCTTGAGAACCTGGTGGGCGCAGAACCGGTGGGCCGAAGGGCCTGTTTCCGCACTGTATCTCTAAAGCAAACAACATGAAAAGCACACAATATCACTCGCAGGATCCCCTCTGAAATGAACCTGGCTACTTTGAAATGAACTGTTTTTCCCCATCAGTCGGTCTACTACTTGGGACATTGTTCGCCAACAAGTTCCCTGGAGCATCTTCACTCAAATGACAACACTGGTCCCAAGGTATTTGGGGATGGATCATACTACCTGGGCTGGCATCTTGAAGCTGGGTTTGAAATAATCAAAGTTCACCGGACAGTAACTAGTGACATTTGTTTCCTTAGTTCAGAAACTCGGTGGGACCCAGTTGAAGCTGATGATGACGTTGAACAACTTTGGCAAGGCCTTGTTTAAACCATTAAAGTAAGTGTGAGATTCTGACACTGAACTCATTCTCTTATAGGGAGCGTTTAAGAAGGAACTGCAGATGCTGGAAAAATCGAAGGTAGACAAAAATGCTGGAGAAACTCAGCGGGTGAAGCAGCATCTATGGAGCGAAGGAATAGGTGACGTTTTGCGTCGAGACCCTTCTTCAGACCAATGGTCCCTGTTCTGAAGAAGGGTCTCAACCCGAAACGTCACCTATTTCCTTCGCTCCATAGATGCTGCCTCACCCGCTGAGTTTCTCCAGCATTTTTGTCTACCTCTTAAAGGGAGCAATGGGCAGGAGCATTCTTCTGATGGTGTTCTTCAGATTTTGTAGAATAAAAGGAGATTTCATTGAAACAGCAAATTATTACAAGTTTCAACAGGATGGAGGCAAAGAGGAGGTTTCCCCGGTGAGGTGGCTGGAGAAAGGGGCACTGCCCCAGGGCATTTAGAACTGAGATAAGGAGAATTTTGAGGAAGGACATCCTTGTGATTGAGACAGTGCAGCGTAGGTTCACGAGATTGATCCCTGGGATGGCGGGACTGTCATATGAGGAAAGATTGAAAAGACTAGGCTTGTATTCACTGGAGTTTAGAAGGATGAGGGGGGATTCTTATAGAAACATATAAAATTATAAAAGGACTGGACAAGCTAGATGCAGGAAAAATGTTCCCAATGTTGGGCGAGTCCAGAACCTGGGGCCACAGTCTTAAAATAAAGGGGAGGCCATTTAAGACTGAGGTGAGAAAAAACTTTTTCACCCAGAGAGTTGTGAATTTGTGGAATTCCCTGCCACAGAGGGCAGTGGAGGCCAAATCACTGGATGGATTTAAGAGAGAGTTAGATAGAGCTCTAGGGGCTAGTGGAGTCAAGGGATATGGGGAGAAGGCAGGCACGGGTTATTGATTGGGGACGATCAGCCATGATCACAATGAATGGCGGTGCTGGCTCGAAGGGCCGAATGGTCTCCTCCTGCACCTATTTTCTATGTTTCTATGTAATTTTCTCCACTGAGGGGCTGGTGAGCCTTTGTGATTCTCTACCAAAGAGCACCTATTTTCTATGTTTCTACGTTTCTACGTAATTTTCTCCACTGAGGGGCTGGTGAACCTTTGTGATTGTGGCACGGACTAGAAGGGCCGAGATGGCCTGTTTCCATGCTGTAATTGTTATATGGTTGTTATATGGTTATATTCTCTACCAAAGAGGGCTGCAGTAGTTGTGTTGGGTTCACCTGAAGCCGAGTTTGACATTGAGGAAGAAGCGGGCACTGCAGGAACATGGAGCTGAAGTCGAAGATCAGCCTGTGTCGTGACGTCAGATCGAGCAGACTTGGGTGGGGGAGGGGATCAAATAGCCCACTCCTGCTCCCTGCTCCTGCGTCCGTATTGCCTCACTTGTCCTCCCTTCAGGTCCATTAACGAGCTTTGTCACCCAACAGGCAGACCCGGGAAGAGGAAACGTCCCCAGATCTCTTCTACTTCTCTGATTTTGAGAGGCACAACGCCGAGATCGCGGCCTTTCACTTGGATCGGTGCGTATACAAGACCAACGTCGTGAGCTGGGAAATCAAACATCTTCAGTCACATCCACTGAACTTTCACTCTTGTTGCCTTCAGTATTAATCAAGCTGTCCTGCCTGCTATAAAATCAATACTGTGATATCTTCTCTTCTAGCACCTAGTTCACAAGTGATAGGAGCAGAATTAGACCATTCGGCCCATCATGCCTATTCCGCCATTCAATCATGGCTGATCTATCTTCCCCTCTCAGCCCCATTCTCCTGCCTTCTCCCCATAACCCCTGACACCTGTACTAATCAAGAATTAGTCCATCTCTGCCTTAAAATTATCCATTGATGGCCTCCACAGCTGTCTGTGGCTCGTCTCTCCCAACTAGATAAGAGGCAACTGTAATTTAATGTTCCTACGTTATACTGGCGTATCCATGCCTCTTTCTGAAGAGACGTGCCATTTGGCAAGCTGATTGTAGAGTGTTTTTAGTTTTTAGTTTTAGAGATACAGCGAGGAATCAGGCCCTTAGGCCCACCAAGTCCGCACCAACCAGCGATCCCAGCACACTAACACTATCCTACACACACTAGGGACAGTTTACACACACACCAAGCCAGGGGTGGGGAACCTTTTCAGGTCGGAAGGCTGCATTAAGTTAGCTGTAATCTAACAAGGCCGCATCCAAGAAACCTCAATTAGATATACTTCAAAATGTTCATTATTGTGTTAAAATAGCCCTCATGACTTACTAATGTTTTAATTGTGGCCGTCAGTCGGGGAGGATTATTTTGTTGAATCTTATTTTACGCTTTGGTATTTTAAATACGTTCATTTTAAGATTAAAATAAAAATAATAAAAGATGAACAAAAACATATTAATAAAAATAAAAGGATGATTTGTTCTACAAAATTTGGATTCATTCAAAAGGCCGCACTTAATGGCCTAGAAGGCCGCAGGTTCCCCACCCACCGAGCCAATTAATCGACAAACCTGTACGTCTTTGGAGTGTGGGAGGAAACCGAAGATCTCAGAGAAAATCCACACAGGTCACAGGGAGAACATTCAAACTCCGTACAGGCAGATGGAACCCGGGTCTCTGGCGCTGCAAGCGTTGCAGCTCTACCGCTGAGCCACCGTGGCCATTACAGTGCTTGCTTTTCCTTTCCCTTGTGTACAAACTGTCAGGACTAAGTAAGTTATCCGTCACGTTTATAATCAATAGACAATGGACAATAGGTGCAGGAGTAGGCCATTCGGCCCTTCGAACCAGCACTGCCATTCAATGTGATCATGGCTGATCATTCCCAATCATTCCTGCCTTCTCCCCATATCCCCTGACTCCGCTATCTTTAAGAGCCCTATCTAGCTCTCGCTTGAAAGTATCCAGAGAACCGGCCTCCACCGCCCTCTGAGGCAGAGAATTCCACAGACTCACAACTCTCTGTGAGAAAAAGTGTTTCCTCATGTCCGTTCTAAATGGCTTACTCCTTATTCTTAAACTTAATCAGACTGGGCACTGAATATCCTGCACCTTACTCCAGCGATTCCTTCAGCTTTCCCATGGTAAGGTTTCTTAACCTTCTCAGTTCAAGTTCAAGTTCAAGTTGCATTTATTGTCACATGCCCCAATTAGTACAGTGAGGAATTGGAAGCTGCCACTTCAATTAATCCCACACTATTTTTATCTCTACTTGCTTTATCTAATTACAATCAATGTTCATTCTATTCCAGCCCTTCTGATAATGATGACATGCAGGGTTTTATAATGTTCCATTTCATGCTGTTGGCAGCATCGTTCTGTTCGTTGACTGCTTTTTCCACTAATATGGATAATTGCCCATTTTATCTCATCATAATTTCTCTCCACATGCCTGAAGTGTTTATCCTTTTGTGTAGGAGGGAACTACAGAGGCTGGTTCACTCCGAAGAGAGACACGAAAAGCTGGAGTAACTCAGCGGGTCAGGCAGCAGCTGTGGGGAGAAGGAATGGGTGATGTTTCGGGGCCCAAAGTGTTTCAAAGCTCAGTGTGAAGAAGGGTCTCGACCCAAAACGTCGCCTATTCCTTCTCTCCAGAGATGCTGCCTGTCCCGCTGAGTTACTCCAGCGTTTTGTGTTTTTCCTTCTCCCACTCTGGCTTCAGTTAGTTACCCCAAATTTCAGGCCATTGTCATAGCGTGACTTTGACAGAAAACTTAAATGTAGCAGTACTGAAACAGCCCGGGTAAAGGTGAAGGGTCGAGGGTAAAGAGTAAAGGAGCAAAAAGGTCCTTCTGCAGTTGTACAGGGCCCTAGTGAGACCACACCTGGAGTATTGTGTGCAGTTTTGGTCCCCTAATTTGAGGAAGGGCATTCTTGCTATTGAGGGAGTGCAAGGTTAATTCCCGGAAAGACTGCTTGGGTCCTTGAATGGAGTCAAGGGGGGAGGGAAAGCGACAAGTGTAGCATTTCTTGCGGTTGCGAGGGAAAGTTCCCGGAGAGGGGGTGGTTCGGGTGGGAAGGGACGAATTACACACTTCTACTGCCGCCCTTGGGACATCGCGAATGCCCCGTTCTGATCTGCCGAATCTCCTCCCAGTCCATTCCGTTCACCAAAGCTCATGGTGTGAATGGAAGCTGCCCCCAATGGGCATGTGCGGCAAGTGTGGTCTGTGGAGGCTAATCTCATTGTCTCTCCGTTGAAGAATTTTAGGTTTCCGCCGGATCCCCCCAGTCGCAGGCCGCCGAGTCAACGTGGTGAAGGACATCCGAGACTTGACGACGGATAGTCACCTCGAGCGGACATTCTTCGTCTCACCAGGTACCTGGGAAATGTGGAGAGGTGGGGACAAGTCGGGGGGAGGACACGGTGTCATAGTCCATCATCGGCTCTGACCTCCCCACCATCGAGGGGATCTACCGCGGTCGCTGCCTCAAAAAGGCTGGCAGCATCATCAAGGACCCTCACCATCCTGGCCACACACTCATCTCCCCGCTACCTTCAGGTAGAAGATACAGGAGCCTGAAGACTGCAACGTCCAGGTTCAGGAATAGCTGCTTCCCCACAGCCATCAGGCTATTAATCTCAACAAACAAAAATCTGAACTTTAATAGCCTATTGCCCTTTATCTGCATATTTATGTGTGTATATATATATTCAATGGTATATGGACACACTGATCTATTCTATATTTATTTACACCTACTATATTCTGTTGTGCTGAAGCAAAGCAAGAATTTCATTGTCCTATCTGGGACACATGACAATAAACTCTCTGTAACTTGATCTTGAGAAAACCCACGCAGGTCACGGGGAGAACGTACAAACTCCGTACAGACAGCATCCGCAGTCGGGATCGAACCCGGGTCTCCGGCGCTGCAAGAATGTTGGGCAGGAACCTCTACCGCTGCGACACTGTGCCCGTTACAAACTGTGCTGCTTGATGTTCCCTCTCACCCATTCCTTGTGGACAACATTGACCCTGCAGACCCGACATCCTTCTCACTGACCGGCCAGCTCCCCTATTTAGTTCAGTTTAGAGACAAAGCATGGAAACAGGCCCTTCGGCCCACCGAGTCCATGCCCACCATGGATTAGCATATCCTAGTTCTATGTTATCCCAATTTTACATCATACTCACTAGGGGCAATTTACAGAGGCCAATAAACCTGTACGTCTTTGGGATGTGGGAAGAATCCGGAGCACCCGGCGGAAACCTATGCGGTCACAGGGAGAACGTGCAAACTCCACACAGACAGCACCCGAGGTCAGGATCGAACCCTGGTCTCTGACACTGTGAGGCAGCGAACTTTACTGGCTATATCTTGCACTAAACATTCTTCACATTATTCCCTTTATCATGTATCTGTACACTGTGAATGGCTCGAATGTAATCATGTATTGTCTTCCCGCTGATTGGTTTGCACGCAACAAAAGCTTTTCGCTGTACCTCGGTACACGTGACAATAAACAAAACTCAAAACTGTACCAGTTGTGGCCAGATGAGGCATTGAGACCTCATCACCTCTCATGCACCTCATCAGTGCTGTCAGCATATTGCTGCCCTCTCTTATGCTGAACACACCCACCCCATTCTCAGAATCAGAATCAGAATCAGAATCAGAGCCGAGGATGGACTGGGCAGTGTTTACAACTTTTTGCAGTCTTTTCCGCTCCTGGGCGCTCAGGTTGCCGAACCAAGCCACGATGCAACCGGTCAGCATGCTTCCTATTACACACCCTTCCTATTGTGTGGGACAAGCGCAGTCTAACCAATGTTTTGTACAGTTACGACTTGTGTGCTCGGAGGGCAGGCGGTAGTTGAGGGAGGCGGCAGAGGGGAGGAAGAGGGAACTCGCAATTACAGTTGAAGAACCCACTACATTGAACAAGGCAAAACCAGGAGGTTGACAGCTCGGCAGGTGCACAGGTGTGTTGGTGCGGGAGTTAGACCAGGAAGAAAGTTATGAATGTACAGCAAAGAAAGGTGTTGGAAAAATATTATCAGGTCAGCCTGGTGGCGCAGCGGTAGAGTTGCTGCCTTACAGCGCCAGAGACCCGGGTTCATTTGAACCCGGGTCTCTGGCGCTGTGAGGCAGCATCTGTCTGTACAGTGCTTGTCTGTACGGCGTTTGTACGCTCTCCCCGTGACCTGCGTAGGTTTTCTCCGAGAACTTTGGTTTCTTCCCACACTCCAAAGACGTACAGGTTTGTATGTTAAGTGTTCAAGAAGGAACTGCAGATGCTGGAAAATCGAAGGTACACAAAAAGGCTGGAGAAACTCAGCGGGTGCAGCAACATCTATGGAGCGAAGGAAAAAGGCAACGTTAAACGTTGCCTTTTTCCTTCGCTCCATAGATGCTGCTGCACCCGCTGAGTTTCTCCAGCCTTTTTGTGTACCTCAGGTTTGTGTGTTAATTGGCTTGGTATACATGTAAAAATTGTCCCTAGTGTAAGATAGTGTTAATGTGCGGTGCGGTGCAGACTCGGTGGGCCAAAGGGCCTGTTTCCGCACTGTATCTCTAAGCTAAACTAAAGGAAAAATGTGCAGATGGTTGATTTTTCAGTTTGCCTATGTAAAACTACCCCTAATGTGTAATGGCGAGTTCTCACGGTGCGACCTGAAGCAAGATGTCACCCGAGTGAAGTGGTCGTGGTCCAGCACGAGTTCCACACGATAAAGTGTTCCCACGATAAAGAGTTCCCACGGTACTCGGCAATTCTGTCATTTGTGCGACTGACTTGTCCGTCTCCCGATCTTTCCCGTTAATCGTGAATGAACATCGTGGACTGTAGTGTAGTTAATCACGTGGCACAAATAATGTCACTTTTTTTTCACACGCTATATAAATATCCTCCGTTCGTAGAATTGTCTCATTTGCAGACATGCCTATACAACGTTGGTTCGAGTACAGGCTGGTTGTTATTTTCATTGACGTGCTGTATGCATTAGCGCAACATGTGCATCGAAAACGCTTGCGTGAAGGCAGAAGGGTGAGATTAATTTAAAAGATAATTAAGAGGAAGTCTCACTGGGTTAAGCCCATGTTTCAACGGAGACCTCAATTAGGACAATATGAGCAACTGCTTAATGTGCTGTGCGAAGAGGATAAAAGTGCATTCAAAAACTTTGTCAGAATTTCACCCGAGCTCTTTAATGAGTTAAAGAATAATTTGGGACCTCATGCATTATTTATTTTATGGCTCTAAAAGAGACATGATTCCCACCAAACGAAGAGGGTGTAAAAGCTGTCTGCCACTACTTTTACATTGCAGCTGCAGGGAACAGACAGACTTATAAGATAAATTAAAGGTGACTGCAAAAACAGCACTTTTACATCTGTAGCATTGTATGTTTTAAAATCATGGATAACATTAAATTGTTCTCCTGTACATAAACTAATATATTGTTATAGTTACTCACATGAGCACCGGGGATACTCAGCAGCCTTCGTCTCCAGCAGGTTGCGCTTTCTCTCCCTATTTCTATAATCCTCTCTGGATTTGTCATAGAGAATCTCATTGAATTGGTGCCACTCCACCAGTTCACCCTCTTGTTCCCTGTTGAAGTTATATGGCCTTACCTTCTGCCATCTAACCCTTATGTTCTCGTCTGCTGAGAATATTGTGGAGGCAACAGCTACTGGGGAGGCAATCTCAAATACACCCTGATCACCCTCTCCCTGCTCCAAGGAGCCCACAGGCAGTGGTATCTCTGGCATCTCCTCTTGCCTCTCCACCTGTCTCGCTTGCTGAGTTTCCTCCTCATTTACCTGCATGGCTAAAAACTTTCCGACTTTCTTTGACCCCTTTCTTTGCGATTTTCTGAGAGGCATCTCTGCAAGTCTTACTGTGAAAAAGATTCTCAAACAATGACAATTAGGTGGGACGTCCTCGATGGACACATGGTCCATTGGCGATATTGAGACCACCTCTTTTACTCACCTTATGTCCCTTCTGTCAAGCTTCCGGGTTTACCGTTCGCAGGAGTTCCCACGGTATTCGCAAGTGTCATTACGGATATCGCACGGATATCGCACTGGCATCTGCGTCCATACAATGTTGCAACGCTGCTCAAGACACTCTTGGAGAAATTCAAAAATGTTTGAATTTTCTCCCGACCTTACCAAGTCACACGACTACCTGCCGTTAGCGCCACGGAGGTCCTCGGTGGTCCACGAATGCCGTACTGCTATCGCAGAAGGTTCCCACGATGTTAAATCTTGTTAGGTCTTGCTTCAGGTCGCACAATGAGAAAGCCCTTTAAGGAGTGGTTGTAAATGTGGGATAACATAGAACTAGTGTGAAAGGGTGATCTATGGTCCCGGTTGGCTGAAGCGTCTGTTTCTCTGCTTCTTCTCCAAAACTAATATTGTGCAGGTCAAAGGTCAAAAACTTTATTTGCCATTTGTGCTTACACACATAGAAACTCTTGTGCGGTTGTTCAGAGTCAAGTCAAGTCAAATTAAAAAGACACACAGAAAGACACATAATCTATAAAAACATATACTTCTCTAGAAATAAAAAAAGAAAGTGCCTAAAACCCTATATAAAGGGGAAAGTGAGAGCATTGTAACTTGCACAAACCCTATATAAAAGTGTCGATTGCATTGTAAATTGCACAGGCCCAGGAGACAATATAATATGATATAATATGATATGCTATGAGGTAGGTCAGGACATTAGTTCATTTTGTTTTGGCCAAGAGTCTCACTGTGGCAGGGAAGAAGCTCTTAAAAAAGCGTGTTCTGTTTGTGGCGATGCTGTCCGCTCGTCTCTGTGCCTGAGGTTGTATGTACAGTTTTTGTGTTTGAGCAGGGAGTGAGCTGGATGTAGTGTAGTGCTGTTGTCAAATGAGAGGGAAGTTGTTCACAATTAATTGGATGATTTAAAAAAAAAAAAAACATTTAATTCCTGTTGTGGTTGCATTGCCAAATGGTGATCGAGGCCAAGATTTTAATATTTGACGGGAAGAGATGACTTCTCAAAGCAGAGTGAAGGTTTTGTGAGAGAGAGGGATGCAAAGAGATATAGCAAAGTGAGGGAGGGAAAGGACTGAGGGAGAAGGGAGAGAGAAGGAACTATGTGAAGAAAGAGTGAGTCTGTGAGAGAGATGCAGAGAGTGAAAGATTGAGGGACACCGCACACTTAAGGGCCTGTCCCACTTACGCAACCTTTACAGGCGACTGCTGGCACCCGTGATAGGTCGCCGAAATTTTCAAATGTTGAAAATTCAGCGGCGACCAGAAAGATGCTACGACTCTTTGGAGACCTCACACAACCATAGGAGACCTCTCACGGACGTAGGAGACCTCTCACGAACATAGGAGACCTCTCAAGACCATAGGAGACCTCTCACAACCATAGGAGACCTCTCACGACCATACAGGCGACCCCTGGCGACATGTCGTGGGTGACCTCTCAGGACCATTGGAGACCTCTCACAACCATACAACCTGTATAGTTGTGAGAGGTCTCCTATGGTCGTGAGAGGTCTCCAAGGAGTCGTAGCTTCTTTCTGGTCCCCGCTGAATTTTCAACGTGTTGAAAACTTCGGCGACCTATCACGGGTGCCGGCAGTCGCCTGTAAAGGTCGCGTAAGTGGGACAGGCCCTTAACACTACCCCACACACACAAGGGACAATTTACAATTCTCCAAGCCAGTGAACCGACAAACCTGTACGTCTTTGGAGTGTGGGAGGAAACCCAGGGCACCCGAAGAAAACCCACGCAGGTCACGGGGAGAACGTACAAACTCCGTACCGACAGCACCCGAAGTCGGGATGGAACCCGGGTCTCTGGCGCTGTGAGGCAGCAACTCTACCGCTGCGCCACCGTGTTGCCCGGGAGGGAGGCATGTGGAGAGAGGGAGAGTGAGGAGAGAGGACAAACGGAGGGCTATTGAGAGTGCACTCACGTGCACGGCCGTGGAAACGGTTTCTAAATGAATACTCTGCATTCGCTCACAATAGAACGAAGAGGACATTGTCGCCATTGTTGCCAAGCAGGAAGATAATGGATATAAATTGGGTGGCAGGAGAGCGAGGGGAGACTGGGGTCTGGGGTGGTCCGAGTGGGAGAGGGGAGCCCATACTAGGCAGATGATTTAGGTGAGGCAATCTGGAGATGGGGCCAGCATGTGGCTTTTGGACAGCCACTGTCTTCTGAGGAGTGTTCACCCGACGCCGGAGTTCCAGCTTCCCGGCAAGAGGGCCTAAAAACATCGGACTGGCTGCGGAGGCCACAAATAGGCCCCGACCTCGGGTGATCACAGAGGAAGAGGACTGAACTTTCTGGTGCCTTTCCCCACACAGTGGGACATTTTTGATTCTGTTGTGTGGGGACGTTCAAGTCAAGTCAAGTTTATTCGTCACATACACATACGAGATGTGCAGTGAAATGAAAGTGGCAATGCTCGCGGACTTTGTGCAAAAAGACAAACAAACAAACAACCAAACAAACTATAAACACAATCATAAACACACACATATTCTTTTACATATTAAATATTGGAAGGAAAAACGTTCAGTAGAGTTAGTCCCTGGTGAGATTTACAGTCTGAATGGCCTCTGGGAAGAAACTCCTTCTCAACCTTTCCGTTCTCACAGCATGGCAACGGAGGCGTTTGCCTGACCGTAGCAGCTGGAACAGTCCGTTGCAGGGGTGGAAGGGGTCTCTCATGATATTGTTGGCTCTGGAGTTGCACCTCCTGATGTATAGTTCCTGCAGGGGGGCGAGTGAAGTTCCCATAGTGCGTTCGGCCGAACGCACTACTCTCTGCAGAGCCTTCTTGTCCTGGGCAGAGCAATTCCCAAACCAGATGGTAATATTTCCGGACAAGTTGCTTTCCACAGCCGCTGAGTAGAAGCACTGGAGGATCCTCGGAGACACTCTGAATTTCCTCAATTGCTTGAGGTGGTAAAGGCGCTGCCTTGCCTTACTCACGAGTGCTGCGGCGTGTGATGCCCATGTTATATCCTCAGAGATGTGGACTCTCAGATATTTAAAACAGTTCATGTTAAATTCTATAATGTGTTGTGTCATTTTTCTTTTTTTTAAATTTTTCTATGGATGTACGGAAACTTAATTATTTCTTTTATTTAAAGCACTTTGGTTTCAACGCGAGTTGATTTAAACGTGCTATATAAATACAATTTACTTACTTAGTTACTTCTATCTCTCTCAGTGAAGAATGTTTGTTTCTACGGCGGCTGCTCATACTACTGTGACATGGAGCACCCTCTCTGTGGGAAGCCCGAGTTGATGGAGGGCTCCATGGCTGCCTATTTGCCTGACGTTACTCTCGCCAAGCGTCTGTCCTGGAGGAATCCTTGGAAACGGTCGTACCACAAGAGCAAGAAAGCCAAGTGAGTGCACGATATACGATAGAAGTTTCTTTATCCCAGGAGGGAAATTGATCAGCCAACAGTCATAAAATACAGGATATATGACGAGTGTATGAGGAATACATGTCAAAATTAACATGAGAGGAAAGGATTGGGGATGTGCAAAGATTTGAGGATGGGGGGAGTCTTTATAACAAGAGTACAGGAGCAAAGAGGTCCTTCTGTAGTTGTACAGAGCCCTAGTGAGATCACACCTGGAGTATTGTGTACAGTTTTGGTCTCCTAATTTGAGGAAGGACATCCTTGTGATTGAGGCAGTGCAGCGTAGGTTCACGAGATTGATCCCTGGGATGGCGGGACTGTCATATGAGGAAAGATTGAAAAGACTAGGCTTGTATTCACTGGAGTTTAGAACGATGGGGAGGATCTTATAGAAACATATAAAATTATAAAAGGACTAGACAAGCTAGATGCAGGAAAAATGTTCCCAATGTTGGGTTAGTTTTGGTCCCCTAATTTGAGGAAGGACATTCTTGCTATTGATCGAGTGCAGCGTAGGTTTACAAGGTTAATTCCTGGGCTGGCGGGACTGTCATATGCTGAGAGTATGGAACAGCTGGGCTTGTACACTCTGGAGTTTAGAAGGATGAGAGGGCATCTCATTGAAACATATAAGATTGTTTAGTGTTTGGACACGCTGGAGGCAGGAAACATGTTCCCGATGTTGGGGGAGTCCAGAACCAGGGGCCACAGTTTAAGAATAAGGGGTAAGCCATTTAGAACGGAGACGAGGAAACACTTTTTCTCACAGAGAGTTGGGAGTCTGTGGAATTCTCTGCCTCAGAGGGCGGTGGAGGCAGGTTCTCTGGATACTTTCAAGAGAGAGCTAGATAGGGCTCTCAAAGATAGCGGAGTCAGGGGATATGGGGAGAAGGCAAGAACGGGGTACTAATTGGGGATGATCAGCCATGATCACATTGAATGGCGGTGCTGGCTCGAAGGGCCGAATGGCCTACTCCTGCACCTATTGTCTATTGTCTATTGAGTCAGTCTACCCCACGACAGATGGGGGGAGAGTTTGATAGCCACAGGGAAGGTGGATCTCCTGTACTGCATCTTTGTGGAACCAGCTTCACAAAAAGGCAGCCAACATCATCAAGGACCCACACCATCCTGGCCACACACTCATCTCTCCTTTGCCATCGAGAAGAAGGTACAGGAGCCTGAAATCTGCAACATCCAGGTTCAGGAACAGCTGCTTCCCCACAGCCATCAGGCTATTAAACACAACATCAAACAAGCTCTGAACAATAAGAATCTATTGTGCTTTATTTGTTTATTTATTGTGTATATATATGGTCTATATCACTGAACTTTTCTCTCCTGTTCTGTATTTATGCCTACAATATTCTGTTGTGCTGCAGCAAGCAAGAATTTCATTGTCCAATCTGGGACACGTGACAATAAACTCTCTTCACTGTCCTGACCTCCAGACCTCGACTGTAATGTCCGCTACTTCAGAGTCCCTGCGCTGTTCCGGTCAACGCGAGGCTACGCTCACTGTCTCGCGGCTCAGGGCTGCGCCACAGAGTCTAACAACGTGACCAAAGATCGGCTCTACGGAGATGCCACAAGCCATGAAGTCCCCTCACTCACCACAACCCACGTCTGACACAACCCAGCTCCACAAACCACAGTGAAAAGCCCCAGCGCTTTCTCCGCCTCCCTGTTCATGCACTCACACAGCTCCAGCCTGTCAGCTGAGATCATAAATTCATAAGTGATCGGAGCATTTTTTGCCATCAAGTCTACTCCACCATTCAATCATGGCTGATCTCTCTCCCCCTCCTAACCCCATTCTCCTGCCTTCCCCCCACAACCCCTGACACCCGCACTAATCAATTTATATTGAATGACCATTGAAGAGCTCACTCCCCCAACACCCTCTCTTGTTCTCTCCACCGTGCTTCAACTTGCCATTGCCTTCTCCACGTGCTTCTCTCTTCCCCTCCACCTCTCCTCACTTACCCCCTTAACTTGTTCCCCTCACCTCTCTTTGATCTTTCCATCCACTGGCACCCCATACCCTCTGCTCTGCCCCTCTAACCCCAGCCTCATCACATCACAATAACCTTTCCCAACTTGTCTCTCATCAGGTCATAAGTGATAGGAGCAGAATTAGGCCATTCGGCCCATCAAAAGTCTACTCCGCCATTCAACCATGGCTGATCGATCTCTCACTCCTAACCTCATTCTCCTGCTTTCTCCCCATAACCTCTGACTGCTGTACTAATCAAGAATCTATCTATCTCAGCCTTAAAGATATCCACAGGTTCACGAGGTTAATTCCCGGGATGGCGGGACTGTCATATGTTGATATAATGGAACAGCTGGGCTTGTACATTCTGGAATTTAGAAGGATGAGAGGATATCTTATTGAAACATATAAGATTATTAAGGGATTGGACAAGCTAGAGGCAGGAAACATGTTCCCGATGTTGGGGGAGTCCAGAACTAGGGGCCACTGTTTAAAAATAAGGGCTAGGCCATTTAGAACGGAGATGAGGAAACATTATTTCACCCAGAGAGTTGTGAATCTGTGGAATTCTCTGCCTCAGAGGGCAGTGGAGGCCAATTCTCTGGATGCTTTCAAGAGAGAGCTGGATAGGGCTCTTAAAGATAGTGGAGTCAGGGGATATGGTGAGAAGGCATTAACGGGGTACTGATTGGGGATGATCAGCCATGATCACAGTGAATGGCTGGCTCAAAGGGCCGAATAGCCTACTCCTGCACCTGTTGTCTATTGTCTATTGACTTGGCCTCCACAGCCTTTGTGGCAAAGAATTCCATCCACTCTCCTCATCTGTCGCTATCAGCACCACCCGCTGCTCGTCCGAGTCCTCACTCTCTTTCTATTGCAGGTGGGAAGTGAACCCCCGATACTGCGAGAAGGTTAAAAAGATGGCACCGTATAAGACCGGAACCCGTCTGGTTGATCTGATGGACATGACCATCCTGGACTTCCTGATGGGTGAGGGAACATTCCCGTGTGTCTTGGCCGGTTGTGCTTGTTGGTGGTGGTGGTGGGAGTCGGTTCCTCCGGGCAGGGTTCAGGATGGAGACGTGGACTGGGCAGGGCGGACATGGGGAATGGCAGGACAGGGGAGGGTGGAGTGGAAGGCCACTCTGTGGAATTCTCTGTGGAATTCTCTGCCTCAGAGGGCGGTGGAGGCAGGTTCTCTGGATACTTTCAAGAGAGAGCTAGATAGGGCTCTTAAAAATAGCGGAGTCATGGGATATGGGGAGAAGGCAGGAACGGGGTACTGATTGGGGATGATCAGCCATGATCACATTGAATGGTGGTGCTGGCTCAAAGGGCCGAATGGCCTACTCCTGCACCTATTGTCTATTGTTTATTGTCTAAGGCGAAGGAGGGGACTGGGCTGAGCAGGGAGCCGAGAGTGGATGAATGTGTGGCCTAGACCAGGGTGTGAGCAGTGAGGATTGTGACACAAAAAGCTGGAGTAACTCAGCGGGGCAGGCAGCATCCCCGGAGAGAAGGAATGGGTGGCGTTTCGGGTCGAGAACCTTCTTCAGAGTCTCAACCTGAAACGTCACCCATTCCTTCTCTCCAGAGATGCTGCCTGTCCTGCTGAGTTACTCCAGCATTTTGTGTCTATCTTGGATTTAAACCAGCATCTGCAGTTCCTTCCCACACAGTGAGGATTGAGAGTTGTGTGTTTGGGCGGAAGGGACAGAGAGTGATTGTAACGACTGTGCTTGGAGGGGCAGGTTGTGTGGAACGGGGGTTGTGTTGTTTATGGTGACCTTGGTGCATGGGGCAAATGCTGGGCTGTGGGGCAAGCCCAGCTCGTCAAGCTGTGATAATGCAGTTAAAGAACTTGAGCCAATATTGTTTGAATTCACACCAGTCTCTGCGTTCTTTCCACAGGCAACCTGGACCGACATCACTATGAAACATTCCAGAAGTTTGGTAATGACACCTTCCTCCTTCACTTAGATAATGGCCGAGGGTGAGTGACCATGAATGGCCCAATGTCAAAAGCAAATAATATTGGATGAACATATAAAGGGAACTATCAGTAATGGGGCAAAATTCAGAAAGGAAAGGGTAATGGCCCTGTCCCATTTTCACAACCTAATTCACGACCTTTTTTACTTGTGGACATTTTTCATCAGGCTAGAAAAAACGCCCCGACCTACTTGATGCCACAAGTACCTACGACTAGCATCACGGCCTGCTACGACCCACCTACGGCCTCCTACGACCATGCTGCGAGTATGAGTCAAGGGCAAACTCGGCAGAGGTCGTGAAAGTGGGACAGGCCCTTAAGGCGGCTTTTTAGGCGACTGCCGCAACATTTTCAACACGTTGAAAAATTTTCAGTGACAATGGTGACAATTTTTGTTGTCGTAGGTTGATGTAGGAGTTGTCGTAGGTTGTCGTAGATGCTGTCGCCAGGTGTCGTAGGTGAATTCCGTTAAAACTAGTCCCTGGCAGTCGCCTAAAAAGTTGCCTAAGTGGGACAGGCCCATAAGGAATGAGTAGATTTTAGTTTAGTTTGGTTTAGTTTAGTTTATTGTCACGTGTACCGAGGTACAGTGAGAAGCTTATGTTGCGTGCTAACCAGTCAGCGAAAAGTCAATACATGATTACAATCGAAACGTCCAACGTGTACAGATACAGGATAAAGGAATCGCGTTTAGTGCAAGTTAAAGTCCAGTAAAGGCCGATTAAAGATAGTCTGAAGGTCTCCAATATAGGGATGAGTAAAAGGATAGAATAAACGCCTATCGTGTTTAACCTGGGCAATGGAGTTAAATCCGTGCAAGAGTGAGATGCTGCTCTTTAGATGATCAGATATAAAAGGAAAGTATACAGTTAATGGCAGGACCCTAAACAGCATTGATGTGCAGAGGGATCTTGGAGTCCAAATCCATAAAGGGGCTGTCCCACTGCGGCAGCCTAATTGGCGAGTTTAGAAGAGTTTGCCCTTGACTCATAAGCGTAGCATGGTCGACATGAGATTCTAGGAGGTCTTTGTAACTCTCCTTCATGCTCGATAGTAGTCCCCGCGTACTCGAGGCCTCAGCTAGGTTGCGGCGTATTTTTCAACACGCTGAAAAATGCCCGCAAGTAAAAAGAGGTCGCCATGGAAAAAATCGATACATTTTTTACTCGTAGGTTCAGTCGAATTAGGTCGTAGTAGGTCGGCATGTTAGTCGTAGGTTATCGAGGGTAGTTGAAGGTAGTTGTAGATAGTCTTCATCATAGTCGAAGGGAGGTCGAAGGAGATCGAAGGAGATGGTCTTCACTCTCCACTATTCGGTGTCCAATATTCCCGAAGCTAGTTGAAGCTAGTCTTCAACATAGTTGAAGGAGATTGAAGGAGGTCTTCAACATGACATTTTTTTCAAACTCTCCCAAACTCTTCTAAACCCGCCAATTTGGTCGCCGCAGTGGGACAGCCCCTTAACTCCCTGAAAGTAGCAACGCGTAAATATAGAGTGGTAAAAAATGAATGTTGCCTATTCTTTCTCTCCATAGACGCTGCCTCACCCGCTGAGCTTTTCCAGCATTTTGTCTACCTTCGATTTTTCCAGCATCTGCAGTTCTTTCTTAAAAAATGGATATGGTCTGTTTAAGATAGACACAAAGTGCTGGAGTAACTCAGGTCAGGCAGCATCTTTGGAGGAGAAGAGGTAACATTTTGGGTCGGGACCCTTCTTCATGTTTCGTTTATTTTACTGCCAGGAGTACCTAAGGTGCAGTGAAAAGATTTTTTGTTG
The DNA here is from genome assembly GCF_010909765.2 of Amblyraja radiata. NCBI lineage: Eukaryota > Metazoa > Chordata > Chondrichthyes > Rajiformes > Rajidae > Amblyraja > Amblyraja radiata. The sequence goes on from NC_045993.1 coordinate 13,015,419, forward strand.
CGTGCAATCTAACCAGTGGAGAAACTATTAATGACGTTTGCCTTCGTTGGTTGGGGTGTTTGTAAAAGAGTCAGCAGTTTCTGTCGCATCATTGTTACATTTGGTTGGGCCACATTTGAAGTAATGTGTGCAATTCTGGTCACCCCATTACTGCAAGGATCTGGAGGGTTTGAACAGTTTGCAGAAGAGTTTTACCAAGATGCTGCTTGGATTAGAGAGCGTTAGCTATTTAAAAAAAAGAGGTTGCACAAATTTGGATGGTCTTCTCTGGAGCACGGAGGCTGAGGGGAGACCTGTGCATTCTCCCCGTGACCACGTGGGTTTTCTCCGTCATCTTTGGTTTCCTCCCACACTCCAAAGACGTACAGGTTTGTAGGCTAATTGGCATGGCGTATGTGTAAATTGTCCCCAGTGTGTGTAGGACAGTGTTGATGTGCGGGGGATCGCTGGTCGGTGCGGACTCGGTGGGCCGAAGGGCCTGTTTCCGCGCTGTATCTCTAAACTAAACTAAACTTTCCTCAAGTAGTAAATATAAACAATACATGTACCGTGCAAAAAAACTTCATCCGACATTCTCGGAGGCTATACATACATTCAACACTGAAGAAGGATCTCAACCCTGAAACGTCACCCATTCCTTCTCTCCGGAGACGCTGCCTGTCCCGCTGAGTTACTCCAGCTTTTTGTGCCTCTCTTCAATACTGAATTTACTGAATTCACGACCCAAATTGCAATTTTACCCCGCACCCGTGCCACTCATGTGGCCCACTGGCGTGGAATGCCTTCTCTTATTTTGAGGGGGCATCTCCACCACACCCTGCCCCCCATGTCCAGCAGCGGAATGACCCTAGACTGTGGCCCTCCCCCACCGAGCCTTGGCTTTGGCTGCACCGAGCTTCATTGCGTCCCTCAGCACGTTCTCCTGCAATCTGCAGCGGGCCAGTCGGCAACATTCCCTGATGGACATCTCGCTCTGCTGGGTGGTGAACAACGCTCGGGCAGACCAACGAGTGTCTTTCACCGAGTTGATGACCCTCCAGCAGCCCTCGATGTCAGTCTCTGAATGTGTCCCTGGGAACAGTCCGTAAATCACAGAGTCCTCTGTGACGGAGCTGTTTGGGATAAACCGTGACAGGGACCCTTGCAGACCTCTCCAGACTGCAAGCAGAGTGTGGATTCGCAAAGAGAGTCTGGAGAGGTCTGCAAGGGTCCCTGTCGCGGTATATTCCTCCCCCGCTGAGTTACTCCAGCATTTTGTGTCTATCTCCTGTCATCCAGAATTCTGTTCCCTGGGTGGAAAAGTCAAAGACTAGAGGGCGTAGCTTTCAGGTGAGAGTGGGAACATATAATTGAGATGGGCGGGCAAGAGTTGCAGTTGCATGGAAATGCTGGCAGGGAGGGTGGTGGAAACAAAAATAATAGTGGCATAGAAACATAGACAATAGGTGCAGGAGTAGGCCATTCGGCCCTTCGAGCCTGCACCGCCATTCAATATGATCATAGCTGATCATCCAACTCAGTATCCCGCACCTGCCTTCTCTCCATACCCCCTGATCCCTTTAGCCACAAGGGCCACATCTAACTCCCTCTTAAATATAGCCAATGAACTGGCCTCAACTACCTTCTGTGGCAGAGAATTCCACAGATTCACCACTCTCTGTGTGAAAAATGTTTTTCTCATCTCGGTCCTAAAAGATTTCCCCCTTATCCTTAAACTGTGACCCCTTGTTCTGGACTTCCCCAACATCGGGAACAATCTTCCTGCATCTAGCCTGTCCAACCCCTTAAGAATTTTGTAAGTTTCTATAAGATCCCCCCTCAATCTTCTAAATTCTAGCGAGTACAAGCCGAGTCTATCCAGTCTTTCTTCATATGAAAGTCCTGACACCCCAGGAATCAGTCTGGTGAACCTTCTCTGTACTCCCTCTATGCAAGAATGTCTTTCCTCACATTAGGAGACCAAAACTGTACGCAATACTCCAGGTGTGGTCTCACCAAGACCCTGTACAACTGCAGTAGAACCTCCCTGCTCCTATACTCAAATCCTTTTGCTATGAATGCTAACATACCATTCGCTTTCTTCACTGCCTGCTGCACCTGCATGCCTACTTTTAATGACTGGTGTACCATGACACCCAGGTCTCGTTGCCTAATCGGCCACCATTCAGATAGTGGCATTTAAGAGGCTTTTTGATACCACATATAAAGGGAATGGAGTCCGTCCAGGCAAAAATATTTATTTAATTCTCCATCATGTTCGACGTACATATTGTTGTCGAAGGGGCTGTTCCTGTTCTACATTATTCAACAATAAGAGAGACAGCTTCAGTAACAGAGGCATCTGACACAAAGGTGGACATAGGTTTCACATCAAAGATAGGATTCAATAAAAAACTGAAGAAATCAAAGCCTGAGCAAGTCGGGGTGGCCCAGGGGCACAGGGGTAGAGTTGCTGCCTTACAGCGCCAGAGACCCGGGCTCCATCCTGACTACGGGTGCTGTTTGTATGGAGTTTACGCATTCTCCACGTGACTTGTGTAGGTTTTCTCTGAGATGTTTAGTTTTCTCCCACACTCCAAAGATGTACAGGTTTGTAGGTTAATTGGCTTGGGTTTTTATACTTGGTATGTGTAAATTGTCCCTAGAGTGTGTAGGCTTGTGTTAATGTGTTAATGATCCTGGCCGGTGCAGACTCGGTGGGCCGAAGGGCCTGTTTCCGCGCTGTATCTCTAAACTAAACTAAATAAAGTCATTTGCCCCCTTGTACTGACTCAGTCACACCACTTTCCTCAATTATTTTAATATCCAAAATCTATTAATCACCATTAGTGACTGAACCCGAGCAGCCCTTTCGAGTATTGACTTAAACGATTTGTCACCATCTGGGGTAAGATAGTGTGACACAAGGTGCAACTAGTAGAACTGTTGCCTGACAGTGCCAGTGACCCCGGGTGCTGTCAGTGTGGTCCATGCATGTTCTGTCTGTGACCGCGTGGGTTTCCGCCCACATCCCAAAGACGTGCTGGTTTATCGGTTAATTGGCCTCTACTAATTGCCCCTAGTGTGTTGGGAGTGAATGCAAATGTGGAATAACTTAAGGGCCTGCCCCACTTGCATGCGATTGCATGCGTTTGGCGTGACCAAACGGAAGCGGAGTTCACGCGAAGTTCGCACTAAGTACGCGCTATGTTCACGCTAAGTTCGCTAGTGATGTCATTTGTGTCATACCTACCAATCAGCTGGGCAGGAGGTGGGTCGCCGGATTTTCGGCGTCGGGCTGTGACGTCATCACGCAACGCCACGCCTGGCGGTGACGTCATCGCGCAACACCACGCGCTAGGCGTACTCCGTCAATATGCTGCGTACGACGTCAAGATGCTGCGTACGCCGTCAAGACGCTGCATACGCCGCAATGCGCCTGCGGGCATACAGGCCGTTGGCGCGCGAAATTTTCAGACATTGCAGGATTTTCGGAGTCCCGCGCGATTTCGGGACCAGCCCCGCACAACTCCATACGCCTCCGCGCTTCTAAATGGGACCGGCCTCGCGCGGCCATACGGTGCCCGTACACCTCAAGCGACCACGTTTGGTCGCGCCAGACGCATGCAATCGCATGCAAGTGGGACAGGCCCTTTAGAACTAGTTTGAAAGGGTGATCGATGGTCAGTGTGGAAGTGGTAGGCCGAAGGGCCTGTTTCCATGCTGTATCCTTGAACTAAATTTCTTCCCACCTCAGCACACTTGGCCTATCCATGTACCTGTCTACATGGATAGGCGCTACAGGCAGGAAACATGTTCCCGATGCTGGGGGAGTCCAGAACCAGGGGCCACAGTTTAATAATAAGGGGTTGGCCATTTAGAATGGAGATGCGGAAAAACCTTTTCACCCAGAGAGTTGTGAATCTGTGGAATTCTCTGCCTCAGAAGGCAGTGGTGGCCAATTCACTGGATGCTTTCAAGAGAGAGTTAGATAAGGCTCTTAAAGATAGCGGAGTCAACGGATATGGGGAGAAGGCAGGAACGGGGTACTGATTGTGAATGATCAGCCATGATCACAGTGAATGGCGGTGCTGGCTCGAAGGGCCAAATGGATTACTCCTGCACCTATTGTCTATTGTCTATGGATATGGTAACTCCTGGTACTGTATATCTAAGCCAAACAAAACATCATCCCCACTCCACCATGTCAGAGGCCCCTTAAATACTAAATACATTTAAATGATGTCATCTTTCACTCCTCTCAAATCAAGAGGATTGAGGAACAGTTTGGTAACCTCTCCCCATAATGTAAACTCCTCCATCTTAGGAAGCAATCTGTTGAACCTTTGTTACACTTCCTCAGTCACAAATATATCCTTCCTTCGTTTGGGAGATCAGACCTGTGGTCACTCTTCCAGATGTGTATTCTTACCAGGATTCTACATATTAAGTTCAAGTTCAAGTTCCAGTGAGTTTATTGTCATGTGTCCCTGTATAGGACAATGAAATTCTTGCTTTGCTTAAGCACACAGAAAAATAGTAGGCATTTACTACAAAACAGATAAATGTGTCCATATACCATGATATAAATATATACACACATGAATAAATAAACTGGTAAAGTGCAAATAACAGAAAGTGGTTATTAATAGTGGTTGTGGGGAAGTAGCTATTCCTGAACCTGGTTGTTGCAGTCTTCAGGCTCCTGTACCTTCTACCTGAAGGTAGCAGGGAGATGAGTGTGTGGCCAGGATGGTGTGGGTCTTTGATGATACTGCCAGCCTTTTTGAGGCAGCGACTGTGATAAATCCCCTCGATGGAAGGAAGGTCAGAGCCGATGATGGACTGGGCAGTGTTTACTACTTTTTGTAGTTAACAGAAGAATGTTAGTATTCCTGGACTCAAAACCTTCTATAGTAAAAGCCAACACACATTATGCCCTTTCACTTAATGCTTGTGCCTGTATTTCACTATGGTTCACCCAGATCTTTCAGAACAAATCATGAGAGGAATAGATCGGGTAGATACACAGAGTCTCTTGCTCAGAGTGGGGAAATCGAGAACCAGAGGACATAGATTTAAGGTGAAGGGGGAATGATTTAATAGGAATCTGAGGGATAAACTTTCAAAGGGTGGTGGTTGTATGGAACGAGCTGCTGGAAGCAGGGAGTTGAGGCAGGGACTATCGCAATGATTAAGAAACATTTAGACAGGTACATGGATAGGACAGGTTTAGAGAGATATGAGCCAAACGCAGGCAGGTGGGACTAATGTAGATCGGACATGTTGGTCGGTGTGGGCAAGTTGGGCTGAGGCACTCGATTACACGCTGTATCACTCTATAAACATCTTTCAAACCTTTACATTAGAAACATAGGTAGAAAAAAGTGCTGGAGAAACTCAGCAGGTGCGGCAGCATATATGGAGCGAAGGAAATAGGCAACGTTTCGGCCCAAAACGTTGCCTATTTCCTTCGCTCCATAGATGCTGCTGCACCCTGCTGAGTTTCTCCAGCACTTTTGTCTCCCTTCGATTTTCCAGCATCTGCAGTTCCTTCTTGTACATTAAAAACATTACTGCTCTTGTTTTTCTCCCTTCTAAAATAGATGACCTCAGAATTTATTTCATCATATTTCATCAACCATGTCCTTGCCCATTCATTAAGACTTCCTGTATTCCACTGAAGGTTGTTTTTTGCATCCTTCTCACAGGGAACAATGCCGCCCAACCTTGTATCATCAGCTAATGCGGGGCAAGCAGGCATGTTAGTGGGGATGGGCTGCAAGGTGCACTCCCAGAAAAGTGATTGGGATTGTGATTTTCCATAATGCCGAACCGTGTCACCTGCGCAGACATTAACAAATGCAAGATGGGATTTGCAATTTCCCACACAAATCCCATGAGAGCACATTTTATTGCGTACGGTAAATCTTCGGGTAGTGATGTGTGAATTCTGTAAGGCAATTTTCCATTACCCAAATGGCCATATTGCAGCGGTCACCCATATTGCACTTAACCTTCTCGACCAAATCCTTGAAACACATTGAAGTGCCGATGCCCGACAGCAGTTCCTTCCACGCTCCACTAGTTAAGGGGCTGTCCCACTGCGGCGACCTAATTGCCGAGTTTTGAAGAGTCTAGGAGAGTTTGAAAAAATGTCATGTAGAAGACCTCCTTCGACTATGTAGAAGACTAGCTTCGGGAAAATTGGGCACCGAATAGTGGAGAGTGGAGACGACTTCCTTCGATCTCCTTCGACCTCCCTTCGATTATGTTGAAGACTATCTACGACTACCTTCGATTACCTTCGACTACCCTCGATTACCTACGAATAACATGACGACCTACTACGACTAAACCTACGAGTAAAAAAAGTATTGCGGGCATTTTTCAACATGTTGAAAAATACGCCGTGACCTAGCTGAGGCCTCGAGTACGCGGGGACTACTCTCGAGCATGAAGGAGAGTTACAAAGACCTCCTAGGACTCCGTGTCGACCATGCTGCGAGTATGAGTCGAGGGCAAACTCGCCAGAACTCGCGGATTAGGTCGCCGCAGTGGGACAGGCCCTTTATTGGGGATGAACAATAGGGAGATCATGTGAACACTGAACAGTACAACATAGGTACATGCCCTTTCTCTTGTTTGAATAAACAGCATGGTCGACACAAAGTCGTAGGAGGTCTTTGTAACTCTCCTTCATGCTCGAGAGTAGTCCCCACGTACTCGAGGCCTCAGCTAAGTCGTGGCGTATTTTTCAACATGCTGAAAAATGCCCGTGAGTAAAAAAAGGTCGCCATGGAAAAAATCAATACTTTTTTTACTCGTAGGTTTAGTCGTAGTAGGTCGGCATGTTAGTCGTAGGTAATCGAGGGTAGTTGAAGGTAGTCGAAGGTAGTCTTAATCATAGTCGAAGGGAGGTCGAAGGAGATCGAAGGAGGTCGTCTTCACTCTCCACTATTTGGTGTCCAATTTTTCCGAAGTTAGTCGAAGTTAGTCTTCAACATAGTCGAAGGAGGTTGAAGGGGGTCTTCTACATAGTCGAAGGAGGTCTTCAACATGACATTTTTTCGAACTCTCCTCAACTCTTCTAAGCTCGCCAATCAGGTCACCCTAGTGGGACAGCCCCTTAACTGCCCAATTACATTATTATTCTCAAAGTGTCATGTTACCAGTTCCATATTAATAAGTTCAAGCATTTTCCTTACAACTGATATCAGAACAACAGGTCTACGGTTCACCGTTTTCTCTCTCCCTCATTATACAGCGGAGTTACATTTTCTACCTGGAAACTATTCCGGAATGCATGGCAAATTTGGATGATTATACTCTGGTCATCTGGTATCTCCATCGCCGCCTTTCCCAAAACGTTAGGATGCAGGTTATCAGATCATAGAGTCATATAGCACAGAATCAGGCCCTTTGGCCCATCGTATCCATGCTGTTATCGAGTAATCATCTATACTGATCCAGTTGCCAACACTTGGTCCATTGCCTTTATGCCATGGCCACTGAAGTGTTCATCCAGATATATCTTAAATGTTGGAGATACACCAGCTTTCCTGAGAGACCAATGCTAATTTATTTCAGCTCTTTAGTCTCCGTTGACCTGTTACCCATGATATTTGGGATGATTTCTACTTTCAGACACCATGTATTTGTTTAATTTCTCTACAATTTCTTTATTTCCCTGCATGTTGTCTCAGTCTCAGCCGGTAAGAAACATAGAAACAGAGAAAATAGGTGCCGGAGGAGGCCATTCGGCCCTACGAGCCAGCACCGCCATTCATTGTGATCATGGCTGATCGTCCCCAATCAATAACCCGTGCCTGCCTTCTCCCCATATCCCTTGACTCCACTAGCCCCTAGAGCTCTATCTAACTCTCTCTTAAATCCATCCAGTGATTTGGCCTCCACTGCCCTCTGTGGCAGGGAATTCCACAAATTCACAACTCTCTGGGTGAAAAAGTTTTTTCTCACCTCAGTCTTAAATGGCTTCCCCTTTATTCTAAGACTGTGGCCCCTGGTTCTGGACTCGCCCAACATTGGGAACATTTTTCCTGCATCTAGCTTGTCCAGTCATTTTATAATTTTATATGTTTCTATAAGATCCTCCCTCATCCTCCTAAACTCCAGTGAATACAAGCCTAGTTGTGCAAACCTGCACTAGATTTGGATAGTCTACTTTTTAACATATGTGTGTTTTTACAATACTGGGTACAACAAGTGTGACACCTATACATAAAACTGAAGTTCACAAATAAATTATTTCAACATGATTCACATTAATCAAAAACCCTCACAGCAGCAGTACATGACAGGGAGAGATAGTCCATGGAGTTTGAGAAACTTTCATTAATGTACAAAATTCCTTGCGTTCCTATGCGTTTTTTTACTTTATGTTTGGTGTCCACCATAACAACCGTTACATGAAGTTTAGAAAGTCTTTTTTTTCTAAAGCTTGATCGCTGATATCTTCACTTTTGCTGTTTTCCAAACATATTAATGTACTTTCTTGCTATAAACATGTGACCAAAATGAACAATATTCCTCTTATCTACTGTAACGTGTGCTATGCGTGTTACACAGTGTCCAAGGGTGGACACCAACATGGGAGTCGCTCCTGTTTCTTACGGTATTTCTTTTTTTGTAATTTCTTTCTCATGTTTTGAATAAACTTTATGGAAGTACTTGTCCATACATAAGAAGGGACTGCAGGTTCATCATTTGATGGAAATATAGCTACTGCAAAATGCTGGTGTTACACGTGTGATGATGGACACTAAAAATATTCACTAATTTTGGCATGCAGCAGCTTTTACAGAATCTTGATATTATGGTTACTTTCTTCTCATCATTTCATTATCTATTGAGTTCTTCAATCTAGAACATTTTCAATCTGCTTGGGAAGTTCTTTGGTCTAAATTTACCATTGTGGTGTAACAGTGGTTACGCTACAATAGGGTGGACACCAAGAGTAACTAATGCCCCTGTCCCACTTAGGAAACCTGAACGGAAACCTCTGGAGACTTTGCGCCCCACCCAAGGTTTCCGTGCGGTTCCCGGAGGTTGCAGGTGGTTGCTGGAGGTTGCAGGTAGTGGAAGCAGGTAGGGAGACTGACAAAAACCTCCGGGAACCGCATGGAAACCTTGGGTGGGGCGCAAAGTCTCCAGAGGTTTCCGTTCAGGTTTCCTAAGTGGGACAGGGGCATTTTACACTCTTTGAAATATGGCCATTCAGAGCACTTAATGCCATCATTCATCAAAAGTTTTGCTTATTACTGTGAAACATGCATCTCTGCAAAGCAACAAACTTGAAAATGTTTTGAATTATAATGAAGTTAATGCAGAAATTGAGTCTTTATTTCATTGTGTCAAAGCATGTCACATTTTTGGTGTCCTAAAAATTGATATTTTTGAGATATAAACTAGTTGAATCAGGGAATTAATTTAATTCCTAACTTGATTTTATCTCTACTATCTCTTGCACATTTGAGTAACAATCCCTGAAAAAATTAACACCATACGATTTGAAACGGTGGAGATATGACATTTTTAATGTTCTGTGCTGAAATCTCTCCAGTATTGTAAAAATACACATATCTATTGAAGCTTTTATAGCGTTTTTACTCATTCTTGCTGGATTGTTCCCATATTTCCTTTTCCTTATCAATTTATTGTTTCTTCTCTGCTGCATTCAGATTTGTTCCTAATCTCCTGGCTTAATGCTTTTTCTGGAAAATACTGTAAGCTTTTCTTTTCACCTAAATCTATCTTTATCTTTTCCAGTTGCGTTTCTGTGCCTTAAAGGGATATAAATCTATTATAAACTTTGTATTAGTTCTTTAAATGTTAAGCATTGCTGGCTTACTGCCAAACCTTTTACTATAGTTTCCCAGTCCACCATGGTCTGAAGAATCTGGTGTATTGTGTACAGTTCTGGTCTCCTAATTTGAGGAATGACATCCTTGTGATTGAGGTAGTGCAGCGTAGGTTCACGAGATTGATCCCTGGGATGGCGGGACTGTCATATGAGGAAAGATTGAAAAGACTAGGCTTGTATTCACTGGAGTTTAGAAGGATGAGGGGGAATTTTATAGAAACATATAAAATTATAAAAGGACTGGACAAGCTAGATGCAGGAAAAATGTTCCCAATGTTGGGCGAGTCCAAAACCAGGGGCCACAGTCTTAGAATAAAGGGGAGGCCATTTAAGATTGAGGTGAGAAAAAAACGTTCTCACCCAGAGAGTTGTGAATTTATGGAATTCCCTGCCACAGAGGGCAGTGGAGGCAAAGTCACTGGATGGATTTAAGAGAGAGTTAGATAGAGCTCTAGGGGCTAGTGGAATCAAGGTATATGGGGAGAAGGCAGGCACGGGTTATTGATTGGGGACGATCAGCCATGATCACAATGAATGGTGGTGCTGGCTTGAAGGGCCGAATGGCCTCATCCTAGCACCTATTTTCTATGTTTCTAAGAACGGTCTCAACCCGAAACATCGCCCATTCCTTCTCTCCATAGATGCTGCCTCACCCGCTGAGTTACCCCAGCATTTTGTGTCTACCTATGGTCAATTTATTGTTCTGTTCGGAATTAAGAATTAAGGTCCAGGTTCAGGTCGCCTGCTATAGGAAATAGTACAAAGAAGATTTGCTAGGATGCTGCCTGGTCTCAAGGGCCTGAGCTATTGGGAGAGGTTGGGCAAGCTAAGACATTATTCCTTGGAGCGCAGAAGGCTAAGGGGTGAACTTATAGCGGTATTAAAAAATCATGAAGGGAATTGACAGTCTTTTACCCAGGGTTGGGCAATCAAGAACCAGAGGACATTGGTTTAAGGTGAGAGGAGAAAGATTTAATAGAAACCTGAGGGGTCATTTATTTTCACTCAGAAGATGGTGGTTATGTGGCAGGAGTTGCCAGAGGAGATAGTTGAGGCAGGTACAATAACAATATTTAAAAGACAATTGGATAGGTGCATAGTTGGAAAGGCTTAGAGGGAAATGGACCAAATATGGACAAATGGAACCATCTTAGATGGGACATCTTGGTTGGTTTGGATGAGTTTGGCCGAAGGGCCTGTTTGTGTGCTCTCTGACTCTTAAGTAAACCACTTTCAGGAACCACTGTCAGTAATTGAGGGATGTTGATAGGTGAGTGAAGGCATTGCAGGGAGATTTGTGGGGGAATGAGACTGATGGGTATGTCCAGATAGCTGGCATGAGATGGATGTGGAGACAGACACAAGCGATTGCAGATGCGGTAAAATATGCAAATAAAGTTACCCCGTCGGTTCGGCAGCATCTCTGGAGAAGAAATAGTTGACAGTGAAGGTTGGGTCAGTTCTTCACATTGATCTGATGAGATGGGATGACATTATTCCATGGAAGAGATGCAGGATCCAGTTATGAATAAAAGTTCAAACCCACAATGTCCATGCCACCCAAGTATTCAGCTGCCAAGATCCTTGCTGCATCCAGCTCTTTAAGCATTCATCCAGGGGTCACGTCCTTAGAGTTTCGGCCCTCACCATTGCTATAGCCCTCACCATTCCTATAGTTCCTGACCCACACTGTTTAGAGATACAGCACGGAAACAGGCCCTTCGGCCCACCGGGTCCGCGCCGACCAGCGATCCCCGCACATTAACACTATCCTACACCCACTAGGGACAATTTTTACATTTACCAAGCCAATTGACCTACAAACCTGTCCGTCTTTGGAATGTGGGAGGAAACCGAAGATCTCAGAGAAAACCCACGCGGTCACGGGGAGAATGTGCAAACTCCGTACAGACAGTACCCGTAGTCGGGATCGAACCCGGGTCTCTGGCGCTGCATTCGCTGTGAGGCAGCAACTCTACCGCTGCGCCACTGGGTATGAAACCAACCAGCAGAGATTTCCCCCCCCCCCCTCTCGCTCCAGTTAAGCCAGTGCTCCTCAATGCCATAGTTGATCGAATGCTATCCTGATATCAAGGGCAGTTATGCCCCTGTCCCACTTAGGAAACCTGAACGGAAACCTCTGGAGACTTATTTCAAAAAATTCAAAACTGGCCGCGACTAAAAATAGGTTGCCGTTTTTAAAATCGGTAATTTTTTAGTCGAAGCTGGTTGCGATGCTAGTTGAAGGTGGTTGCCGGAGGTTGCAGGTAGTGCAACCACCTGCAACCTACCTGCAACCTCCGGCAACCACCTGCAACCTCCGGCAACCACCTGCAACCACCTGCAACCTCCGGCAACCACCTGCAACCTCCGGCAACCGGCTTTGACAAAAAAATTACTGATTTTTAAAACAGCAACCTATTTTTAGTCGCGGCCAGTTTTGAATTTTTTGAAATAATCGCCGGAACATAGAAGAAGTGGAAACCACTTTCGACCATTAGGGAGACTGACAAAAACCTCCGGGAACCGCATGGAAACCTTGGGTGGGGCGCAAAGTCTCCAGAGGTTTCCGTTCAGGTTTCCTAAGTGGGACAGAGGCACTTCACCTGTTGTGCTCAGCTCCTTCATCCATGTTGGGCTGTAATGAGGACAGCAGCTGAGTGGGCCACAATGTTTGTGCTGACATGATGCCCAGCTGATCCGATCTCATTTGCCTGCAAGTAATCCATATCCCTCCATTCCCTGCAAATCAAGTGCCTATCTAAAAGCTTCTTAACTGCCACTATCACATCTGCTTTCACTGCCACCCCTGGCAATGAGTTCCAGACTCCCATCGCCCTCTGCGTAAGAAAACATGCCAATAGACAATAGACAATAGACAATAGGTGCAGGAGTAGGCCAGTTGGCCCTTCAATGTGATCATGGCTGATCATCCCCAATCAGTACCCCGTTCCTGCCTTCTCCCCATATCCCCTGACTCCGCTATTTTTAAGAGCCCTATCTAGCTCTCTCTTGAAAGCATTGAGAGAACCTGCCTCCACCTGAGGCAGAGAATTCCACAGACTCACCACTCTCTGTGAGAAAAACTGTTTCCTCGTCTCCATTCTAAATGGCTTACCCCTTAATCTCAAACTGTGGCCCCTGGCCCCATACATCTCCATTATATTTCCCCCCTCTCACCTTACAGCTACACCCTCTGGTGTTGGACATTTACAGTACACCCTGGGAAAAAGGTTCTGACTGTCTATCTTTTGACAGATGGCACAATGGGCTAAGTGTTCGGCTGGCAACCTGAAGGTGGCCAGTTCGAATCCTGCATGACTGTCGTTGTGTCCTTGGGCAAGACACTTCACCTACCTTTACCTGGGACTAGAGACGGAAATTAGCTACTGATTGGCTACAATCTCGCATATTTACATGCAAATGTTCATTGATATGCACTGTCCCTATAAACAAAACATTATTATTATTATTATTATTATTATTATTATTATTATTATTATTATTATTATTATTATTATTATCCCATCTATGCCTCTCATCTATATTACTAAAAGTCTGTTCTTGACCGGTTTTGGCCATCTGTGCTGCAATTTCTGAGAGAACGCCGCCACCTACGGCCGTCATTTTTGGCCACCTCGCTCAGAGGCCCCCTCCGCCGCATGTGTGCCGAGGATTTTTCCCGTGGATTAAAAATGACAGAGATATTAATGTTTAAAAAAAAATCCCCATTCTCTCTGCTACCCCCGCTGGCGGCAGGGGGGAGGGACTATAGAACCAGGAAGTGGTGTGCCACACAGTCTCTTCAAGATGGAGGAAGGCAGAGGCTCACGTTTCTCTGAGCTGTGAATAACACTGAACAAATGTCTACTCAAATGTAAGTGCCCTTAGTGGTTCTAAAATGCTTGCAGAATGGGTCTATTGGTTCTAAAGCTTACAAAAAAATGTCTATTGGTTCTAAAGCTTGCAAAAAATGTCTATTGGTTCTAAAGCTTGCAAAATGTGTCTCTATTGGTTCTAAAGCTTTCAAAAAATGTCTCTTGGTTCTAAAGCTTGCAAAAAAATGTCTATTGGTTCTAAAGCTTGCAACAAAATGTCTATTGGTTCTAAAGCTTGCAAAACATGTCTATTGGTTCTAAAGCTAGCAAAACGTGTCTATTGGTTCTAAAGCTTACAAAAAAATGTCTATTGGTTTTAAAACGTGCAAAAAAAATGTCTATTGGTTCTAAAATGGTTCATACTAGCGCTCCAGAAAGCCCCCCCCCCCCCCTCTTGTTGGCTTGGCTTGGGTGTGACTTGAAATTGAAAGGCACTACTTACTGCAAATGGTGGCATGAAGTTGAAAGGCACTACTTACTGCAAATGGTGGCTTGGGAGCTTTGGCTTGAAGTTGAAAGGCACTATTACTGCAAATGGTGGCTTGGTTGCTTTGGCTTGAAGTTGAAAGGCACTACTTACTGCAAATGGTGGCTTGGGTGTGGCTTGGGTGTGGCTTGAAGTTGAAAGACACCACTTACTGCAAATGGTGGCATGAAGTTGAAAGGCACTACTTACTGCAAATGGTGGATTGGTTGCTTTGGCTTGAAGTTGAAAGGCACTACTTACTGCAAATGGTGGCTTGGGAGCTTTGGCTTGAAGTTGAAAAGCACTATTACTGCAAATGGTGGCGTGGTTGCTTTGGCTTGAAGTTGAAAGGCACTACTTACTGCAAATGGTGGCTTGGTTGCTTTGGCTTGAAGTTGAAAGGCACTACTTACTGCAAATGGTGGATTGGTTGCTTTGACTTGAAGTTGAAAGGCACTACTTCCTGCAAATGATGGCTTGGGTGTGGCTTGAAGTTGAAAGGCACTACTTACTGCAGATGGTGGCTTGGGTGCAATGGCTTGAACTTGAAAGGCACTACTTACTGCAAATTGTAGCTTGGGTGCTTTGGCATTAAGTTGAAAGGCACTGCAAATGGTGGCATGAAGTTGAAAGGCACTACTTACTGCAAATGGTGGCTTGGGAGCTTTGACTTGAAGTTGAAAGGCACTACTTACTGCAAATGATGGCGGGTGTGGCTTGAAGTTGAAATACACTACTTACTGCAAATGGTGGCTTGGGTGTGGCTTGAAGTTGAAAGGCACTACTTACTGCAAATGGTGGCATGAAGTTGAAAGGCACTACTTACTGCAAATGGTGGCTTGGGTGTGGCTTGAAGTTAAAAGGCACTACTTACTGCAGATGGTGGCTTGGGTGCAATGGCTTGAAGTTAAAATGCATTACTTACTGCAAATGGGGGGCGTGGGTGCATTGGCTTGAAGTTGAAAGGCACTACTTACTGCAAATTGTGGCTTGGGTGTGGCTTGGGTATGGCTTGAAGTTGAAAGACACCACTTACTGCAAATGGTGGCATGAAGTTGAAAGGCACTATTACTGCAAATGGTGGCTTGGTTGCTTTGGCTTGAAGTTGAAAGGCACTACTTACTGCAAATGGTAGCTTGGTTGCTTTGGCTTGAAGTTGAAAGGCACCTCTTACTGCTAATGGTGGCGGGTGTGGCTTGGGTGTGGTTTGAAATTGAATGGCACTATTACTGCAAATGGTGGCTTGTTTGCTTTGGCTTGAAGTTCAAAGGCACTACTTACTGCAAATGGTGGCTTGGTTGTTTGGGCTTGAAGTTGAAAGGCACTACTTACTGCAAATTGTGGCTTGGATGCAATGGTTTGAAGTTAAAAGGCATTACTTACTGCAAATGGTGGCGTGGGTGCATTGGCTTGAAGTTGAAAGGCACCACTTACTGCAAATGGTGGATTGGGTGCTTTGGCTTGAAGTTAAAAGGCACTACTGTAAATGCACTTACTTCCTGTTTGCACTGTATATTGATTTTAGATAAAACGCTACCACTTACGGCTGTGATTTTGGCCATCTTACTCAGTCCCCCTCCGCTGAGCAGATGCAGAGAATTCTTCCCATCAATGAAAAATAAAAGTGTTATTAGTTTTTTTTTTAAATGTTGAGAATCTCTCTCCTGTCAATCACTCCATGAAAGCCACACCTTTTCTGGTGGGGGGGGGGGGGGGGGGGGGTTATAAAACCCGGAAATGTGGGTGTGGCTCAGTCTCTGCAAGATGGAGGAGGGAGAGGTCACGACTCGCTGTCTTTAGTGGCTTTGCACCCTACTTCAAATGGTATGAAACTGCACTTGAATTTGGTGGCCTTGCACCCTGCTAGAAGTGGTAAGAAACTGCACTTGAATTTGGTGGCCTTATACCCTGCTTGAAATAGAATTTCAAGGATTAGCCATGAGTCAACTACCAGCCCACCAGCCGTGAGTGAGTGAGTTGCCAGCACAACAGGCTTGATTGACTGAGACGCCAGCCCAAGAATCCATTTGGCGCACAATTTGCATACTAGCCCTCTGGAAACCAGTCCCTTCAGCCCACAACACCCATACTAGCGCTCCAGAATGCCCCCCCCCCCCCAACTGGCCACCAATATTAGAATTGGTGGAGAGGTGGATTATTGCGTTGGATGACCAGCCCTCCTGTGTGATGCTGGGACCCAACGGGTCCCACTTAGTCTAGTAATTTTATAAACTTGTATCAGGTCTCCCTGCAGCCTCCGACGTTCCGGAGAAACCCTAGTTTATCAAAGCTCTCGCTGAAGATGAAACCCTCTAATCCAGGCAGCATTCTGGTAAACCTCCTCCTCATCCCCCCCAAAGCCTCCACTCTGTTCATGTAATAGGGCGATCAGAACTGCACGCAGTACTCCGAATGTGGCCTGATCAAAGTCCTATAGAGCTGCTTCATTTTGCTGATGACCAATAGTAGACCGACGGGTGGTAATTGACTGGGTTAGACTTGTCCTGCATGTGGATATTACACAGCTGCGTCATTTTAAACATTGTTGGCTAGATGCCAGAGTGGCAGCTGTACTGGAGCAGCTTGGCCAAGGGCATAGCAAGCTCAGGAGCACAAGTCTTCAGTACTATTGCACGAGTGACTTTGCTGTATCCATTGCCTTTAGTTTAGTTTAGTTTAGTTTAGTTTAGAGATACAGCGCGGAAACAGGCCCTTTGGCCCACCAGTTTCGAGCCGACCAGCGATCCCTGCACTTTCTGAGTCATTCGTAACTGTCACTGTATGTCATGTTGTTACTTGTGGGCGGAGCACCAAGGCAAATTCCTTGTATGTCAATACTTGGCCAATAAACTTAATTACTTACTTTACTTAACACTATCCTACTCCCACTAGGACTACACCCACTATCCTACACTCATGAGGGACACACCCACTATCCTACACCCACTAGGGATACACCCATTATCCAACACCCACTAGAAGATTTGCAAGGATGTTGACTGTACTCAAGGGCCTGAGCTATTGCGAGAGGTTGGGCAAGCTAAGACTTTATTCCTTGGAGCGCAGAAGGCTAAGGGGTGAACTATAGAGGTATACAAAAATCATGAAGGGAATTGACAGTCTTTTACCCAGGGTTGGGCAATCAAGAACCAGAGGACATTGGTTTAAGGTGAGAGGAGAAAGATTTAATAGGAACCTGAGGGGTCATTTAATTTCACTCTGTGGTGTGAGACCAGTGATCCCCACATATAAACACTATCCTACACCCACTCGGGACAATTCTTACATTTACACCAAGCCAATTAACCTACAAACCTGCACGTCTTTGGAGTGTGGGAGGAAACCGATGATCTCGGAGAAAACCCACTTGGTCACGGGGAGAACGTACAAACTCCATACAGACAGCACCCGTAGTCGGGATGGAACCCGGGCCTCCGGCGCTGCATTCGCTGCAGGGCAGCAACTCTACCGCTGCGCCACTGTGACCGCCACAGAGATTGATGGCGAATGCATAGCCGGCTTTAGGAGATGAGTATCTGTGATGCATCTGTTTACTGCTTTTGCTTACAAGGTTTGGAAGGTACTCTCGGGACGAGGTCTCTATCCTGGCGCCTCTCCAACAGTGCTGCAGGTATGTCACATGCTCAATCCTCCTGTACATTATCTGCTATGCTGCAGCAGCTCTGGACAATAAGGCCCAGAGGGAAGCAGCCACATACTACGGTTGTCTGTACCCGCCACAGATGCATGAACCAGTGACCAAACTCGCCGTTGCCTGGAGAAAAGGAATAGGTGGCGATTCAGGTCGAGACCCTTCTTCAGTCTGAGAGTCAGGGGAGAGGGAGACTAGACACCACTTCACACCTCTGGTCACCCTCTCCCCTGACTCTCAGTCTTCTTCTTCTTGCGTATGGCGTGCACAGCCTAAAGTTGTAGGACAACTTGTTCTATTTGATCTTTATTTGATTGTGCACGCCAGGTTGATTGCATTCATCGAAACTGGGCGGACCACATGAAGGTTGCAATCTCCCACCCCCACTCTCAGTCTGAAGAAGGGTCTTGACCCAAAACATCACCTATTCCTTTTTTCTCCAGAGATGCTGCCTGACCCGCTGAGTTACTCCGGAATCCCCCCCCCCGTCTCTCCAGTGCCCCCCGTACATCTCCAATTTCCTCTGCCTCAAACCAAAGATCCTATAGCGGAGCAAGATAGACCACGCCTTCTAAATGCAATGGGCTGACGTGTAGTACACAACGGAGCGGAACGTGGGCCTTTACTTCATCCGTTTCAGTAACCCGACCCGACCCGACCCGACCCGCAGTGTAATCAACGTTGCGGGGGAACAGTTTGTGTTAATAAATTTAAATTCTGAAAATGAGGAGAAGCATTTTCCCAAATAACTTTTATTTTTACGAGGATGTTTCCGTAACCGGCTTCCGTCTCCGCACTAGTATCTTTGCTCCGCTATGGGATCTTTGGTGCGGAGACGGAAGCCGGTTACGGAAATGGGGCATAAAATTACCCATGATTCTGCCCATGACTGTAGTACGTCTTTTTCGTCGAGTGGTCTATCTTGCTCGCTGTAGGATCTTTGCCTCAAACCTCAGACTACGGCTGGAGGCAGAAGTGGTTCTACGCCGAGCCGAGTTTCTGTGATGGGTTTTTTGTTTCACAGGATCCGGAGAAGCACCTTCCTCCGGCTGCAGCTTCTGGCCAGCGATGCCTACAGGCTGAGCGACGTGATGCGGGAATCGCTGCGGGCTGACCCGCTCTCTCCCATCCTGGCCGAGCCTCACCTGGCCGCTCTCAACCGCAGGCTGCTCACCGTCCTGCAGACCACCACACACTGCATCAAGCAACACGGTGAACACAGCGTGCTGCAGAACGACATGAAACCTTGGCCAGCAGCTCAGCAGTGAGCAGGGCGGATCAGTCCAGTGGTCTGTGCTAGCAGCCCCCGGGCAAGACGGCCGTAAGCAGCAACCTTCAAGTTATAAATGCTCCATGCACTCAAGCTTTGTAAAGACCCTGCGAGTCATTTGAGGATGAGCTATGGTTTTTATCTGTTTAAATAAAGATTTCCTTTGCTGTTTCATTGCCTGATGTGATATTCTTGCAGCAATGTTGCATAACATGAATACCTGCACTACATCCACAACTAGAGCAGTCATGAACTACGATCTACCTCATTGGTAACCCTCGGACTCTCCTTGATCAGACTGTGCTGGCTTTACCTTGCACTAAACATTATTCCCTTATCATGTAATCTATACACTGTAAATGGCTCGATTGTAATCATGTATTGTCTTTCTGCTGACTGGATAGCACGCAACAAAGTCTTTTCACCAAAGATCCTATAGCGGAGCAAGATAGACCACTCTTTCTAAATGCAATGGGCTGACGTGTAGTACGCAACGGAGCGGAACGTGGGCCTTTTTTCATCCATTTCAGTAACCCGACCCGACCCGCAGTGTAATCAACGTTGCGGGGGAACAGTTTGTGTTAATAAATTATAATTCTGAAAATGAGGAGAAGATTTTTACCAAAGAACTTTTATTTTTACGAGGATGTTTCCGTAACCGGCTTCCGTCCCCGCTCTAGTATCTTTGCTCCGCTATGGGATCTTTGGTGCGGAGACGGAAGCCGGTTACGGGAATGGGGCTGAAAATTACCCGTGAATCTGCCCATGACCGTACTACGCCTTTTTCGTCGAGTGATCTATCTTGCTCGCTGTAAGATCTTTGCTTTTCATTGTACCTCGGCACACGTGACAATAAACTAAAGTAAACTAAACTAAACCACATCCCATCTTCGTATTGTTAGACCCTGCCATTTTGGTTCCCATTCCCCTCCCCACACTTCACTGTTGCAAGACAGCGTTGTCAACAGCGCAGTACTGAGCGCTGCGATATGGAGGTTTGAGTAACAGGATGCTGCATTGTCAGAATTGCAACATAGTGAGGTAGCTGTGTGAATAGCAACATATCCTATTGCACTCAGTAGGGCGTTACTGAGAGCGCATTACATCATTGGAATTGCAACAATTGAAAAGAGGATCAATGAGACTGTGTGAGATGCCAGCAGCAATAGAATTGTATTCTGTCACAACCTGTAATCCCCTGGATCAGTAGAGGGCCTGTCCCACTTATGCGATTTTTTGCCGGCACCTGTCATAGTCGCAGTGGCGACCAGAAAAAATGACAACTCTTTGGACGACTACTCACGGCCATACAGGCGTCACATGTCGACACGTGACACCTGCATGGTCGTGAGTAGTCGTCCCAAAGAGTCGTACCTTTTTCTGGTCGCCGCTGGAATTTCAACATGTTGAAAACTATCGGCCACCTGCTGCGACTGTGACGGGTGCCGGCAAGTCGCCGAAAAAATCGCGTAAGTGCTTATATGAAGCTGCAGAATAATAGCCCTGTCCCACGGTGCGAGTTCATTCCAAGAGCTCTCCCAAGTTTAAAAAAAATCAAACTCGTGGTAAGCACGGAGAATGAACGTAGCGGGTACGTCGGAGCTCGGGGATGTCTCTTAGCGGCTCGTAACACTAGCGGCAGGTACTCGGGAAGACTCGCTAACGGCAGGTAAGCACGGGAAGACTTGTGAAGATTTTTCAACATGTTGAAAAATGTCCACGAGAGCCCCGAGTACCGACGAGTGGCCATTACCGTAAATCTTTGAGTTCGAATCAGGGCAAACTCTGGAGAACTCTTGGAATGAACTCGTACCGTGGGACAGGGCTTTTAGACTAGGTATATGCTAAGAACATGAACACAAATGAAGCCTCTAAAGCCACCTTCATCATCAGTGGGATCATGACTGATCTTCCCCAGGCCTCAACTCCTCTTTATATAGCCCTCAAATCCCTGACCTTATTTTAAGTATAGGATTATTATTGCCACTTGCCTCAAAGCACATTGTTTTGTGTGCTATCCAATCAAGTCTGCTTCTAAACCCCAACCATCGTGTAATGAAGTTCAAGGTGCAAGGTTTCAAGGTCACGGCCAGTTTATTGTCACATGTACCAGTTAAGGTACAGTGAAATTTGAGTTCAACGTGCCATTTGCTTTCCAACCAATTTATACATCGTTGAGCCGCTAAGTTACTCCAGCATTTTGTCTATCTTTGGTATAAATCAGCATCTGCAGTTCCTTTTCATTACAATAGATCTAATTTATGTTGCTGCCCATAATGGGACAACCCGCTCATTTCAGGAATTAGTCTAACAAATTGCCTATAGACTGCCTCCAATGTTAGTATATTCCTATAAGACTAAAACTGTGCGTAGTACTTCAGTTGTGCCTCAACAACACTCTGCACTATTGTAACAATGCGTCTGTTTCTAAACCCGAACCATCTTGTAATGAAGCTCAACATGCCATTTGCTAGAGGCAGGAAATATGTTCCCAATGTCGGGGGAGTCCAGAACCAGGAGCCACAGTTTAAGAATAAGGGGTAAGCCATTTAGAACGGAGACGAGAAAAAGCTTTTTCACACACAGGGTTGTGAATCTGTGGAATTCTCTGCCTCGGAAGGCAGTGGAGGCCAATTCTCTGGATGATTTCAAGAGAGAGTTGGATTGAGCTCTTAAAGTTAGCGGAGTCAAGGGATATGGGGTGAAAGCAGGAACGGGGTACTGATTGGGGAATCACAGTGAATGGCAGTGCTGGTTCGAAGGGCCAAATGGCCTACTCCTGTACCTATTTGTCTATTGCTTTCTAACCACTTGCTGGTTCTGCCTGGTAACTTTTCCAATATGTGTACAAGATTCCTCGGCATTTTATTCATTTGTAGATTTAGAAACAGGAAAGTATCGTTACAATAGTGCAGGGAGTTGTTGAATTGTTAACCCTAACGAATTGCGTATAGACTGCCTCCAATATTAATATATTCTTATAAGATTTAAACCGTGCATAGTACTTCATGTGTGCCTCAATACCACCCTGCACTATTGTAACAATGTTTCTAACTCTACAGATGAATAAGATGCAGAGGAATCTCGGCAAATCTTTATTTACACTGTTAAGGGCCTGTCCCACTTTCACGAGGTAATTCACAAATTCTCCCGAGTTTTCCCCTTGATTCAAACTCGCAGAATATTTGTAACAAGTCCGTAGGAGGCTGTAGGGGTTCGTAGATATATCATAGCGGCTCGTTATGCCAGCCGTAGGTACTCGTGGCATCGGGTAAGTCGGGACGTTTTTTCCAGCCCGATAAAAAAATGTCCGGATAAAATAAATTGCAACTTTTTACTTGTAAAGTAAAGTATCCTTTATTGTCATTCAGACCTTTCGGTCTGAACTGAATTTCGTGCCTTGCGGTCATACATATAATAAAAATGACAAAAACACACAATAAACACAAATTTAACATCCACCACAGTGAGTTCACCAGGCACCTCCTCACTGTGATGGAAGGCAAAAGTCTTAAAGTCTTTGTCTCTTCCCTCCTTGTTCTCCCGCTGCGCCGATGCGATCCAGGCTTCCGATGTTGTGACCCCGCCGGGTGATCGTAAGTAAGTCAGTCCCGCGGTTGAATCCAAGCGCCGCGAACGGGCCGGTGCAAACTCCGTGGCCCGGGGTGGTCGAAGCTGCCGAAGCTGCCGCCCTCCAGTCCAGCGGACGAAGCTGTTGTTGCGGGAGTTCCGGAAAAATAGGTCACCAACCTGGGACCTGCGAGCTCCCGGCGATGTCGTCCACTGGGCCCGCGGCCGAGCCTCCGAGGTCGGGTCCGCCGCCGGAACGCCGCCACAGCTCCGGGGTCGGGTCGGGATGCCGCTGCCGATGCCGCAACCGGAACGCCGGAACGCCGCCACAGCTCCGGGGTCGGGTCGGGATGCCGCTGCCGATGCCGCAACCGGAACGCCGGAACGCTGCCACAGCCCCGAGGCCGCCAGCTCCACCATTAGGTCTAGCCGCAGACGGAGACGGGGGATACGACAAGAAAAGTCGCACCCCCCCGAAGGAAGAGACTAAAAACATGTTTCTCCCCCCCCTCCCCAGCCCCCACCCCCCACACACACACATACACAACCTAATAAACCAAATTTAACTAAAACAGGACAAAAGAACAACACAAAAAAAGAAAAAACAGACGGACTGCAGGCGAGCAGCAGCTGCTAAGGCAGTGCCGCCACTTCCGATGTAAGGAGGGCATCGAAATTGTAATGGAAATTCGTAGACATACTCTTAGGAGTTCGTGAACATTGTCGTGGAAGGTCGTAGGAGTTCGTAGATTACCACAATCTTGATTTGGTTTTAGGTCCTTTAAACTCGGCAGAGATTTTGAATTAAGTCGTGAAAGTGGAACAGGCCCTTTATTTCTTCTTTCTAATATCCTGGCATTCTCCTGTTACGAATGCTAGGCTTACTGTCCTGTCATTCTCCATTTTCTTTCTTCCTCTTTTCTTATACCTTAGCAACCTTCCACTCTGTGGGAATATGGAACAACAACATCCAAAGTATCTGCTCTCTCCACAGACAGCCAGGTCCATGCGCTCTGTGAGAAAGGCTAAGAACACCAGATATAGCAAAGATCGTGGTAATAGCAACAGCCGGCTGTTGTTCGATCGACCTACCCACCAGACCAACCAGCCCCTGGATCCAAGCTGTTCTGGTACAGACACAACATTGGCATCTTCTCCACAACATGAACAAGTGTCCTTTATGGCCTCAAAAGCTAATTACTGTCATATAGCTTGCTGCTCTCACGAGGAATGGAGTCAAGCAGTACTTACGCACCAATTATCTGCTCAGCAATGTTCCATTATGTATTACCAAGTCAAACCTCATCACCTTTGACTCAAACGTGGGCAAAAGGCTGAATTCCAGAGGAGAGGTGAGACTGACCATCCTTGTACATTTGACCAAGCACGGTGTCAGGGAGATTTGGTAAAAGTGTTCAGAAGGAGTTAAGGCAAACCCCCCCCCCCCCCCCCACTGGTTTTTAGGGTCATCTTGACCTCAGGAAGTGGTTGGAGATTGCAACCTTCCTGTTTCAACGAATGCAATCAACCTGGCGTGCACAAGCAAATAAGATCAAATAGGACAAGTTGTCCGACAACTTTAGGCTGTGCACGCCATACGCAAGAAGAAGAAGAAGACCTCAGGACAACATTGCAGGAGGTCCATGGGATCCAAACATCTTCAGGCAGCTACATCAATGACCTTTCCATTACAAGATCAGAAATGAGAACATTTGTTGGAGACTGCCAGATGATTGTGCATGTGGAGATAACGTCCCTGCAGATAATTCTGTGTATGATCCGGCCCTTGTTGAATGGGGATAAATCTGTGCACCATCCAGGCCCAGCTCAATGGGGGCAACTATGTACATGTACCGAAGTACAGTGAGAAGCATTTGTTGCGTGCTGTCCAGTCAGCAGAAAGACAAATATGATTACCATTGAGCCATTTACAGTATATAGATACATGATAAGGGAATAATGTTTAGTGCAAGGTAAAACCAACGAAGTCCGATCAAAGATAGTCCGAGGGTCACCAATGAGGTAGATAGTAGTTCAGGACTGCTCTCTGTTTGTGGTAGGATGGTTCCCTGATAACAGCTGGGAAGAAACAGTCCCTGAATCTGGAGGTGTGCGTTTTCACACTTCTATACCATTTACCTGATGGGGGAGGGGAGAAGGAGTGGCCAGGGTGAGACTCGTCTTTGATTATGCTGCTGGCCTTGCCGAGGCAGCGTGAGGTATAAAGGGAGGTTGGTTTGTGTGATGGTCTGGGCAGCGTCCACAATTCACTGCAATGTTTTTGCGGCCTTGGATGGAGCTGTCCCCAAACCGAGCTGTGATGCCTCCCGACAAATTGCTTTCTGTGGTGCAACTGTAGAAGTTGGTGAGAGTTGCGGGGACATGGCAAACATCCAAAGCCTTCTAAGGAAGTAGAGGCATTGGTGTGCTTTCTTGGTTGTTGCTTCAATATGAGCTTCACTGGGATCACTGTGTGATTAACCCTGTCCCCATTCACTGAGGGTCAGCCTGTGCGTGGCCCTGTCCTCAATCACTGACAATTAACAATACAAACAAGGTGTATTGAACACTTTGTCTGCTCACTATACCCAGCAGGTCTGACCAGGGGCGGAAAACCTGGGGGGGGGGCAGAGGGGACACGTCCCCCCCATGTTTTGAGAGGTGGGGGACATCCCCCCAAGTTTTTGTGACCCCGATTTTAAAATCTCCGTTTTTAGCGCTGGATTGAGCCTCCGAAGCCTCGCGCTTGTGTGTGGGTGTGCGCATGCGCGCCAAAAAATTGTGTCCACCGTCCCCTCCATGTTTTGATAGCGAGTTCCGCTCTTGGGTCTGACAGTATACTGTGAGGACAGAGAATGTGGGGAGGTACAGTGACGCAGCTGGCACAGCACCAGTGACCCAGGTTCGATCCTGACCTCGGATGCTGTCTGTGTGGAGTTTGCACTTCTCATTGTGAACTTGTGTGTTTCACCGGGCGCTCGTTTCCTCACAAGTCCCAATGACGAGCGGGTTTGTAGGTTAATTGTCTTCTGTAAATTGCCCCCTAGTGTGCAAGGAGTGGATTACATGGAACTAGCGTGAATGGGCGCTCCATGGCCGGCAGGGACTCGGTGGGCCGAAGGACCCGTTTCCATGCTGTGTCTCTAAACTAAGTCAATGGCCTTTCATCAAAACTGGAGATAAAAAAGTAGACAAAAATGCTGGAGTAACTCAGCGGGACAGGCAGCATCATTGGAGAGAAGGAATAGGTGACGTTTTGGGTCAAGACCCTTCTTCAGACTGATGTATGGATGTGAGCTTCACTACAACAGTGTTTTGGCTCAGGTCCAGTGGGATGGAGAATTAAAGAGACAGGCAACCAGAAGCTCAAGGTCACTCCTGTACACTAGAAATGGGGGGAAAAAAGACCATGGACCTCGAGCAAACCCACGAGATGGCAACTGCTGAAATGTTGAGCAAAAAACAAAGTGTTGGTGGAACACAGAGGGTCAGTCAGCAGGGAAGGACAGAATCTCTCTGGTTAAAATTAAATCCAAGGGTATAATCATGTGACCAGGTCTGTAAGTTATTGGGGCAAATCCTCCAGAATGATGGAAGAACTCAGGGATAAGGACCTGGACATTTTTAAAACAGACATGCTGGCTGCAAAAGGAAAAAAAACCCCCAAGGGATCACAAAGGAAGAACAAGTTCAAAGCCTGTCTGTGGGCCTGGGCAGCCACATGACTATGCGAGTGGTGAGAACAGGAAAGGCCGGGACAGAGATAACGAGATTATCTTGGAAAGACAAAGTAAGGAACCGAGCCTCAGCAGACGGAGGTAAATAGCCCAGCAGCAAAACAATCACCATCGTAAATGGCCCATCCATCGGGACAATGGGAGCCCATCCAGGTGATGGGATAACGATTAGGCTGATGCATCGTGACATCAGCAAACCCATTATCATCGGAAGCCTATTGTTCATTCCAGATCGAAACAGTCAGTCATCGAAAGACCCTTTTGTCCAGAGGATCACCTGTGAGTTTTCAAGGGAGAAACTCTTGGGTATAAAAAGGAGCAGACAAGCAAGGGGGGCTGCCTTCTTTTTGCTCTATTGGACGGCTCCTGACCCTGCATCGATCTAGCTGTAAGTACCCCAGACGACCTGGTGAAGTTCCCGAAATAGGATAGAAGTTGAGAGAAGAAGGGGAAAGGGGGTGTATTTGTAATTAAAATTGTGTAAAGTAAGTTTTTAACGACATGCCCGATAATTTTCTTTCCATAGTCTTAGTTTAAAGCATAAGTTTAGTCACGTGTTATGTAGTATTGGTGAGATTCGATTTTTCAATTGTTTAATAAAGCCTGTAAATTTTAGACTCGCTTTGAGTCCGTCTTGGTTTCTGTTTTCTCTCATCAGCACGCTCTGGTCAAGTCAACCTTTTATCATATTCCACCATAATTCCGAGGTCTAGAACCCAGGGGAATCCGGGCGCCTCGAAACGCCCACTCTCCCTTTTTTTGTATTCTCTCTCTTGGGAACCGCTCGAGTGGAGTGGTGGCCGGGGTGGCCGTTTGACCCACCGACAAGGGAGAGAGTCATTCGGGCAGTTGGGCACGAAGTGGAGCAAAGGGAACTAAACCCCTGCAGGTCTATATGGTTGGCCACCAAATTGTGACAGAGAGATGGAGGAATGAATATGCAGAAGCAAAGGAAACTGGTCTATTCAGTCACTTGTGGTGTGTAGTGACAGATTTTATATCCTCTCATGGATTCTTTCCTCGATTGTCACTTAATTGATGATCAGAAGGTAATTAATACGCACGCACTCACGGAGACATTCAATGCCGTCAAAAGATAAATCTTCCAAAAATACTCTTGATTAATAGTTTCTTTCTTGTAGTAGTAAAAACAGTAAGATAATTCATAAAAGCTTCTTCTTGTATAAGTACATTTCAATCATACTCGTGGTCCTGCTCGTACATGGTCAAAAACGATGGTCTCTTCCCCGATCTAAACAAAACTCCTTGGGAGTCTGCGCGGGAATCCCAGCCGCAAACCACGCCTCGGACTATGTATAAATCCCACCCACATAATTACAGGCAGATAAAATTTAAAGTCTGAAGAAGGGTTTCGGCCCAAAATGTTGCCTATTTCCTTCGCTCCATAGATGCTGCTGCACCCGCTGAGTTTCTCCAGCACTTTTGTCTACCTAAAATTTAAAGATAACTGTTTCAAGTTATAACATACTGAGTTAAACTTCGGGTGGGCGGCGCGACCGACGTCGCAGCGGCCTCTGCAGTCTGTCTGTCTTTTTCTAATTTTTTTGTCCCGTTGAGGGTATCGTTTGTAGTGGGCTTTTAAATGTGTATGTGTGGGGGGTGGGGGGTGGGTGGGGGAAACTTTTAAATCTCTTCACTGCACGGGGACCAGAACCTTTTCCCTGTCGGGTCTCCGTTGTCGTTGGGGCCTAGCGCCGTGGAGCGGCCTCCAACCGGAATGACCTGGGGGCTCAAGTCACGGAGCCTGCGGAGCTGCGGACCTACCATCGTGGAGCTGGCCGGCTTCGGAGCATGGAGAGTTCGGAGCGTGGAGAGCTGCGGTGGCGCGCGGCTGCGACCCGACTCCGGTGGATGGTGACACCGGGAGCTCGCGGGTCCCCGGTGGGAGACCGCTTTGCGGGGCACCGGCAACGGCGACTTCTCCCGCCCGAATTGCGGGGTTGAAAGTGACCTGGAGCGGGGCCTTACATCGCCCGGCGCGGCTTTAAATGGCTGCGGACTTGCTAGCGCCCGTCGGGGGCTTTGACATCGGGAGAAGAATGGAGAGCAGGGGAGAGGCAAGACTTTGCCTTCCATCACAGTGAGGAGGAGATTCACTGTGATGGATGTCTGTGTAAATTGTGTTGGTTGTGTGTCTTGGTTCTTTTCTTGTATGACTGCAGAAACCAAATTTCGTTTGAACTTCATGTGACAAATAAATGGTATTGTATTGTATTGTATTGTATTGTATTGTAAGCTAAATGGCTACTATATGCTGGTTCAGCCATTCAGTAAGATCACAGCTGATCTTTTACCTCACAGCGACTTACTTGCAATCATTCTATATTCTATGAAACATTTTACATTGTTGGGTGACAGCTGTAGGGAAGTTGTTGAAGAGCAAAGAAAGGGATGAACCAAAGATCTTATCTGCTATAGGATCTTTGGGATGAACCAAGACCTGGCTGGACCTTTGATTCATTTTTTCTCCTTTCGCCATCTGCTGGTTTATTAAAGTACTTGACAACCTCGGTCTACACCAGATTCCCATCCCTCTTCCTCGCTGACTCACAGCAGGCTCATTTTAAGTTCTGAGGAAGGGTTCTTGACCTGATACAACAACTTTCTTTCTCTCTTGACATCCCAAGGACATTCCACCATCTACAAGCCTATGGTAGACAAAAATGCTGGAGAAACTCAGCGGGTGAGGCAGCATCTATGGGGCGAAGGAAATAGGTGATATTTCGGGTCGAAACCCTTCTTCAAGCCTGAAGTCAGTACGCGGGGAAATGCTCTTCATTTGCCTGGGATGAGTGCAGCTCCAACAATTCTCAAGTGGCTTGATACTATCCTGGACAAAACATACTTAATAGGCGGTAGACACAAAATGCTGGAGTAACTCAGCGGGTGAGGCAGCATCTATGGAAAGAAGGAATGGGCGACGTTTCGGGTTGAAGGGCCTGTTTCCGCGCTGTATTTCTAAACTTCAAGTCCGAGACCCTTTATCAGAAGGGGAAAAAGAGAGAAAACTATTATTATTTTAGTAATAAAACAGTACAGGCAGGTTTATCTCTTCCTATTTTAGAATTGCAGCATTCATGTTACTCTTCCATTCATCATAATTCTGGAGAAACCGCTCAACAGCACTAACGGGTCTGTCCCACTTTCACGACCTAATTCACGACCTATTTTACTGGTGGACATTTTTCATCAGGCTAGAAAAACTACTTGATGCCACGAGTACCTACGACTAGCATCACAACCTGCTACGACCTCCTACGACCTCGTGACGACCATGCTGCGAGTATGAGTCAAGGGCAAACCCGGCAGAGGTCATGAATTAGGTCGTGAAAGTGGGACAGGCCCTTAAGGCAGCACCTTCATTACATCAGACTGCACCAACTCAAAAGGTTATCTGACTGTCACCCTTCAGATAGCAACTAGGGACAGGCATTAAATGCTGGTCTTGCTAGTGATACTCAGCTCACACCAATAAATGGTGTAAATGTTACAGGCACTAGGGGAAAGACAGCCTGATCCTCATTCCATGATCCTAATCCTCTGCCCAGGTCTCTCCAACTCCACACCCATTCTCCTACTATTAAGGCAAGGGCTGCCAACCTGGGGTAAACCTACCCCCGTGGGGTAAATTTCACCTACCCAGGGGGTAAATGTGTTGATTGTGGATTTGTACATATTTTATGTGTGTTTGGTTCTGGTATACCAGAGTCTGAAGAAGGGTTTCGGCCCGAAACGTTGCCTATTTCCTTCGCTCCATTGATGCTGCTGCGCCCGCTGAGTTGCTCCAGCATTTTTGTGTACCTTAAGAATAAGGAGTAAGCCATTTAGAACGGAGACCAGGAAACACTTTTTCTCACAGAGAGTGGTAAGTTTGTGGAATTCTCTGCCTCAGGTGGAGGCAGGTTCTCTGGATGCTTTCAAGAGAGAGCTAGATAGGGCTCTTAAAATAGCGGAGTCAGGGGATATGGGGAGAAGGCAGGAACAGGGTACTGATTGGGGATGATCAGCCATGATCACGTTGAATGGCGGTGCTGGCTCGAAGGGCTGAATGGCCTACTCCTGCACCTATTGTCTATTGTCTCATAAATAAGTGAAATAACATTGTTATGAGCTATTAAAGTTGCCAGGGGTAAACAGGACAAAAAGGTTGGGAACCCCTGTATTAAGGCAATCCCCAAAAGCCACCTCTTTAAACAAGAATAAGGTCATCTGGTTAAGACGGAACTGCAGATGCTGGAAAATCGAAGGTAGACTAAAATGCTGGAGAAACTCAGCGGGTGAGGCAGCATCTATGGAGCGAAGGAAATAGGCGACGTTTCGGGTCGAAACCTGAATTCTGAAATTTTTGTCTATCATAAGGTCATCTGGCTTTATATATCCTTACACAAATTTAAAAAACTGCCTAATCTGGTGAAAATGTTGAACGTTTTGTCATCCTATTGTTATTTATAGACTTTTCCTGACAATAGATGTGAGACTTACAGAGGTCTATGATTCCCTTCTCTTCCTCCCTCCTTTGTTAGGTCGATGTGTAATACTCTAATCCAAGGGCACAGTGTCAAAATGAAACAAAACTCACAATATACAAGACAAAGATTCTGAAAGACAGACTAAGTCATAAGTGCGTTGGAGACTGGGCAGAAGATGTTGCTCTCAAATACTGTCCAACACGGGAGGCAGGAGAGACAGCCTATAAATAGTACAGTGGAAAGGAATGTAATAATGGTGTTTTGTTAGAACACGGCCCCTACAATTGTAGTCTGTTATTTAACTGTGGCATTTTTTGACAGGGTGAAGCAGAGTGTCAGGGATTCTGCCAATTTGTGTGTGGCTGTCAAGGTGGCTGTGTTGACTGTGTAATTATGAGACTGCCGGGCAGTATCACTGTGAATGGCGGTGGCTGTGTGTTTTAATACAAGTGTGAAAAGGAGAGCAAATTTAAAGAGACAATGTGAGAACCATCAGGGTTTCATCCAGGAACCAATTTAAAGGCAAGGTTCCATCAATTACAGTATTTTAATTGAAAATCTTACTCTTAATTTTCTTCCTAATTGGGCTTTTTGTGTTCCCTCTTGAACCTTGTGTCTCCCAGAGCCTCTGGGGAGGTACTGGAGATAGAATAATCCAATCTTGAGGCAAATTACCATCTTTAAAACCGGCATTGCCTCTGCCTTTAATTCTACATTCCCCCAGGATGCTGGATTGTTGCGATAATCTCTTGCTACAAGTACAGAAAGGCAGTCAACTGCAAAAAGATCAAAGAGAGGAAAGAGTATGGAAGGGAAAAGCTTTTCAAACGGCAGTTGTGCTACGAATGGTGAACTCCTCTCGGTCTCCAGGCCTATAGTGCTGCACAAATCACTGCACCACATGCATCTATTTATTCCCTTTTCACATGGTTCATGCAGCTGGATATTAACTTGCCGACATGGAAAGAGATGCAGTTAGCATTCAATAGTTCAGACTTATGGGTGAATTAAGGGGCTGCTGGATGTGCTGAGGGTAACCGAGATTGGCTGATTGTCGTTCTTTTGGAAGAACTGATGGAATCTCTTATGGAAAAGCTGATGAATTGTCTACGGGATAAGCTGGTGGGCTCGAGGATTGCTGGATGAGCGTTTTAGAAACATAGAAACATAGAAAATAGGTGCAGGAGGAGGCCATTCAGCCCTTCGAGCTAGCACCGCTATTCATTGTGCTGATGGCTGATCGTCCCCAATCAATAACCCGTGCCTGCCTTCTCCCCATATCCCTCGATTCCACTAGCCCCTAGAGTTCTATCTAACTCGCTCTTAAATCCACCCAGTGATTTGGCCTCCACTGCCCTCTGTGGCAGGGAATTCCACAAATTCACAACTCTCTGGGTGAAAAAGTTTTTTCTCACCTCAGTCTTAAATGGCCTCCCCTTTGTTCTAAGACTGTGGCCCCTGGTTCTGGACTCACCCAACATTGGGAACATTTTTCCTGCATCTAGCTTGTCCAGTCCTTTTATAATTATATATGTTCCAGTCCTTTTATAATTTTATATGTTTCTATAAGATCCCCTCGCATCTAACAAGAGTTTTATTGTCATATATCCCAGATAGAACAATTAATTCTTGCTTGCAGCAGCACAACAGGATATGTAAACATAGTACACTGTAAACAATATGATAAGATCCCCCTCATCCTTCTGAACTCCAGTGAATCAAGTCTTTTCAATCTTTCCTCATATG
Organism: Amblyraja radiata; assembly: GCF_010909765.2. NCBI lineage: Eukaryota > Metazoa > Chordata > Chondrichthyes > Rajiformes > Rajidae > Amblyraja > Amblyraja radiata. Next base: position 13,048,090 of record NC_045993.1, read on the forward strand.
ACAGTACTGCTAGTTTATTTGATGGTTAGGACAGGTTCAGAGGGGTATGGGCTAAATGCCGGCATGTGGGACTAGTGTAGATGGGACATGTTGGCCAGCGTGGGCAAGTTGAGCTGAAGGGCCTGTTTCCACGTTGTGAGTCTCTATGACTAGGTGATCTGTTGAGGCTGGTGGTATGCCATGAGGAACAATGGGCATGGACCTTTGTAAACCACCACCTGCACTCCTTGAGTCACCATCGATGTTGATAACATCAGTCAAGGGTTGATGATCTGCAAAAAACAAGTTGGTCTCATTCTTGTTCTCTCATGCGATACAGGCAGATGCTCTGAACTGCCTGTGTTTGCCCTGTCTTGGTTGTCTTGTCAAATTACGCTGCAGATTAGAGTCACTCCTGAAACAAACAGTGCCTTGTGATCCACAGGGGAAAAAATAAAATCTAAATGCAGAACAATGGATGGTTTAAATCAAAGAAAATGATACAAAGAGGCCATTAGAGCAATACCGATCTAGGAAACTGAGAGCAGATTTTACAATGCATTTAAACCTCTCCCATTTTTATGAGATGCATTCCTGGAATATGTAGGAAGTTTATTGTAACCTAGTGCCCTAGTGGATTAAGGGCGGCATGGTGGTGCAGCGGTAAAGTTGCTGCCTTACAGTGGGTGCTGTCTGTACAGAATTCGTACATTCTCCCCGTGACTGAATGGGTGTTCTCCGAGATCTTCGGTTTCCTCCCACACTCCAAAGACATACAGGTTTGTAGACTTGGTATAAGTGTAAATTGTCCCTAGTGTGTGTAGGATGGTGTTAGCGTGCGAGGATCGCTGGTCAGTGCAGACTCGGTGGGCCAAAGGGCCTGTTTCCGCACTGTGTCTCTCTAAGAAATAGGAGCAAGGATAAGCCATCGAGGCCATCAAGTTCACACCACCCTCAATAAGATTATTGTTGATCCTCAACACCTTATTCCCACACTCTCTCCATTATCCTTCATCCTTTCTGTATTTGAAAAATCTCTCTTCTTTCAAGGACTCGACTTCCACCATCTCACGTGATCAAGAATTCCAAGATTCCCAGCCCTCGAGTGAAGAAACTGCTCCTTGTCTCATTACTAAATATCATGACCCATATTCTGAGACTTTGGCCCTCGTCCTAGATCACCAGACCAGCCGCAATCTCCACCCACGAGTCCAATCTAAACAGAGTTAGACACAAAATGCTGGAGTAACTCAGTGGGTCAGGTAGCATCTCTGGAGAAAAGGAATAGGTGACGTTGCAGGTCGGAAGCCTTCTTCAGACTGCGTTCTGACTCTTCTTCTTCTTGTGTATGGCGTGCACAGCCTAAAGTTGTAGGACAACTTGTTCTATTTGATCTTATTTGATTGTGCACGCCAGGTTGAATGCGTTTGTCGAAACAGGGCGGACCACGTGAAGGTTGCAATCTCCCACCCCACGTTCTGACACGAAATATTGCCTATTCCTTTTCTCCTGACCTGCTGAGTTACTACAGCATTTTGTGTCTATCTTTGGTACAAACCAGCCTCAGCAGTTCCTTCCTGCTCATGCAATCTTACCAGACCTGTCAGAATTTTGTGTTTTGTTTTTCTAGACTCGAGTGAGTAGAGGCTGAATTGACGAAATTCCCTTCATGTGGAGGTCCTGCTGTTGTAAAGATCATTCTGGCAAGTCTTCGATGCAGTCCCATTGTAGTCATGTTCAAGGCCCGAACTGTGAATGTAGTAAACTCAACATCAAGGTCGTGGTAAACTGCACAATCGCGCAAGATGATTCTCCTGCAGGATTCAGTGGAACAGCAGTGTACATTTGCTCAAAACAGCAACCAAGTTATCGCAGTGGCCAGCCCCTAGCGGTGTAGATGTGATCTCAGGACGAGGCATTCTCGGTGGCTGAGAGAAGTTGGAAAGGAGATGAATTCAGGTCCTCCCCCAGCTCATCACATTCCCCTTTCCCAGGCAAAGGCATTCCCTATCCCTGCCATACATCTCCCACAGTCGTCCCACTCCTCCACTAGTCCCCCTCCCCCCACTCGTCTGGCATCAACTCACCCCATTCTCCATCCTCCCCCCCACTTGTCTCATTCTGCAAAACCCACTCCACTCACTCCCCCACCCCCTTCCTCCCATCTCCCTACCCCACTCACCCCATTCCCCATTCATTCCACCCTCACCTCCCCCACATCCCCTTCCCACTCCTCCCCCCATCTCCCTACCCCACTCACCCTCAATCGCTCCCCTCATCCCCCGACCCACTCTCCCCATTCAAGCAACCCCCTATCCCAACCTCCCTCCCTTTCCTCTATATTCTGTACTCTGATATCTTTCTCTGCACTCTGCCTGTTGTACTTCAGTTTGGAATGAATGAATGAATGAATGAATGAATGAATGAATGAATGAATGAATGAATGAATGAATGAATGAATGGTTTATTTCGGTCATACATTAGAAAGACCAAAACATTACAATCTGTGTGAATATGAACCAACACTGTATCCATTTCACACAACGTTCACATAATCAATGACCGAAAAAGGAATAGGCTGACGCCACAAAGCTTATTTTTGCCTATCCTACACAATCCATAAGATAACCCAGAATATCAACATTACAAAGGAAAGAAAAAAAAAAATACTCTAAATTGTAATCCTTATTTTACATTTTAATCATTTTACATTATAATCCTTAATTATTTTACATTTTAAGGCTTTTTTGAAACTCAACAGAGAGCTACAAAATGTCAACATCACTAAGCCCGTTCCATAATTTGTTTCCCAAAACTGAGACACATCTATATTTTACATTGGTTCTCACTTTACATGTTTCAAAAATACACAACCCTCTTAAATTATAATGTCCTTCTCTTAACTTACATTTTTTTTGAATACTAACAGGAAGGCTTTTATTGATTGATTGAGTTTGGATTGATTGCATTCATATTTAGTATTATCCATTGGATGGTAGGCAAACAAATGTACCTCAGTGCATGTGGCAATACTAAAATTAAACATTCACCCTACCCCCTTTCTCCCCACTTGCTCCTCCCTTTCCCACCTCCCCACACCTGAGACTCTCCCCACATCCCACACACGAGCTCATCATCCTCCCAAGCTTTCCCTTCCATCACTTTGTCATTCCCTGATTCACCCCTGTACTTCGCCCACCTCCCGCACTTGCATTGAAACCCGTCCACCATTAAGGCGTGCTCCTCATTCAACTTCCTCTATTCCTGATGGACCAAGGCTGCTGGGAACAGATTCATAGGCAGGAGGCCCATCATTCCCAACAGAGCGGAGGAGAAGGGCCTGGTGTACAAGTAAGTCACAGGTAGTAAGTTACAAGTTACATTTATTGTCACATACACTAATTGGTGCAGTGAAATTTGAGTTACCATGCAGCCACATAAATAAAATAAAATGAACACAACACTATAGAATTTAATATGAACATCCCCCACAGCGGAATCAACGTTTCCCATTGTGAGGGAAGGCAATAAAGTTCAGTCATCTTCCTCTTGTTCACCCGTGGTCGGGGCCTATTGAGGCCTCCGCAATCGCTGCTACGGGCGGCCCGATAATAAGAGGCAAGACATGGTCAAACTGATGGAAAGCACTCAATTGTGCCTTAATGCACTGGTACGCCTCAAACTAAAAGATAGACAATAGACAATAGGCAATAGACAATAGGTGCAGAAGTAGGCCATTTGGCCCTTCGAGCCCTTCGATGCACTGATTGTGGATGATCAGCCATGATCATATTGAATGGCGGTGCTGACTCGAAGGGCGAATGTATAGCAGTCAGAGTGGGGTTAGAATTGATAACGGCGTATTTGCAGATACCGTGGTGTCGTACAAGGACATACATACAAGGAATTTATTGTCCAAGTATTCACATACAAGGAATTTGCCTTGTTGCTCCACCCACAAGTAACAACATGACATACAGTGACAGTTACAAATGACTCCAAAAACACTAAACATTAATAATAATAAAACATTAATGATAAAACACCATTGATCAAGCATGTGAACCAACAAAATGCCAGATCAAAGGGAGGCTACAGATTTTTGGCTGTTGAGTAGAGCAACTACTCGTGGATAAAAACTGTACAAGGTTTCAAAGTAATTGCCAATATTGTTATTACCAAAGGAAGAAGAACTCATACACTGAATACAAAGTACTGGAGAAAGCCAGCAAGTCAGGCAGTATCTGTGGCGGGAATGGGCCAAAGTTTCAGGTCGCGAGGCTTCTTCAGAGTAGAATTGGTAGAAGCTTAGCTGTACCGCACAAGCGGGCAGGCGTGTTGAGAATTGCATTATATGGTGCAATTTAATAAAAGTAATATATTTTATTGTCATTTCACAGAGGTACAACGAGATTTGGTATGCAGCTTCCATCCGATGTCATTACTTAATTAGCTAAACATATAGACACCCAGGGAAACAAGATTGAAAAGAAAACAGTTAAAGCAGTATAAAGTGCAAATAGGTCTGTGCCAGGTTGATGTGCGACGTGACCATCCGAGGGAGACAGATCATGGTGGGGGGGGGGGGGGGGGGGGTACACTCAGCAGGGCCGGTTCAGAACAGCTAGAGCTCTGGGGATGAAGCTGTTCCTGAGTCTGGAGGTGCGGGTGTAGAAGGCCTTGTAATGTCTGCCGGATGGTAGAAGTTCGAACAGACTATTGCAGACTGTTGCATAGAGAGAAATACCCATTGTAGTTTGGATTCTGATGATTATTACAACTGCATCTACTTATAGGATACCAGCACACAGTAAAGGGTGACTAAAGTCTTTGCATCTGGAAATGAAATCAAAAATACTTTGTAAACTGGAACAGAGGGAGCCAACAATCGAGAGGCTCACAAATGATTCAGAAACACATCATGATATAGAACGTGTGGAAAGAATGCCCAGCGCAGTGAATCCTGAAAACAGCCATCATGTTGCTGTTATATTTGGCACAGTCGTGCAAAGAATCAGATGGAACTGTACTGAAAGGTCACGGTGCTGGAAATGAACATTTTATCACGCAATTGTGTGAATCTTTCCAACACACGATTAACAACTTGTATTTTTCAGATTTCTTTTGCAGATTAGTGAAGAAATTAGGGTGGAAATAAAATTAATTATTTGCTCCCAGATAAGGATTTCCAGATTTGTGCAGGGTATCACTTACCAGAAGGTACCACGAGCTTGGTAACCAGTTCCACGAGGAATTAAACTCAGAAAGTCTAGGGTGATGCAGGATCGCATCGTGTGATAGGGAAAGTGAGTTGGAGGGCCAACGAGAAGATGAATAACTGAACCCTTCAGAGTTCATGTCGTATTTCAAGGCAGCTGATCAATGACAATCAATCAATCAATCAGTTTTATTCGTCACTTGCATATAAAGTGCAAGTGACATGAATTTGCCAGCAGCGGTACAATGAAAAAGAACACACAAAAACACAATAAGAATTTAACACAAACATCCACCACAGCATTCATCACTGTGGTAGAAGGCACAAAATTTGGCCAGTCCTCCTCCATTTTCCCCCGTGTTCGGGACCTCAACCCTCCACAGTCGCTGCAGGCTGCAGGCGTCCAGATGAGTAGACGGGTAAAAGTCCAGGTAAGTCCTGGACAAATGAGCGTGAATGCTGACCGATTGTCCACACGCAAGTGCGCATCAGTGTCCCTTCAACAAAGATGTTCACAATAGCTGCTTGCATTGTTACACCAGAATGTAACAGCTTTGGCAGGGTGGCACAGTGGTAGAGTTGCTGCCTTACAGAGCCAGAGACCTAGGTTCAATCCTGACTACAGTTGCTCCCCTTGGGTTTTCTCTCTGGGAGCTTTGGTTTCCTCCCACATTCCAACGGCGTGTAGGTTTGTAGGCTAATTGACTTGGTAAAATTGTATATTGTTCCTAGTGTGTGCAGGATTGTGTTGGTATGCAGGGATCTCATTGAAACATATAAGATTGCTAGAGGCAGGAAACATGTTCCCGATGTTGGGGGAGTCCAGAACCAGGGGCCACAGTTTAAGAATAAGGAGTAAGCCATTTAGAATGGAGACGAGGAAACACCTTTTCTCACAGAGAGTGGTGAGTCTGTGGAATTCTCTGGCTCAGAGGGCGGTGGAGGCAGGTTCTCTGGATGCTTTCAAGAGAGAGCTAAATAGGGCTCTTAAAAATAGCGGAGTCAAGGGATATGGGGAGAAGGCAGGAACGGGGTACGGATTGGGGATGATCAGCCATGATCACATAGGTGCAGGAGTAGGCCAATCGCCCTTTGAGTCAGCACCGCCATTCAATATGATCATGACTGATCATCCACAATCAGTGCATCGAAGGGCTCGAAGGGCCGAATGGCCTACTCCTGCACCTATTGTCTATTGTCTATCGATTGCTGGTCGGTGAAGTCCTAGATTTCATAATCTCTTTCTATAGCTCAAGCTCTTGAGTCCTGGCAGCATCCTTGTAAATCCTCTCTGCACTCTTTCTAGCTGGTGAACAAAACTGAACACAAAGCTCCAAATCTGGCCTCACCAACATCTGGTACAACTGTAACATAATGTCCCAAATTTTATGCTCGATACCCTGAATGATGAAGGCCAACGTACCAAAAGCTGTCTTTACCACCTTATCTGATGCAACACTTCGCACTTATCTGCGCTAACCTCAATTCGCCATTCCTCAGCCCACTTGCCCAGCTGGTCAAGATCCTGCAGTAACCATCTTTACTGTCAATGATACCCCCCCCCCCCCCCCCCTCCAACGTTAGTGTAATCTGCAATCGCACCTCGTACATTTTCATCCAAATCATTTATATAAACCACAAACAGCAGTGGGCCCAGCACCGATCACCGCCAGTCACAGGTCTCCAGTGCGATACACGACCTTCCACCGCCACCCTCTGCTTCCTTCCATGGCAATTCTATATCGAGAATTAGACAGGCAGCATCTGTGGAGAGAAAGGGACAAAACAGGAAATCACACAGAGAGTTGTGAGTTTGTGGAATTCTCTGCCTCAGAGGGTGGTGGAGACCAGATCTCCGAATACTTTCAAGAGAGAGTTAGATAGGGCTCTTGAAGATAGCGGAGTCAGGGGATATGGGGTGAAGGCAGGAACGGGGTACTTATTGTGGATGATCAGCCATGATCACATTGAATGGCGGTGCAGGCTCGAAGGGCCGAATAGCCTACTCCTGCACCTATTGTCTATTGTCTATCGACCGAGGACGTTTCAGGGTTGGGACTCTTCTTCCGACTGAACTTCTCGTTGGTTTTGAAGTTCTCCTCCCATCAACAGTCCCATGTGTCTTCATTTTACTGTTCCACTGCAAAATCTCCTCAAAGTATACATCCATTTTGAAGAAGTTCTGAGGCGTGCCCACCTGAAACATGTCCATTTCCCTCCACACGTGCTGCCTGACCCACCAAAGTTCCTCCTGCGCTTAGTTTTTACTCGAGATTTCAGCATCTGCAGTCGATAAAATCTGAATACGAGCTGAGCATTCTAGGTGATGCTGTCAAGGAGAGACTGTCATCTATGACGGGTATTCCCGATCAAGAAGGCTTGCTGCCAAAAGCGTGATTTTCCAGTTTTCGTACATGCATTGTTTAAGGGACAAAATACTATTCCAATGATAACGAGGATTGAAAATAGAAGGAAGGGATGGGCTGAGTAAAAACACTCATGTCAATATTATGTTGATGTTGGCTGGATTAAACCACATCATCAGGTACAACAGTAAGCAAACTGCAATGAACCATTGGTACATAAAGGGCAGTCAGCTTGTGTTTGTTGGAACTACTTTCTGAACCAAATTTCCTCATGAATATTTAACAGCAGTGACCAGAAAGACACTGCTTTCACCACTTGTATACACTATACATGCATTTAACAAAGCATGAGGAAAAGCTCCACAAAGAACTTTTATGGAGAAATTATAAAGCCATGGAAGGCAAGGAGAATGATGTTGAATGGTAAAGATAGACACAGAATGCTGGTGTAACTCAGCGGGACAGGCAGCATCTCTGGAGAGAAGGAATGGGATGCTGCCTGTCCCGCTGAGTTACTCCAGCATTTTGTGTCTATTTTTGGTTTAGACCAGCATCTGCAGTTCCTTCAAACACAATGTTGAATAGTACATTTATGCAAGACTCTTACCTCTTTATATTGGAGACTTGGGATAGACTGTGCGACACAGAGCAGTCACAGACTTCAAAGCTATTTGCCATTGTAAGATTACTACCTTTGAGTATTTTAAGACATTGCTCCTCAAATGTGGCTGCACATGACCCCATGCTCCCCATCTTTGGGTACCAGGTGCAGAGGGAATTGGGGTTCGGCAGGGACTTCCTATGCCTGCCTAGAGTTCACACAGCACAGAAAGTGGCCCTTCGGTCCAACTTGCCTATGCCAACCAAGATGGTGCATCTACGCTAGTCCCAGTTGCCCACATTTGGCTCATATCCCTCTAAACCTTTCCCATCCATTTGTATTCTGTAGCAAATGACTTGCCTCCTACACTAAAACAGTTCCACCATCTCTGTGCATGCATGAGAGGATAATCTCCAATTACAGCTCCAAATATACTCGTGAAGCTGGATATTATAGACTCGGAAGTGGCGGCGCTGTGATACAGCTGCGGCTCGCCTGCAGTCTGTCTGTTTTTACTTTTTGTGTTGTTTTTTTTGTCTAGTTTAGTAATTTTTTTGGTTATTAGGTGGTGTTATGTGTGTGGGGGGAGGGTGAAACAGAGCTTTCTGTCTCTCCCTTCGGGGGAATGCGACTTTTTTGTCGTATCCCCCTTCTCTTCACCCGTCTGTGCTGAGGCCTAATGGCGGAGCTGGCGGCCTCCAACCTGCGACCGACCTCGAGGGTCCGGAGGCAGAGCCAGCCAGGACTCACCAACGCAAGGCTGGCCGTCTTCGAGCTGTGGCGACGTCCGGGTAGCGGCACGACTCGGCGCTCCGGTGAGGGCGGACGGCGCGGGGCTGAGACACTCTCGTGTGAGCGGCACGGCTACCGGCTGGAAGGCGCTCCAGTGAGGGCAGACCGGCTCCCGGCTGGAAGGTGCTCCTGTGGGGGCAGCCCGGTGCGGGGCTGAGACGCTGCCTTGTGGGCGGCCCGGTGCGGGGCGGAGACGGTGCTCCGGCGGCTGAGGCGGCGGTGACCTGGATCCGGGGCTCGGCCGCGGGCCAGTGGAGGACAATGTCGGGAGCTCGCAGGTCACAGGCTGGTGCCTGTTTTCCGGAGCACCCATTGCAACAGCTGCGCCCGCTGGACTGGAGGGCGGCAGCTTCGACCACCACCGGGCCGCGGAGCTTGAACCGCGGGACTGATACCATCGCCCGGTGGGGTATCGCCTCGGCGCAGAGGGAGAAGAGGAGGGAAGAGACAGTAACTCTAAGACTTTTGCCTCCATCACAGTGAGGAGGTGTTTGGTGAACTCACTGTGGTGGATGTTAATTTGTGTTTATTGTGTTTTGTTATTATTACATGTATGGCTGCAGGCAACAGCATTTCGTTCAGACCGAAAGGTCTGAATGACAAATAAAGGATTCAATTCAATTCAATATCATCCTCGATAATGCAGCTCACTGGCATCCAATCCTCACCTCAAACATTCATTCCATTCACGACCAGTGCTCAGTGACTGCACTGTGTGCCATGTCCAAAATGAACGACAGCCATCACCAAGGCTGCATCATCTCCTCCACATCACATACCATCCTGTCCTGCAAATATATAACAGCACCATTCATTTACTGTCAGCACCCCTTAGATCAGCAGTGGAAGATGGTTGTGTAGGACAGAACTGCAGATGCTGGTTTACACTGAACATATAGAAACAAAATGCTGGAGTAACTCAGCTGGTCAGGCAGCATCTCTGGAGGAAATGAATAGGTGACGTTTACGGTTGAGACCCTTCTTCAGTCTGAGAATCAGGGGAGAGGGAAACTGGATGTATGAGGAAGTACAAAGGACAAATGAATGGTTTGAAAGGAATGAATCAAGGCCAGCCCACAGTGTACCCGCTGAGTTATTCCGATATTTTGTGTCTATCTTAGTTGAAGATGGTTCCATTGCCTCAAACGAGGCCATTAAATGCTGGTCTGATTAGATTGTCCTCCCGATACGATGCCGAAAAGGTGCATTCCTTCCTTCCAGAGACTCACATAGGCCGGATGATTCACACCCATTGACATGCCACGCTTAGCGCTTTCCCACACAATGCTGAATCGCCAAAGCCCTCCTCTCCATGGGGCAACGTTTTTTTATGAGATGCCAGAAGAGAATAAAATCGTTAAAACGCACCTAAAAAAAGCAGATAATCGAACTACCCGCCACTCCCAGGCCCAACCCGAGCCCGCCTACTGGGGGCAGCCATCTTGGATCGCGTTGGCCCGGGCAACGCGGGCCCAGCGCCATTGCTGCTCGCCCAATGGGATCCAGCGGCAGTGACAGGTGGGTCCAGGTGCTGGACGCTTCACACTGAGGCAGAAGCAGCCCGAGTGGGATTGTGGCCACAGGGACGGGATGGTGGACGCTCTCAGGTCACCGCACGCCGTCTGATGTGTCATTGTGACCACTAACTCTATTAACCGATTCAACAAGGCCCAGGATTAAAAAGTCATAATTTAACACCTAAAAATTATATACCTTAACTCAGGTATTAAAACATTATCCATCCATGGAAGTTTGAAGTGATGAGGCAGGTGAGCATCAGGTGAAGGTTGGCCCAGATACAGTTTTCAGCCACTGACCATTCAAAGGGTTGGTGAAGGATCTAAGCTTCAGCAAGACCCAACTTCAGCGAATGCTGCAGGTTCACCTGTTCAAGGAGCTGTTCCTTGGATAAGAGAAAATGGGGTTATGCACAAGGATGGAGGATCAAATTCACCACTGCAACGTTGACAGGGGCAAGCATTAACAGAGACAGCCAGGAGCAAGCATTAACAGAGATGGCCAGGATCAAGGTACACCAAAATGCTGGAGAAACTCAGCGGGTGCAGCAGCGTCTATGGAGCGAAGGAAATAGGCAACGTTTCGGGCCGAAACCCTTCTTCAGGCTGATGGGGGGTGGCGGGGAGAAGAAAGGAAAAAGGAGGAGGAGGAGCCCGAGGGCTGAGGAAGGGGAGGAGACAGCAAGGGCTAACAAAATTTGGAGAATTCAATGTTCATGCCCGCAGGATGCAGACTCCCCAAGCGGAATATGCCAGGAGCCAGGAGCAAGCATTAACAGAGACAGCCAGGAACATCTTCGCCTACTTCAGGAACAGTAGGGTGAGGGATCGATGACGAGGTTATTCATGGCCACCCATGCAGCAAACTTCAGACATTCTTGCTATTGAGGGGGTGCAGTGTAGGTTCACAAGGTTAATTCCCGGGGACTGTCATATGCTGAGAGAATGGAGCAGCTGGGCTTGTACACTCTGGAGTTTAGAAGGATGAGAGGGAATCTCATTGAAATATAAGATTGTTAAGGGTTTGGACACACTAGAGGCAGGAAACATGTTCCCGATGTTGGGGGAGTCCAGAACCAGGGGCCACAGTTTAAGAATAAGGGGTAAGCCATTTAGAACGGAGACGAGGAAACACTTTTTCTCACAGAGAGTGGTGAGTCTGTGGAATTCTCTGCCTCAGAGAGTGGTGGAGGCAGGTTCTCTGGATGCTTTCAAGAGAGAGCTAGATAGGGCTCTTAAAAATAGCGGAGTCAGAGGATATGGGGAGAAGGCAGGAACGGGGTACTGATTGGGGATGATCAGCCATGATCACATTAAATGGCGGTGCTGGCTCGAAGGGCCGAATGGCCTACTCCTGCACCTATTGTCTATTGTATATTGAGTTACTCCAGTATTTTGTATCTTTCTTTGGTAAACCAGCATCTACTATTCTACTATTGATTCTACTATATTGTATACAGAAACACATTTTGGCCCACCACACCCATGCTGACATTTTTGCTCTTCTTCCCCAATCCCATTTGTCCCCAGTAGGAATGTACCTTGCACCTCACTCCTCTCCCCAGCTCTGCTTTGGAACTCACTCCCCTCATTCTTCCCCCAGTTTCGATGAAGGGTCCCTGACCCAAAGCATTGACTGGTTTCTCTTTTCAGAGATGCTGTTCGACTGGCTGAGTTCTTCTCTCATTTCTATTTTTCTTTCGATGTTTACCACCTTCAACGCCCCTTCAAAATAACAGTTGGTCAAAGGTGGACGGTCGATAAGGGAATTCTGGAGGTCGTACAACATCAGGAAAGCTATTGACGACATCAGTACATCGAGGGTGAGCCTCAGCTGCACCACTGTTGATGTTATTGGTGGAGGTTCTGGCTGTAGATACGTGGCAATGTGGGCTTTGAAGAGGGGGAGCAGGTGGCTACCAGTGACATTGTCCAGTTTGCCACCTAAGCAGGAGTGGGTGAAGGTGACGTTGGCAATGTGGCAGAGATACATCAGTCCCACATGGGGCTGCCCACTGAATGGGGAACTACAAGGGATGGAGTTACACCGTGTCTACACAGAGGCCGACGACACTCTGAAACTGAAGAGCAAACCTTACTGCAGCGGTTTTGATGGACGGCAACACAGAGGTCGAGGAGGGAATGGAGTGATTTTTCTGAGTGCAGCACCTCGGTGAAGGGAGTTGTGTTCGACTGCAGACAAAATGCTCCGTGTGCAGAAGAGGTGGGCAGGACATTAACCCTCGAAGGGTCACAGCCTGACCCTACCCCTCCGGTGCAGCCTCTTCCAGTGAGTTCCTTTATACCATTTTATATTGCATTTAGCAATAAAATTACATTAATTGTATGTTTATTGTTTAATGCACAATATATTTAATCTCAATGAGGCCCTCATGGGTAGATAACATTGCATTACAACATCGCTACTGAAATAAAGGTGTACAGGTCCCTTCTAGAACTGCTCTTGGCACCCTCATTCCCAGGAACACAGCCTGAATGCTAATTATATCATTCTGTTAATTGAAGCTCAATTAGACCAGACAAATGAATGTCATTTTATTGTAGACCAGCATCTGCAGTTCCTTGTGTCTCCATATCAACGTCCACCAGAGCTGGATTAGCTGCACACACTGGTCACTTTCCGATCCACCTACATACTGCACATGTGAAGGAAGGCTACTCATTACTCACCTGGACAGGAATAATTACAACCTTGCATTAGTTTCCTTGCCACTGGCTGCTCACTCTGGCTGCTGTGCACATCACCCATGATGAACTTCATCAGAACTGTGCCGTGCAAGGCCCTGGCCACAGTCATTCAATTACCATCGAATTGGGAGTTTCGGAGCAGCCATTCATACTTGATGGCACTTTCTGGATCTGGGTGCAGTCAAACTCTGGTTCCCTCCAAGAATCTGATTGCTCCTAAGGAGGACTATGAGAGTAAGGCTAAAGATGGAAGCACCAATACCCATGCTGAATACAGAAGTGTGGAAATGCTTGCACGGTGGCCTCTGCCCTTTTCATTCAATAGGGCATGGGACCCATACACAAATAAAAACATTTCTTCCATCGAACGTGTCCAAAGACAGGCAGCTCGATTTGTTACTAACACCTATGAGAGAGAAGTGAGTGTCACCAAACTTCTGAATTCTCTGGGGTGGAACCCTCTCCAAGACAGACGTGAAGCTAACCGTTTGACCTGTTTTTACAAAATGTTAAATGGTCAGCTCGACATAGATTACAAGACCCACACCAAACCCAAACCAATTAAGAGCAGACGAGGGCATTCGATCCAATTTGTGATCCCAGCTACAAAGACAGATGTGTACAGCAATTCGTTCTTCCCCCGCACAATTAAAGCATGGAATAATCTCCACCCAACTATAGTTACCCAACCAGATGCAACTAGATTTAAAGTAGCTCTTTCTTCCCAATAACCCTTTCTGGCTTAAGTCCTCCCTCCACCAGTTTAAATTCCATTTGGAATATTTTGGAGGACCAAGAAACCAAGAACCAAGAACAAGAAGAACATGAGTGCAGCGTTAAAGAAGGGATCTATTTCTCCACCAGTGCCACCTTTCGCTGTATTTATTCCGTTAATTAAAAGGACAGCCTTCTTGCCCTCCAAAACACATCTGCCTTAATCACATTAACACCAGCCCTCTGTGATGAATCACTTTCTATGTGTTGTTCTAGTCGAATTTCTGTGACGATGGAATGTGTGGCTATTGTCTGCTGATGACTAGGCTTTCATGTTTTGAAAGAATAGTTGTCCTGATCTGGCACTGGGACAGGGTAGGTCTTCAGACTGCACGGACCTAAGGAATTAACAAACACATGTACAGAGAGGAAATATTGCAGAAGGATTATTGTATGTCTGGAATGTGGAGGACCTCTGGCTCGTGGCCAGACTTTGATAGTCAATATAGATCTTTTGTAATCAGACAATGGCCTCCTCCACTGACTTCCTGTGTTTGCTTCAAGTCAAAGCCTAGTTGCTAGGCCTCATTTCCTGTCCTGAGCCCAGGCAACAATAGCCTGTGTAACAGAGCTGAAGAGAGTGCCTGGCACTGACTTACGTCATTCTGTTTTTAAGGAAGAATTTGTTCCTTGGCCTTGACTCTCAACATACCAAAGGAAAATAAAAAAAAAGGTATAAACCCTGACAAACAACCTGATCTTTGGACATCTGACAGCAGGATTTCAGCAGATTTCATGAACACAAACATGTTGTTTCCAGAGTTCGTGTTGTTTGAAGTGGCGAGATCCTGTCTGATGCACTGATCTACACAACATCCACCTAACACACGAGTACAAGGATGAAGGTAGACAAAAATGCTGGAGAAACTCAGCGGGTGCAGCAGCATCTATGGAGCGAAGGAAATAGGCGACGTTTCGGGCCGAAACCCTTCTTCAGACTGATCAAGGATGAGTCTGTCCTCATCGTTAGATTAAACTAGTGCTGCCGTGCCTCAATCTCCTTCGCCCTCCCACACAAATCCCAATGATTTCCCTCTCTGCTTCCTAGCCATCTGAATTTAAGACCATTACTCACATCCACACATCTGTGTAAATGATTTCCCTCTCCCTTAATTTTGGAATCCAGATCTGGTTTCCCCTCACTTCATATCCGGATTAAAATCCACTCTCGCTCTTTCCTTAACCTCCTCAAACCAGGCATTTTCTTTGTTGCGTTTTGCATCCAGATACTGCAAGGTTGTCAGGGGTCATGGGGCGAAGGCAGGAGAATGGGGTTGAGAGGGAAAGGTAGATCAGCCATGATTGAATGGCAGGGTAGACTTGATGGGCCGACTGGCCTCATTCTGCTCCTAGAATTTATGAACGTTCTCTCTCCACTGTCCCCAAATCTCCCTTTTCTCCTCACCTACCAATGTAGACATCCATCTCCCTTCCTGTCTTCTGCTCTGTTGCCTATCTTACATAGCGGCTTACATTCGCCCTGCACCTTTCACAACCTGATTCTACCGACACTGCTCCTTCTCTAGCTTCCCAAATCCTCTGGAAAAAGTCTGAATCTGATCTCTGAATCTCCCATCCTGAAACTTCACCTGCCCATTCCCTCCACAGAAGCTACCTGACCCGTTGGGTTCCTCCATTACTTTGTGTTTTGCTCAAGATGTCAGCATCTGCAACTCAAGTCAAGTCAAGTCAAGTCACATTTATTTCTATAGCACATTTAAAAAACAACTCTTGTTGGCCAAAGTGCTTTACATTTGTTATAAGAATAGCACAACAAAACAAACTACATACATATATACATGTAGCCCTCACTCAGAGGACGTCAGGAAAGGCTTGGGAGTATAGATAAGTCTTTAGTCTTGACTTAAAAGAGTTGATGGATGAGGCAGTTCTGATGGGAAGGGGGATGCTGTTCCACAGTCTAGGGACTGCAACCGCAAAGGCACGGTCGCCCCTGAGCTTATGCCTAGACCGTGGGATATTCAGCAACCCCAAGTCGGCCGATCTGAGGGGCCTGGAGGTGGAGTGGTGGGTGAGAAGACTTTTTATGTAGGAGGGGGCAAGCCCATTGAGGGCTTTGTAGACATGGAGGAGAATCTTGAAGTTTATACGGAACCGCACAGGGAGCCAGTGGAGAGAGGCCAGGATCGGGGTGATGTGGTCCCTTTATCGGGTGCCCGTCAGGAGTCTCGCTGCGGCGTTTTGGACCAGTTGCAGGTGGGACAGGGAAGATTGGCTGATGTAATCTTGTGTAAAGGGAGTTGCAGTAATCTAGGCGGGAGGAGATGAATGTGTGGACGATCTTTTCCAGGTCATCAAACTGGAGGAATTGTTTTATTTCCTTGTTTATCCCAGATCCTTGTTTATCCCAGATCCTCTCGCTTCCAAAACCTGAATGAACTACAATAATTGACATCCACCACTGACCTACCCGCCTGCCTAATCCCAGAATAAATTGACCACTGAAGTTAATGTCCCAAGTTTGTGGAATGCCTGTAGCTGCCTAATTAACCACAGTTTTCTAAGCCAGTCTCTCGGGGAGCTGGGATACACCCCATGCACTACGTCCTATGGATGCGTCAGGAGATACTTCCCTTTCAATTCATGTGTCTATCTGTGCCAGGAAGGCCACTACAGCCAGGGCAACACATACCCCCCCCCCCCCCCCCCCCCCCAGCCACCTCAGCACCTTGTGTGTCTCACATTGCTCTTCCACTGTCACACATAGAAACATAGAAAATAGGTGCAGGAGTAGGTCATTCGGCCCTTCGAGCCTGCACCGCCATTCAATATGATACTGAATCATGGGTGATCATCCAACTCAGTATCC
This sequence comes from Amblyraja radiata, assembly GCF_010909765.2. Taxonomy (NCBI): domain Eukaryota; kingdom Metazoa; phylum Chordata; class Chondrichthyes; order Rajiformes; family Rajidae; genus Amblyraja; species Amblyraja radiata. Next base: position 13,064,876 of record NC_045993.1, read on the forward strand.
TGTACCTGCCTTCTCTCCATACCCCCTGATCCCTTTAGCCACAAGGGCCACATCTAACTCCCTCTTAAATATAGCCAATGAACTGGCCTCAACTACTTTAGTGGCAGAGAATTCCACAGATTCACCACTCTCTGTGTGAATTTTTTTTTTCTCATCTCGGTCCTAAAAGACTTCCCCCTTATCCTTAAACTGTGACCCCTTGTTCTGGACTTCCCCAACATCAGGAACAATCTTCTTGCATCTAGCCTGTCCAACCCCTTAAGAATTTTGTAAGTTTCTATAAGATCCCCCCTCAATCTTCTAAATTCCAGCGAGTACAAGCCGAGTCTATCCAGTCTTTCTTCATATGAAAGTCCTGCCATCCCAGGAATCAGTCTGGTGACCCTTCTCTGTACTCCCTCTATGGCAAGAATGTCATTCCTCAGATTAGGAGACCAAAACTGTACGCAATACTCCAGGTGTGGTCTCACCAAGACCCTGTACAACTGCAGTAGAACCTCCCTGCTCCTATACTCAAATCATTTTGCTATGAATGCTAACATACCATTCGCTTTCTTAACTGCCTGCTGCACCTGCATGCCTACTTTCAATGACTGGTGTACCATGACACCCAGGTCTCGTTGCATCTCCCCTTTTCCTAATCGGCCACCATTCAGATAACAGTCTACTTTCCTGTTCTTGCCACCAAAGTGGATAACCTCACATTTATCCACATTATACTGCATCTGCCATGCATTTGCCCACTCACCCAGCCTATCCAAGTCACCTTGTAGCCTCCTAGCATATAACATAGAATAGCACAGCACATGATCATGGCTCCCTGCCCACAATGTCTGTGCCAAACAATGATGCCAAGTTCAATTAATCTCCTCTGACTGCAGAAGATCCACATCCCTTTGTACCCTGCATGTCCATGTTGCCTCTTTGGATCCGTTACCTTGTCGTGGTGAAGAGACTTGCGTTCCCCCATGATTCCGAGAGGGATGCCGTCGGAAGCACCAAGGCCCCCCATGGCGGTAAGATCAAGGATGAGGGTCCAGACTAAGAACAATCCAACCTACAAGACCTCAACGGCGGACCAAGCTATCTTGAACTTAACGGCTGTGAAGGCGGATGAAGGCTGCAACAGATCTGTCAGCTCCAATCATCTTGGTTCCCTTGCCATTAGTTGTTTGAGTTGTGAAGGACCGCGTGCTTCTTGGAGTGCAACATCAAGTACACGTTAAACAAACGTACGCACAGGCGGCTTTGTTCTGTGAGCAGAAAAACAACGGAACGTAGACCATCCTCGCGCTCGAGGGATAGCCAAGACAGCATGTCCATGTACCTATCAAAAAGCCTCTTAAATGTCACATCTGCTTCCACCACCACCCCTGGCAGCATGTTCCAGCCACCCACCACTCTCTGTGAAAAAAAATGTCACCCGCACATCTCCCTTAAACTATGCACCTCTCACTCAAAGTGATGTCCTCTACTTATTGACATTTCCACCCTGGGAAAGGGCTCTGACTGTATCTTATCTACTTCATATAATTTAACATCAGGTCTCACCTCAACCTTCGATGCTCCAGAGAAAAGAAGCATTCTACACACACGCATCATTCACACACGACCACAGTTACTGTTATACCTCTGTTGCACACGATCAAAGTGATACCAACACCCCAACACTGTCACCCTTGTCACACTCAGAGAGGCACTGCTGGACCAGAAGCCTCAGTAGACAATTCTGGGTCTACGCTGCACAGTGTTAGATTATATCTATATATTACTAAAACTCTCATCTTGACCACTTCCTGTCTGCATTGTAATTAAATTTGCACAAAAATTATCCCCCATAGCGCTACGATTTTTCGCCACCTTACCCACCATTCTCCTCTGCTGCAAGTCAAATACGTTTTGTTTCGATCGGTGAAATAGTGCAAAAGTTATGAAGGTTTTGAAGGTTCTCCCTCTCCCACACACCCCCTCCCCCACACCCCTCCCCCACACCCCTCCCCCACACCCCTCCCCCACACCCCCCCTCCCCCACACACCCCTCTCCCCCACACACCCCTCTCACCAACACACAACTCTCAACCAAAGATCCTACAGCGAGCAAGATGGTCCACTCAACGAAAAAGACGTAGTCCGGTCATGGGCAGATTCATGGGTAATTTTCGGCCCTATTTCCGTAACCGGCTTCCGTCTCCGCACCAAAGATCCCATAGGATAATAGTGCGGAGACGGAAGACGGTTACGGGAACATCCTCGTAAAAATCAAAGTTATTTGGTAAAAATCTTCTCCTCATTTTCAGAATTTAAATTTATTAACATGAACTGTTCCCCCGCAACGTTGATTACACTGCGGGTCGGGTCGGGTCGGGTCGTGTCGGGGTCGGGTCGTGGTCGGGTCGTGTCGGGGTCGGGTCGGGTCGGGTCGGGTCGGGTCGGGGGCGGGTCGGGTCGGGTTACTGAAATGGATGAAAAAGGGCCCACGTTCCGTTCCGTTGTGTACTACACGTCAGCCCATTGCATTTAGCAGGAGTGGTCTATCTTGCTCCACTATAGGATCTTTGGTCTCAACCTGAGACGGCGAGCTCCTTTATGTTGAAGTCCGCAGGCCGTGGTTGGAGCGTTGATCCCAGGCAAGGGATCAGCTCTGATGGTAAGTCCAATTCCCCGCGGTGTCACACTCACCCCATTGGTGCACTCACCCACCCGTCACAACCACCCAGCCACACACACCACTGCCACGTTTAACCCCTCTTCACACTGACCTATTGTCCGACTCTTGCTCACACTGATTGTCACATTTATTGCCACATCAACAGCACTAACTATTATGCATTATTACATGCACAAAGTGTTACTGACACCCACTTTCACATGTTTAAGAAAGAACTGCAAATGCTGGAAAAATCGAAGGTAGACAAAAGATGCTGGAGAAACTCAGCGGGTGAGGCAGCATCTATGAAGGATAGATCCTTCGAAGGCTCCATAGATGCTGCCTCACCCTCTGAGTTTCTCCAGCATTTTTGTCCACTTTCACATATGCTTTCATACTCCTCAACCATTGCGTCCACATTAAGTAATGCTCAGCGTCTGAAGAAGGTGAAACGACGGCAGTCCATTCCCTCCGCAGATGCCGCCTGACTCACTGGTTTGCTCAGGGCACTTTGTGTTTTACTGAAACATTCACAGATTTGATTGCACTCGGATTGTCACTGACACTCACATTCATTCACTCTCATGCTCACATCAGTTGTAACACCCCCACATCCAGCACAGTCTCATCACATGTGACCGGCTGGCTGGATGCAGAACATCAAACGGAGCTGTTCAAACATTGACAAACGCAGCCACACTGACACATGGTCTGTTCAAGCATTAGTGAGTCACAGCGCTATAAAGTAAGGTCACTGCCCCTTCTTTGATCCAACTTTTCCAATACAATCAAATTGGCATTCTAGGCTCGCCCCATTTGCCTGCATTTGGCCCCTATCCCTCTAAACCAGTGGTTCCCAACCTTTTTTTGGCCATGCCCCACCTAATCACCTCTAAAATCCTGATGCCCCCCCCCCCCCATGTGGTGATATATAATTCTTATCATTTAAAAAGTGAACTCCGTTTCAGCTGAAGAAGCTTAAAACGCCAATACCTTGGTTTAAACAAGCTTCAAAAGAAATATGATAATAAAAGAGTATTCACAGGTAATAAAGAGAGAGAAAATTTTTATATTAGAATATTGAAATATTTGTGGATTGGCTCAATTGCCCCCCTTAAAAATCAAATTGCCCCCCTGTGGGGCGTACGCCCCACGTTGGGAACCACTGCTCTAAACCCTTCCTGTCTATACATCAGTTCAAATGTCTTTTTTGTATAATTGTAACGGCTTCTATAGCTTCCACTGGCAGCTCATTTCAGATATGGACTACCAAGTCAAGTCAAGAGAGTTTATTGTCATGTGTCCCAGATAGGACAATGAAAGTCTTGCTTGCTGCAGCATAGAATATTGTAGGCATAAATACAGAACCGTTCAGTTCAATATACACCTAAATAAGCAGTTAAAGTGCAATATGCTGTTACAGTTCAGAGTCTGTTTGTTGGCGAGTTTAATAGCCTGGTGGCTGTGGGGACAGTTGCTCCTGAGGTTCCTCTTAAATTACGCCCTTAAATCTCCCTCCTCTCACTTTATGCCTTTGTCCTCTAGTTTTTTAATTCTCTACTATGGGAAAAAGACTGTGAGGCTTACTTCATACATGATCCTCCTGATGATCTGAGGAGGACTGGCTGAACTTTGTGACTTCCACCACAGTGAAGAATGCTGTGTGGTGGATGTTTGTGTTAAATCTTATTGTGTATTGTGTGAGTTCTTTTTAAGTGTATCGCTGCTGGCAAATTCATTTCACTGCACCTTCGGGTGCATGTGACGAATAAAGTTGACTTTGACTCAATAAGGTCACACTTCAGCCTCTTATGCGGCAAAGAAAAATGTTTCAGAACACCATAGACAATAGACAATAGACAATAGGTGCAGGAGTAGGCCATTCGGCCCTTCGAGCGAGCACCGCCATTCAATGTGATGATGGCTGATCATCCACAATCAGTACCCCGTTCCTGCCTTTTCCCCATATCCCCTGACTCCACTATCTTTAAGAGGCCTATCTAGCTCTCTCTTGAAAGTATCCATAGAAACTTCCAGCATCAGCCTTTAACTTTACTGCCCAGCTACCTGTTAAAGGCTGATGCTGGAAGTTGGATCTGAGTTGGATGTTTTACAGAGGCAACGTGTGTTTACTGGAGCTGCAGGATGTGTTCACGTCCGTCCATTGCAGCAATTCCCCTGTTCGGAACATCGGTTATTCCCATTCTGGGGATTTCATTCCGCTGATGTGTCCCCAGCTCCACCATTCGAAACTACACAACCGCAGGCTGTATTTTTGCTTCAGTGACTCAGAAAACTCGTGTTATGTGGAATCATTTCCTGTGCTTTTCCTGCTAAGTTGCTAACAGCAAACAACTGAGCAACAAGTATCACAACATGCTTACCCCTACAAGGCAAGTTATTAACCTTTGTCTGACAGGCACTGCTGGACCAGGAGCCTCAGTGGACATTCTTTGTCTGCAACATCAAGGTAGCAGACCGTGGCTTGAAAAACTGGATCCACACTGCATGCACAGCATTAGATTAGGGGTCGCAGTTTAAGAATAAGGGCTAGGCCATTTAGGACTGAGATGGGGAAAAACATTTTCACCCAGAGAGTTATGAATTTGTGGACAATTCTCTGCCACAGAAGGCAGTGGAGGCCAATTCACTGGATGTTTTCAAGAGAGAGTTAGATTTAGGGCTAAAGGAGTCAAGTGATATGGGGAAAAACTATAACAATAACTATTAAATTCTTAAAATGATTGGACAGGCTAGATGCAGGAAAAATGTTCCCAATTTTGGGGGAATCCAGAACCAGGGGTCACAGTTTAAGAATAAGGGGTAGGCCATTTAGGACTGAGATGAGGAAAAACTTCTTCACCCAGAGAATTCTCTGCCACAGAAGGCAGTGGAGGTTGGATGTTTTCAAGAGAGAGTTAGATTTAGCTCTTAGGGCTAAAGGATTCAAGGGATATGGGGAAAAAGCAGGAACGGGGGGTACTGATTTTAGATGATCAGCCATGATCATATTGAATGGCGGTGCTGGCTCGATGGGCCGAATGGCCTACCCCAGCACTTATTTTTCCATGTTTCTATACACCTCACTAGATCCACACCTCGCCGTGTTAGATTATACACACCACTGGGGCACAGTGGTTCAACGCTGTTCCACAATGCTCAATCTGATCAATATTTGAATATCAGAATAATTTGAGACATCATTTAAAATTCAAAATCATTGATGTGAAACTAAAACACGTAAGATGCTGAACATTTGTTTAAGAAGGAACTGCAGATGCTGGTAGATCGAAGGTAGAGTGCTGGAGAAACTCAGCGGGTGAGGAGCGAAGGAAATAGGCGATGTTTCGGGTCGAGACCCTTCTTCAGACTGATGCTGAACATGTTACTTTTTGTTCAAAAAACAATCTGCTCAGCGTGGCTGGCAGCCTCTGTGGAGGGAAATGGATAGTAGACGTTTCTGGTCGTGACCCTTCCTCTGGACTGTGCGTTGACTCCTCAAAAGTCTCCTGACCCACTAAGTTTCTCCAGTATTTTGTTTTTTGCTCAGTCTCTGTGTCTTCCTGCTCAGATTTGCTGTAGTCTCTTGTGTCTTTAGTTGGGAGATATAGCATGAAATCAGGCCCGTCGGCCCAGCGAGTCCACGCCGCCCATCGTTCACCCATTCACACTACATTATCCCCCTTTCTCATCCACTCCATGCATGCTAGGGGCAAATTTATAACAACCGATTAACCCACAAGCCTGCATGTCTTTGGGATGTGGAAGGAAACTGGAGCACCCGGAGGAAACCCACACAGTCACAGGGAAAACATGTAAACTCTACAGACAGCACCCCTGGTCAGGATCGAACCCTGGTCTTTGGCCCTGTGAAGCAGCAACTTTACCAGTTACGTCACTGTTAACTAGGGTGGCCAACTTTCTCACTCCCAAATAAGGGACAAAATGTCAAAATACGGGACAAATTCCCGACGGCAATTTGTTGACCGACTCGGCCGTGGCTGGGTGAATGATGAGTTGGCCTGGGTGCTGGACTGCACACAAAGCCCAGCCGGCGGGCCAGCTGAGGAGTATTGGCCCGGGCCTCGCGATGTCGCGCGCAAAGTCCAGCGCCCCATCCAACTCATGAACCGATGATCGGCCATGAGAAGGAGGGGTGCTGGTGTCGGCGGTAAGCGAAGGTCCGAAGGTCGGACAGCTGGCCGGGCTGCCGACCAAAGGGTACCACAGGCGAGGAGCTGCTGCTGCTGCTGCTGCTGCTGCTGCACTCCATGGGCTGCACTACGTCGGGACGGGTGAGGCGGGGCCGGATGCTGCGCTCCAACCCGACAGTCCCCTCGACCCGAGTAGTAGCGGTCAAATACGGGACAAGGGCGGTCCCGTATGGAACAAACCAATTTAGCCCAATATACGGGATGTCATAGAAACATAGATAGAAACATAGAAAATAGGTGCAGGAGGAGGCCATTCAGCCCTTTGAGCCAGCACCGCCATTCATTGTGATCATGGCTGATCGTCCCCGATAAATAACCCGTACCTGCCTTCTCCCCATATCCCTTGACTTCACTAGCCCCTAGAGCTCTATCTAACTCTCTCTTAAATCCATCCAGTGACTTGGCCTCCACTGCCCTCTGTGGCAGGGAATTCCACAAATTCACAACTCTCTGGATGAAAACGTTTTTTCTCACCTCAATCTTAAATGGCCTCCCCTTTATTCTAAGACTGTGGCCCCTAGCTCTGGACTCGCCCAACATTGGGAACATTTTTCCTGCATCTAGCTTGTCCAGTCCTTTTATAATTTTATATTTCTCTAAGACCCCCCTCATCCTTCTAAACTCCAGTGAATACAAGGCTAGTCTTTTCAATCTTTCCTCATATGACAGTCCCGCCGTCCCAGGGATCAATCTCGTGAACCTACGCTGCACTGCCTCAATCACAAGGATGTCCTTCCTCAAATTAGGAGACCAAAACTGTACACAATACTCCAGATGTGGACTCACCAGAGCCCTATACAACTGCAGAAGAACCTCTTTACTCCTATACTGAAATCCTCTTGTTATGAAGGCCAACATTCCATTAGCTTTCTTCACTGCCTGCTGTACCTGCACGCCAACTTTCAGTGACCGATGTACAAGGAAGCCCAGGTCTCGCTGCACCTCCCGCTTACCTAACCTAACCTATACGGGACAGTTGGCAACCCTACTGTTAATCAAAGATCCTATAGCGGATCTTTGCTGTTAATTACGAATAACTTTTGTAATTACAGACTTCCACTGATCACATGGAAAGACAAACAGCTCCGACTAGCAAGGCCTTGAGTGTTTTGCAAACACTGCATTTAGTGAAGTCCCTGGGGGGTGACTAGGACAGAGCTGTGAGCGGGAGTCAGGACCAGCCCAATCCCTGGCAAGGGTGGAGTACACATGCAACACAAATAACACCAGGCTACAATGAGGTGAAGCTGCTGCTGCCACACCTTCCCCGTTTAATCTCCGACTAATCGCCGGAGAACCCCAGGGGTGTTTCACAGGGAAATGGGAACACAAGAAACTGCAGATGCTGGAACATTGAGCAAAAAGCAAAGTGCTGGAGGAACTCAGGCAGATCAGGCATCATATGTGGAGGGAGTGGGCAGGCGACATTTTGGTTCGGGACCCTTCTTCAGACTGATGGAGTCGAGGGGAGAGAACTGGGAAAGAGAGGTCGGGTTGTGGTAACACTTGATACAGGTGAGGAGGGTGATTAGAGGATGGATGGAGATAGTGACAGAGACTAGAGATAAAATGGAGGCAAAGGGGAGTCAGGTTAGGAAGGAAGCGGGGGAATGAAATGTCAAGGGTGGGGGAGGGGGAGGGATATGGGTGGACCAGAATAGGAGGGAGGGAAAGAATGGGGAAATGGGGGACTCAGAGTCAGGAGGAGTGGGAGATGAGCTGAAGGAGACGAGGAAAAGAACAGGTGACAGGGGGTAGTGGGGAAAGATGTGCACACAGCAGGGTGGAATTGGGATGGAAGAGAAGGGTGGATAAGAGGGATCGGGGAGTTACTTGAAATTGTGCTCATGTCGTTGGGCCAGGGCCGGATTTAGATGAAGAAGCCCTAGGCTATTTCACTTGTGAGGCCCCTCCCTCCCAATCCCCCACCCCCACGACTAGAGGACCACGACTACCTGACAGTGACAGTGTGACACTTTTAGATCCTACTGTATGTTGTCATTAAACAGTTGGTTTTATAGTACATATTGGATCGCGGTGTGGCGGCGATGTTCGGCGGGCCCAGTGAGGCAGCAAGGTGAGTAGGCCCCAGTGGGGCCGCGATGTTCGGCGGGCCCAGTGAGGCAGCAAGGTGAGTAGGCCCCAGTGGGGCGGCGAGGTGGGTAGGCACCAGTGGGGCGGAGAGGCGGGTAGGCCCCAGTGGGGCGGCGAGGTGGGTAGGCCCCAGTGAGGCAGCAAGGTGGGTAGGCCCCAGTGGGGCGGCGAGGTGGGTAGGCCCCAGTGGGGCGGCGAGGTGGGTAGGCCCCAGTGGGGCGGCGAGGTGGGTAGGCCCCAGTGGGGCGGCGAGGTGGGTAGGCCCCAGTGGGACGGCGAGGTGGGTAGGGCCCCAGTGGGGCGGAGAGGTGGGTAGGGCCCCAGTGGGGCGGAGAGGCGGGTAGGCCCCAGTGGGGCGGCGAGGTGGGTAGTCCCCAGTGAGGCAGCAAGGTGGGTAGGCCCCAGTGGGACGGCGAGTGGGTAGCCCCAGTGGGGTGGCGAGGTGGGTAGGCCCCAGTGGGGCGGCGATGTTCGGTGGGCCCAGTGGGGCGGCGAGGTGGGTAGGCCCCAGTGGTGCGGCGAGGTGGGTAGGCCCCAGTGGTGCGGCGAGGTGGGTAGGCCCCAGTGGGGCGGCGAGGTCAAAGGTCCAAGGATCTTTGGAGCAAATTCCTCTCCGACAACGAATATAAACCTCACCTGCATTTTAATCCGCACCTCCCCCCCACACTACCAAAGCCTCCGGAATCGCAAGCCCAGCACCACTGATGTAACAACGCCACTATGTCAAATGTTTTATACACCTTGGCGGAGCGAGGCTGAGGCCCCCTAGATATCGAGGCCCTAAGCTTAATCTTATGACGCTTATAAGTAAATCCGGCCCTGCGTTGGGCTGTCGGCTACCCAAGCGGAATATAAGTAGTGTGAGTGTCTGCCCAGAATGTGTGTGTGAGGTGACCTCCCTCACTGTCAGAATGGCCATCTCCCCCAGCACAGCACTGGCCCTTGGCATGAGCTCATCTGCTTCATGCTCAGTGTACACTAGTCGATTCACACTCTGAACTTGCAGAGTGTCCCCATTGCACCTGACTCACTGACTATTGAAAGACAGGATGGTGTTTTGTTTCTATATAACCTCAGGATGTCCTAATGTTCTTCACAGCTGGCCGTATAAAATTACAGATTACACTGCACGGTTACAGTCTGCTTGCTCAAGCGATCCCTACTGGTGCCTATACACTGCACTTGCCCCTCGTAAAACCCCTGTCCCACGGTACGAGTTCATTCCAAGAGCTTTGCCCTGATTCGAACTCGGAGATTTACGGTAATGGCCACTCGTCGGTACTCGGGGCTCTCGTGGACATTTTTCATCATGGTGAAAAATCTTCACGAGTCTTCCCGTGCTTACCTGCTGTTAGCGAGTCTTCCCGAGTACCTGCCGTTAGCGCTAAGAGACGTCCCCGAGCTCCGACGTACCCGCTACGTTCATTCTCCGTGCTTACCACGAGGTTGATTTTCTTTTAAACTCGGGAGAGCTCTTGGAATGAACTCGTACCGTGGGACAGGGCTTTAACTATTCCTCTTTCAGTCTCCCTCATGAGCTTCCAGATGTTCATAATGTTAATCCCACATCCATCAATGTTTTTATTCTGCGTGCTTGCCAGCCTTATTTTAAAAAATCCTCTATTTAACAACAGTGAAGGGCCTGTCCCACTTACGCGACTTTTTCGGCGACTGCCGGCATCTGTCACAGTCGCAGCAGGTCGCCAAAAATGTTCAACATGTTGCAAATCCAGTGGCGACGAGAAAAAGGTACGACTCTTTGGGCGACTACTCACGACCATACAGGTGTCACATGTCGAACATTGTGTGACAACGTTACCTCTCATGTTCCTTGTAAATCGCCCCCCCCCCACCCACCTTAAACCTATGTCCTCTAGTTCTCGATTCCCCTACTCTGGGCAAGAGACTCTGTGCTGCTACCTGGTCTATTCCTCTCCTGATTTTGTATACCTCTATAAGATCACCCCTCATCCTCATGCAGTCCAAGGAATAGAGTCCTAGCTTGCTCAGGCCCCCAAGTCCTGGCAACATCCTCGTAAATCTTCTCTGTACCCTTTCCAGCTTGACAGCATCTTTCCTATAACCTGGTGCCCAGAACTGAATGCAACACTCTAAATGCGGCCTCATCTGCAACATGACCTCCCGACTTCTATACTCAATATTCAATGGCTGATGAAGACCAATGGGCCAAAAGCCCTGTTGACCACCGAACCTTCAGCAAAACAAACAAAGGAGGGACTCAGGCAACATCAATGGAATGAAGTGGACAGATGACGCCCATTGAGGTCGGGACCCTTCTTCAGACACCTGGGAGATAGCGGGAAGAGAAAGTAAAGCAGAAGGGTTGAAGAAAGAGCTGGAAAGGGATAGGTGGACCCAGGTGCGAAGGGGTTGATTGGCAGATATTAGTTGGAGGAAGTGAAAGGTGGAGTAACCAAGGCTGGAGATGGAAGAGGGATGCCCAGGATTCCATTGTTTTTCTAACTATCTTCATGCATCCGGCTTCCGTTGGTGCACATGTCCCTCTCTGTTTCTCCACACATCAGTCCCCTTCCATTTTCTATAGTGCCTCCCCCAACCCTTCTGATCTGTATTTATGCCTACAATATTCTGTTGTGCTGCAGCAAGCAAGAATGTCATTGTCCTATCTGGGACACATGACAATAAACTCTCTTGACTTGACGTGACTATCAAAATGCAAAATGCATTATCTACATCTCTGTGTTAAAATTCCCCCTCCACGATTGTGCCCATTCAACTAGCCTACCTTGCTCAGCTGAGGCAATCCACCTCTCCGTACCTCTCCTCATCACAACCCACGCATACCTAGTCCACAAATACTTACAATGCATTCCTCACTTTGGTGAAAAATCACTCATCCTCAATACACATTGATTCAAAACATTCATTAAGTATTCTCATCTGAAATGCACTATATCCGCAGTGATAGTGATACAGTGTGGAAACAGGCCCTTCGGCCCAACTCACCCATACCGGCCAACAATGTCCCAGCTACACTAGTCCCACTTGCCTGCGCTTGGTCCATAACCCTCCTATCCATGTACCTGTCCAACTGTTTCTTAAACAATGGGATAGTCCCAGCCTCAACTACCTCCTCTGGCAGCTTGTTCCATACACACACCACCCTTTGTGTGAAAATGTTACCCCTCAGACTTCTGTTAAATCTTTTCCCCTTCACCTTGAACCTATGTCCTCTGGTCGTCGATTCCCCTACTCTGGGTAAAAGACTCTACCCGATCTATTCCTCTCATGATTTTGTACACCTCTATAAGATCTCCCCTCTATAAGATCTTGTAAACCTCTATAAGATCTCCCCTCATCCTCCTGCGCTCCAAGGAATAGAGACCCAGCCTGCTCGACCTCTCCCTATAGCTCACACCCTCTAGTCCTGGCAACATCCTTGTAAATCGAGGATGTTGCCAGGGCTAGATACTTTACCTGACAGCTTGAGGCTAGGGCCAAGAAAGTACACCTAGGCCTCTACTTTCTCACGAGACTGAGGAAATCCAGCATCTCAACAGACTTACCAATTTCCATCGATGTACATGGAAAGCATTCTGTCAGGATACGTTATAGTTTGGTTTGGCAGCTTCTCTGCCCAACCGCGAGGAATTGCAGAGTTGCAGAAGAATGGTAGATGCAGATCACGCCAACCAGCCGCCTCACCTCACCTCACTCTGCCCCGCCCTCCACTGATTCTTATCTACAGCACGCTGTCTCGGGAAAGCAGCCAACATAATTAAAGCCCCTGTCCCACTTGGCCAACCTATGCTGACCTTTTTTTACTCGTGGACATTTTTTAGCAGGTTGAAAAAAACGCTGCGACCTACTTGAGGCCACGAGTACGCGGAGACCACTCACGAGCATGAGGAAGAGTTAACGGAGACCTCCCACGACCTTGTGGCGACCATGCTGCGAGTTTGAGTCAAGGGCAAACTCGGCAGCGGTCGGCAATTAGTTCGTACAAGTGGGACAGGGGCTTTAATGCCCCTGTCCCACTTAGGAAACCTGAACGGAAACCTCTGGAGACTTTGCGCCCCACCAAAGGTTTCCGTGCGGTTCCCGGAGGTTGCAGGTGGTTGCCGGAGGTTGCAAGTAGTGGAAGCAGGTAGGGAGACTGACAAAAACCTCCGGGAACGGCACGGGAACAGCACGGAAACCTTGGGTGGGGCACAAAGTCTCCAGAGGTTTCCATTCAGATTTCCTAAGTGGGACAGGGGCATATGACTCCAATCCCGGTCATTCCCTTTTCTCCTATCTCCCATTGGACAGACCACACAAACACTTGACAGCTTCTATCACCAGATTCAGGGGCAGCTTCTTCCATGCTGTTATCAGACTCTTGAACGGACCTGCTATAAGCTAAGGATGAATTCCTGAACCCCCAGCTTACCTCATTGTGGCTTTTCCACTCTATCGCCCTGTGATGATGAAGGAGCAGCGATGTATTTCCAGGTCAGGTTGGTGTGGGACCTGCGGGGAACCTGTGGGAGGTGGTGGTCTCCTGTACTGCACCTGCTGTCCTTGTCCATCTTGGTGGTAGAGGCATGGAGCCGGAGATAGAAAGGACCATAGGAGACAGGAGGAGGAGGTTATCACTGGATAGTGAGGAGCCCTTCCCATAGACAAAGGCACAGAGGTGGAGGTGATGAAAGAAAAGCATGGTGGTCCCGGAACTCATTCAGATGGGGGCGGAGGGGTATAAAGGTGAGCCCTCTGTTGAGTACAGACCGTTCTAAGTCGGAGAGAGCGGTGTAGGGGTGATGGTGAAAACATGGCAAGGGTGAGGGTTGGGTCTGAAGTCTGAGTCTGAAGAAGGGTTCCCACCCAAAACGCCACCCATCCTTTTTTATCCAGAGATGCTGCCTGACCTGCTGAGTTAATATAGAAAACATAGAAAATAAGTGCAGGAGGAGGCCATTGTGCATTTCAGATGAGAATACTTAATGAATGTTTTGAATCAATGTGTATTGAGGATGAGTGATTTTTCAACAAAGTGAGGAATGCATTGTAAGTATTTGTGGACTAGGTATGCGTGGATTGTGATCATGGCTGATCGTCCCCAATCAATTACCCGTGCCTGCATTCTCCCCATATCCCTTGATTCCACTAGCCCCTAGAGCTCCATCTAACTCTCTCTTAAATCCATCCAGTGATTTGGCCTCCACTGCCCTCTGTGGCAGGGAATTCCACAAATTCACAACTCTCTGGGTGAAAAAGTTTTTTCTCACCTCAGTCTAAAATGATCTCCCCTTTTATTCTAAGACTGTGGCCCCTGGTTCTGGACTTGCCCAACATTGGGAACATTTTTACTCCAGCGTTTAGAGATACAACACGGAAACAGACCCTTTCGGCCCAACGGGTCCGTGTCGACTGGCGACCCCTGGACATTAACACTATCCTATACGCACTAGAGACATTTACCAAGTCAATTAACCTACATACCTGTACGTCTTTGGATGTGGGAGAAAACCAAAGATCTCGGAGAAAACCCACGCAGGTCACGTGTACAGACAGCACTCGTAGTCAGGATCGAACCCGGGTCTCTGGCGCTGCATTCGCTGTGAGGCAGTAACTCTACCGCTGCGCCACCGTGCTTTGGAGGTAAAGGCCACAAATTTGGGAGGTGTTAAAAGAGTTCAGTAAACTTCCTGATGAGCAATGACTACATTCTGGAAAACCAGCTCCTGATGGGAGGAAAAGCAGGATAGTACAGTTCTAAGTTTAGGAACATGGATATCAGCTCAGATTATGTTTTGGATATCGAGGCTAATGCAGGAGGAATACTGGCAGAAGCAGTATCACCTCAACATCACTTCTGTTTAACAGCAGAATAAAACCCATTGCACTAGCTACAGTACAATAATACCAGCGGGGCGCTGTACGATTGGCAGCCTCGCCAACAGTCTGCCTGTTTTTTCATCTTTTTTTGTAATTTCTAGAGTGTTTTAAGAGTTTGTGTAAATGTTCTCTGTTATGTTTTATGTGGGGGTCGGGGGAAACTTTTATTTCAATCTCTTACCCTGCCGGAGATGTGATTTTTTTCCGGGTCGTATCTCCGGTCAATCTGCGGCCTAACATCGTGCAGCTGGAGGCCTTGCTCGGGACTGACTTTGAGCCCCACCACGGGGACGTGGATTTACCATCGGAGCCGATCCCTTGCTTGGGACAACATACCAGATGTTACCATCGAGAGCTCGCAGTCTCGGGTAGAGACTGTGGACGTCGGGAGCTCCAACGATGCAGAGGGTTCGACATTGGTGTCCGATCGCCGGCCGCGGTGGAGCTGAGATTCCTTCCCCCGATGCAGGAGCTTGATCGCCCCGATGCGGAGGGCCCGATCGCCGGCTACGGGAGTAAGATCATCCCGTCAACAGAAGCCTGGAGGCCCCCGAACCGCTGGAGAACAAAGAAGGGCTTGAACTTTTTTTTCACCTTCCATCACAGTGAGGAATGTGGAGGAGTCACTGTGGTGGATGTTTATGTTAAAATGTGTTTTGTGTGTTCTGTTGCTTTTTATTGTATGTGACTGACTTGGCAAATGAAATTCCTCGTATGTTGCAAAACATACTTGGCTAATAAAGTATTATTGTATTGTATTGTATTGTACTGTACCACATGGTCAACCCAATCCCTGTCCAGTATAAGCCACAGATGCTGGCTCCCTTTGTTTAGTCTCTGCAGCCAGAGTGGCGTAAGATCATACAGCCTACGTCCGTCAACCTACGACTATCGCATTGTTTATCCTACATGCTTGCTCATCACCTCACCCAGATTCCACCAACCACCGGCACACTAGAGCGGCCAATTAACCTACAAACCTGTACATCTTTGGGAAATGGGAGGAAACAGGAGCTCCTGGTGGAGACCGATGTGGTCACAATGAGGACATGCAAACTCCACACAGACGGCACTGGAAGTCAGGATAGAACCCGGGTCACAGGAGCGATGAGGCAGTAGCTCTACGATCTGCATCAATAGACAATAGACAATAGGTGCAGGAGTAGGCCATTCGGCCCTTCGAGCCAGCACCGCCATTCAATCTGATCATGGCTGATCATCCCCAATCAGTACCCCATTCCTGCCTTCACCCGATATCCCCTGACACCGCTATCTTTAAGAGCCCTATCTAGCTCTCTCTTGAAAGCATCCACCGCCCTCTCCACATCACTCTTCCACCGCCTGCTTGCTTCTTCTCTCGTGGTATCTCCTGCCATTTGGATCTCCCCGCTCCAGTGCCGATCGACAATTTTCTCTTCCCTGAATTGTAGCACCGAGTCGCTAAATCTGGCAAAGAAACTGCTGCGGTGCCAGAATAGCTGAGTGTGCTTTCTCCTCCACGTTAACCCTCACCTGCTCTGGCACAGGGACCCACAGGTATGGCAGAGCAGAGATGAGGTTCAGATTTACAGCAGGATACACAGCCTGAATGGAGATATTTCTCCGGGCTCCCATTCCACTGCACAGCAGAAAGGGAGCCAGTGTTGAAAGACTCCAGCATCAGTCGAAGAGCTTTGGCACGACACCAACTCCAGGAATCTCCCGTATGAGAGGGGCCTGTTCACAAGAGCAAGGCAGACGTGAACAGGTGGGTGTGAGCAGACATTTGCAAACATCAGATAGACTCCAATCTCAGCAAAATCTATTCCCTCACATCGAAATTTCTTCGGAAGTCTTTGAATGTCAAACTTGATTCATCAGAGAGGAGATGGTACTTAAAAGGATATATTATTCCAAGGCCCGGTGGAATGGGATGAGCAAGAACGCTCTTGACCTGGTGACTCTATGAACAGCCCCCTGTACAATAATCCTTCTGTGATTCTCTGGAGGGACCCAGAAAGGGTTCACAGATGCTGAGCAGCCAATGATCATAATCTCAACCAATCTGCTCTCCTTGGTACACAAAAATGCTGGAGAGACTCAGCGGGTGCAGCAGCATCTATGGAGCGAAGGAAATAGGCAACGTTTCGGGCCGAAACGTTGCCTATTTCCTTCGTTCCATAGATGCTGCTGCACCCGCTGAGTTTTTCCAGCATTTTGTCTACCAAGGGCTCTAAGTGTTGTGGGTGCATGGAATTAGCTGCCTAGAGGAGATAGTTGTGGCAGGTGCTATCATAGCGTTCAAGAAACATTTAGACAGGTACATGGATAGGATACGTTTAGAGAGATAATAGACAACAGACAATAGGTGCAGGAGTAGAGGCCATTCGGCCCTTCGAGCCAGCACCGCCATTCAATGTGAACATGGCTGATCATCCCAATCAGTACCCCGTTCCTGCCTTCTCCCCATATCCCCTGACTCCACTATCTTTAAGAGCCCTATCTAACTCTCTTGAAAGCATCCAGAGAACCGGCCTCCACAGCCCTCTGAGGCAGAGAATTCCACAGACTCACCACTCTCTCTGTGAGAAAAAGTGTTTCCTCGTCTCCGTTCTAAATGGCTTACCCCTTATTCTTAAACTGTGGCCCCTGGTTCTGGACTCCCCCAACATCGGGAACATGTTTCCTGCCTCTAGCGTGTCCAAACCCTTATATGTTTCAATGAGATTCCCTCTCATCCTTTCAAATTCCAGAGTGTACAAGCCCAGCCGCTCCATTCTCTCAGCATATGACAGATATGGGACAAACACAGAAGAAGGGTTTCGGCCCGAAACGTCGCCTATTTCCTTCGCTCCATAGATGCTGCTGCACCCGCTGAGTTCCTCCAGCAATTTTGTGTACCTGGGACAAACACAGGCAGGTGGGACTAGTATAGATGGGGCAAGTTGGGTCGAAGAGCCTGTTTTCACACTGTATGACTCTTTGACCGTGTCCGTGTCCGTGTCCTGGCAGACGAGGGCTCTGCCTGAGCTGTTTGCTTGCCCCTTTTCTGGGAATCTGTCCGTGCCCGGATGTCCCTTGAAAAAGAAAATAGTGTGGGCACTAGCACTATGGAGGCGTTCCGGACCGTCGGGTGGTGCCACGGGAGATTGATCATATCCTGGTTCAGGATTGTAATACGATGACTCGATGTTTAAGTGTTCGAAATTCACGATAGCCCGGTGTTTTGAAGGTGAGTTTTGGATATGTCCTGCTGCCTTTAAGGATCTGCGAGTGGACCCTCCAAGTCCCTCTGTCCCTCACACCAGTCAATATCCTTTGCCTCGCTGCACCACCCCAAACGCAATACCTCACCCTCCGCTAGATTACGTTCCATTCCCGGCTGATCAGCGCATCTGTACCTCCCTACAGAGTGAAGGGCCTGTCCCACTTTCATGACCTAATTCACAACCTTTTTTACTCGTGGACATTTTTCATCATGTTGAAAAAACGCCCCGACCTACTTGATGCCACGAATACCTACGACTAGCATCACGGCCTGCTACGACCTCCGATGACCTCGTGACGACCATGCTGTGAGTACGAGTCAAGGGCAAACTCGGCAGAGGTCGTGAATTAGGTTGTGAAAGTTGTGACAGGCCCTTGACTCATTCCTATTTATATAATCTTCAAGCTTTCTTTGCCACACCCCCTACATTTAGACCGAGATTGTTAGTATCCAGTACACACAGCACGGGAATACCACTGGTAACATCCTTCCAGTCACTATAGTTCAGAGTAGTAGCAATTCGCAGAGGCCAATTAACCTACAAATCCACACATCGTTGGGATGTGGGAGGAAACCGGAGTACCCGGCAGAAACCCACGCCGTCACAAGGAGAACACGCAAACGCGACACAGACGGCACCCAAAGTTGGAATTGAGCCCGGGTCCCTGGCACTGTGAGGCAGCAGCTCTACCCGCTGCACCACTGTGCCGCACTGGCAACCAATACACTCTGATTCTTGCCACTGAGCCAGCTTTGCAATCAATTGCCACTCACTTTTGGATCCCATGGGTTTTTACATTTTTTGATATGAAGCACCTTATCAAAAGTCTCACCATATAAACCACACGAAATATACACCCTCATCGACCCTACTTGTTACCCCCTCACAGAATTCAGTCAGATTGATCAAACACTACTTTCCCTTTAACATCTTCATGCTCAGTCCCTGATTATCCATCATTTTCCACATGAAGGTTTATCCAGACCTTCAATTGCTTCCAAACGAGTTGACACTGTCCTTAACTCTGCAACGCAGCTCATCTCAGGGGCGCTTAAGTCAACACCTTTGTAGTGGCTCCTTGTCCTCTCTCATATCGCCCCTCCCAGCATATGCAGAAGGTTCAAGGTTCAAGAGAGTTTATTGTCATGTGTCCCAGATAGGACAATGAAATTCTTGCTTTGCTTCAGCACAACAGAATATAGTAGACATAAATAATACAGAACAGATCAGTGTGTCCATATACCAATGAATATATACTGTATTTATACACACATAAATAAACAGGTAAAGTGCAATGGGCTATTAACCATATAACAATTACAGCACGGAAACAGGCCATCTCGACCCTTCTAGTCCGTGCCGAACACATAATCTCCCCTAGTCCCCTAGTCCCATATACCTGCGCTCAGACCATAACCCTCCATTCCTTTCCCATCCATATAACTATCCAAAACCAATGATCAGAGTTTTGTTTGAGTTGAGTTTAATAGCTGATGGCTGTGGGGAAGCAGCTATTCCTGAACCTGGACATTGCAGTCTTCAGACTCCTGTACCTTCTACCTGAAGGCAGCGGGGAGATGAGTGTGTGGCCAGGATGGTGTGGGTCCTTGATGATGCTGCCAGCCTTTTCGAGGCAGCGACTGCGATAGATCCCCTCGATGGTGGGGAGGTCAGAGCTGATGATGGACTGGGCAGTGTTTACAAGGGAGTGGATGTTGAAAGATAGGTGCACCATCGAGGCTATCCCTGACCTTCCCATCCACGCTGACTAGGACAATCTGCCCAACATGCGCCTGAAGTCCCGCAAACCCTTCTGTTCTTGCGTTAAATCCCTGGGAGACTTTGACTCCAAGACTGAGTGGCGCAGAGCCTGGAGAGATGCCAACACCAACAACGGAGAGGTCATCACACACCCCACAGTGAAACCACCGGGTTTGACCTCCATCGCAAGCAATGGCCGACCCTGAACAGACTCCGCACCCTCCTTGCAAGAACAGCCCATGCAAGAACAGACAGCCCTGCTTGCGACTGCGCACATCCAGACTAGACCATCCCACACATCGTGAATGACTGCTCACTGAGGCTTTTCCCTGGGGGCATCAAAGCCAGTAACTGATGCTGTCCTGGCCTGGATGTCAACCCTTGATCTACAACTTTAGGCTGTGCACGCCACACGCAAGAAGAAGAAATGCTTCCAATACATTATCAAAATGAAATGGCCTCATTTATTCCTTCCTTCCTGTTTAAACCTTGTGCAATATCATTATTTCTCCATTCTCTCCTGTCAGCCCTGTTACTCAAGATTGTTGAAGAATAATGGTCACAGCCTCTGCTTTAGACCTCAGACTTTAGACAGCGCGGAAACGGGCCATTTAGCCCACCGAGTTGGCCCCGACCAGGGATCACCTCGAACACCAGTTGTATCCTACACACACGAGGGACAATTTAAGTTCAAGTTCAAGTGAGTTTATTGTCATGTGTCCCAGATAGGACAATGAAATTCTTGCTTTGCTTCAGCACACAGAACATAGTAGGCATTTACTACAGAACAGATCAGTGTGTCCATATACCATTATATAAATATATACACACATGAATAAATAGACTGATAAAGTGCAAATAACAGATAATGGGTTATCAGAGTTTTGTCCGAGCCAGGTTTAATAGCCTGATGGCTGTGGGGAAGCAGCTATTCCTGAACCTGGTTGTTGCAGTCTTCAGGCTCCTGTACCTTCTACCTGAAGGTAGCAGGGAGATGAGTGTGTGGCCAGGATGGTGTGGGTCTTTGATGATACTGCCAGCCTTTTTGAGGCAGCGACTGCGATAGATCCCCTCGATGGAAGGAAGGTCAGAGCCGATGATGGACTGGGCAGTGTTTACTACTTTTTGTAGTCTCTTCCTCTCCAGGGCGCTCAAGCTGCCGAACCAAGCCACGATGCAACCGGTCAGCATGCTCTCTACTGTGCACCTGTAGAAGTTAGAGAGAGTCCTCCTTGACAAACCGACTCTCCGTAATCTTCTCGGGAAGTAGAGGCGCTGATGTGCTTTCTTGATAATTGCATTAATGTTCTCGGACATTTACAAGTTTTATCGAAGGCAATTAACCTACAAAACGTGCAATGTGGGAGGAAACCGGAGCGCCCGGAGAAAGCCCACGCAGTCATAGGGAGAACGCACAAACTTCGTACAGACAGCATCCGTAGTCAGGATTGATCCCGGGTCTCTGGCGCTCTTTCTGCTACTGCTCACTGCTACTTTCTCTCTTGCTTATCATTAACAAACTGGGCCTACTGAGTAATCCACTTTCAAAATGACACACCTTCCCTTTCACCTATGTATATCCCATCCAATGTCTCATTCCTGCTTCTGCCTTAATTGCGTTTCTTGAGGGAATGTATGTATTTATGTATGTATTGTTAGATCTATGTACCACTGTATGTAGCATGTTAGTACCTGCACTAATGTAAAGCACCTTGGTCAACGAGAGTTGTTTTTAAATGTGCTATAGAAATAAAATTGACTTAATGACAAATTGACATCTTCCCCTCTGTCATGAACACAGCCACAAACTCGAACCCACACCCTCCATCTCTTCACACTGATTGTTATGCAATGCAGGAAGTCATGCTGCAAGTTCATGAAGCTCAGGGCCTGGCCACCGCTTCGAGTATTGTGTTCAGTTCAGGCCACCACATTATGGGAAGGATGTGCAGGCATTGGAGGCGGTCCAGAAGAAATTGACGAGAATTGTTCCTGGGATGAAAAATAGGATCGGAGAGGCCAGGGCTGTTTTCTTCAGGGGAGGCTGAAAGAAGACCTGATGGAGTTGTCTCAGGTGGTGCGAGGTCTGGCAAGGATGGAGAACGGAATGCTGTTCCCTAGGTGGAGCAGTCGAGGCTTGAGGTCACAGCTATAACATAAAAGGGGAGGGGATTGAGAATGACATAAGGAGAAACATATTTTTGACGCAGTGTGTTATTGGAAGTTGGAAGACAATAGTCAATAGACAATAGACAATAGGTGCAGGAGTAGGCCATTCAGCCCTTCGAGCCAGCACCGTCATTCAATGTGATCATGGCTGATCATCCCCAATCAGTACCCGTTCCTGCCTTCTCCCCATATCCCCTGACTCCATTATTTTTAAGAGCCCTATCTAGCTCTCTCTTGAAAACATCCAGAGAACCTGCCTCCACCGCCCTCTGAGGCAGAGAATTCCACAGACTCACCACTCTCTGTGAGAAAAAGTGTTTCCTCGTCTCCGTTCCAAATGGCTTACTCCTTATTTTTAAACTGCGGCCCCTGATTCTGGACTCCCCCAACATCGGGAACATGTTTCCTGCCTCTAGTGTGTCCAAGCCCTTAACAATCTTATATGTTTTAATGAGATAGCCTCTCATCCTTCTAAACTCCAGAGTGTACAAGCCCAGCTGCTCCATTCTCTCAGCATATGACAGTCCCGCCAGCCCGGGAATTAACCTTGTCAACCTACGCTGCACTCCCTCAATAGCAAGAATGTCCTTCCACAAATTAGGGGACCAAAACTGCACACAAGACGCCGCCTATAGATATGGTGGAGGCAGGTTCCACTTCAAATGGAACTAGAAACGGATAAATATACAATGAAATTTGCCAGCCTACAGGGATCAGACCAAGGGAGAGAACTGGAGAGATAGTCTGGCAGAGACCAGACCCACAATGGGCCAAATGGCCTCATTCTGCATTGTACAGGGGGGGAGGGGGGGAAGCTTTTGCATTTTTCAGCTTGAAATTGCGCAATCTGGTGCATACTGTAGCAAGTCTTTTAACGTACACTTGAATGCAACATTTACGCTTCAAATTGGATTAGCATTGAGCTAAAGGTTAAGCTAAATTACATTCCTAATTACATTCCACAGTAGAGCCAGGCTCTGATCAACAGGTGCAGCACATAAATGATCTTATTGTATTCATGTATGGAAATCAGATTATAATTCATGCTGTTATGCATATATATAGAGAAACAAAAACATATGCCACATATTCAACCGTATATGGTTCAATGAAATTAAGATATATATGTAAAACATATATATGGAAACAGGCCCTTCAGCCCACCAAGTCCACACCGACCAACAATCTACCATACACCAGTTGTATCCTACATGCCAGGGACAATTTACAGAAGCCAATTAACCTACAAACCTGCACTTCTTTCGGATGTGGGAGAAACCGGAATATCCGGAGAAAAGCCATGTGGTCATAAGGAGAATGTACAAATACTGTACAGACAGCACCCGTAGTCAGGATCAAATCTGGGTCTGTGGTGCTGCAAGGCAGCAACTCTACCACTGCGCCACCGTGCCACCCCATTCAATTATTTTTTCTGTATTATATTTATTATGGTGTCACGTCAATAAAGATGAACACATGAATCTGATTTCTGCCCTTAGTTGGATAAATACACATCTCCAGTCATTGTGTTTTATGGCTGGTTTTCAACCTCTTCAGTCTGAAGGTCTCGACCCGAAACATCACCTTTTCTTTCTCTCCAGAGATGCTGCCTGTCCTGCTGACTTATTCCAGCTTTTAGTGTCTATCTTTGGTTTAAACCACCTTCCTTCCAACACTATTTGTTAAGCAAAACAGGTCCTATTTTCATAATATTATTCACCTCAACTAAGTCTTTTCATCACCTCCGTTGCTGCAGAGAATCCAATCCCAGTTATCAAATCTTTCTTCAAAGTGAAAAAAAAATTCCAGCCCTGCCAACATCTTCATAAATCGCCCCTTGATCCTCTCCAGAGCAATTGCACCCTTTCTACAGTGTGTCATAGTCTTACAGCATGGAAACAGGCCCTTTATCCCAACTTGTCCATGCAGATCAAGATGCCCCATCTAAACTAGTCCCATTTTCCACATTTGGCCCATATCCCTTTCAACCTTGTGTGTGCCAGTGTGTGGGTGTGTAAGGGTGTATGTCAGTGTGTGTTAGGCGGTGTGTGAGAGTGTGTGTCAGTGAAGCGGCGACAACACCCGGAGTGAGCGGAGACTTGGCGATGTCCGGGGAGCATTTCCCTCTCTCCCCCCCCCCCTCCCCGGGAATGCTCTGTGTCCAGCTGGGGTCCGGGGGAGGTGAGTGTCAGTGACCCGGAGGTCCACGGGAGGTGATGGACAGTGACCTGGGGGTCGGGCATCGGAGCGGAGCCTAAGCCCGAGATTCATCCCCGCAGCTCCGGAGGCAGCACTGAAGCCCCCACTCACCCGGTCTGCTCCTGGCTCTGGGCCGGGGTAAAAACTCCATGGGGTGTGGACAGAGCGGCTGCCGGAGGTGAGGGTAGGAGGTGTGAGCGGTGCCTTGGGGGTCGGTGCTGGGACCACTGCCTTGTCTCACCTTTCACACCATCTGCACGGGAATGTGAATGCGGGTGAGGCAGCATCTATAGAGCTGTAATCAAAAAGGCTGGAGAAATGCTTGAGTCTGAAGAAGGGTCAAACTCAGACTTAGCTGCTGCCTCACCCGCTGAGTTTCTCCAGCATTTTTGTCCACATTGCCATTTTAAATAGTGTACGATGTACGAATAGTGTACGATGAGTCAATCAAGTTGCTCGTTCTTTATGGGGAACTCGCCGACAGAAAACTATTCTCATTGGTGAGTGTGGAGGAGTGTGATTTTATTTATTTATGTATATTTTTTTTTAAATATTTTTTAGCGTGAGAAATTCTGTCATCAGCGTGAGAGTGTGAGAATTTCATGAAATGTGTGACTCTCACGCCCAATGCCTGAGAGTTGGCAGCCCTGAGGTTTGGAGGTTAATTGGCTTGGTAAATGAAAAAATTGTCCCTAGTGTGTGTGGGATAGTGTTGACATGCGGGGATCGCTGGTCGGCGCGGACCTGGTGGGCTGAAGGGCCTGTTTCCGTGCTGTATCTCTGAACTAAACTAAACTGAAGCCCCTTAATCCAGAATAAACTGCCTCACCGCTACATCCAAGGCATCCTCATCAGTCCTATAACGTGCCTGAAAGGAGATGTGGCGCGGCATCTAAACTGCCTCACCAACACTCCCAGGACAGGAGGAGTAGCGGGCAGTCGGCTGCCAGCCCCTTTTCCGGGCCCGCGTGTCCCTGGAGAGGGAAACACGCGGTGTCCACGGGGACTCTGGAGGCCTTCCGCAAACGCTGGTCGGAGGAGGCAGGAGGTCAAATGTATTGTTGATAAAAATGTTAATATTTTAATATGATAACTATGTTTGTAAAATGCCAATATATTCATTCTTTGATCGTGTTGCAAATTTGTATTTTTGTTTGTTCTGAATAAAAGCATTTTGAATGGGAAAAAAAAAGGGCAAGAGGAGTTCCCTAGAGAGGGAACATGCTGAACACACGAGGTAATACTGCTGATGATGACGTTATTTTAAATTGATGACTGGTGTTTTGTAAACTGCCACGAAGGCAGTTTTAATCAAGTTACATTTTTTGTATGTTTGTTTCGTTTCTGAATAAAAGTATTTGTATTTTAAAAAAAAGGACAGGAGGAGCCTGTTGTGTCACGCAGTTTATCTGAGTCTGAAATGTGTCCATTCTATCACCTTGGACCTGACACACACTTAGAGTCAAACAACACAGAAACTGGGCCTTTAACCACCCCTCTCCCCTCCCCTCCCCTCCCCACCCTACCCCTCCTCTTTCCTCACCCTTCCCCCTCCTCCACCCTTCCCCCTCCTCCACCCTTCCCCCTCCCCCACCCTTCCCCCTCCCCCACCCTTCCCCCTCCCTCACCCTTCCCCTCCCCCACCCTTCCCCCTCCCCCACCCTTCCCCCTCCCCCACCCTTCCCCCTCCCCCACCCTTCCCCCTCCCTCACCCTTCCCCTCCCCCACCCTTCCCCCTCCCCCACCCTTCCCCCACCGTCACCCTTCCCCTCCCCCACCCTTCCCCT
The DNA here is from genome assembly GCF_010909765.2 of Amblyraja radiata. NCBI lineage: Eukaryota > Metazoa > Chordata > Chondrichthyes > Rajiformes > Rajidae > Amblyraja > Amblyraja radiata. The sequence continues at coordinate 13,090,857 of NC_045993.1, forward strand.
CCCTCACCCTTCCCCTCCCCCACCCTTCCCCCTCCCCCACCCTTCCCCCACCGTCACCCTTCCCCACCCCCACCCTTCCCCCTCCCCCACCCTTCCCCCTCCCCCACCCTTCCCCCTCCTCCACCCTTCCCCCTCCCCCACCCTTCCCCCTCCCCCACCCTTCCCCCTCCCCCACCCTTCCCCCTCCCTCACCCTTCCCCCTCCCCCACCCTTCCCCCTCCCCCACCCTTCCCCCTCCCCCACCCTTCCCCCTCCCCCACCCTTCCCCCTCCCTCACCCTTCCCCCTCCCCCACCCTTCCCCCACCGTCACCCTTCCCCCTCCCCCACCGCTTCCCTCCCCTCGTTCATCAACAATTTGAGTTTTGACATTTTCAATTGATGACCTGTGTTTTACTTGGGCCAGTGAGGGGGGTGTAAGGGGGGTGTGGGGTAGGGGTGTGAGGAGGAGGAGGAGTGGAGAGGTGTGGGGGATGGGCTATGGGGAGGAGGTATGGGACAGTGGTGACAGTGTTGGAGGAGGTGTGGGGCGTAGGGAGGAGATGAGGGGTGGAGTGTGGAGAGGGGGTGTGGGGTGGGGTGGAGATGTGGGGAGAGGTTGGGGGTTGGGGTTAAGATGCTGGGTTGGGGGACGGGATGGCGGTGTGGGGAGGGGGCGGGGGTGGGTTGGGGGTATTGGAGGAGGCGTGGGGTGGAGGTGTAGGGAGAGGATGTGGGGTGAGGAGGAGGTATGGAGAGAGGTTGTGGATTGTGGTCAAGGTGTGGGGAGGGGGGGGGGAGTGAAGGTGTATGGGGAGATGCCATGGGGTGGGGGTTGGAGATTCCAGGTGGGGAGGCAGGTGGCAGTAGCAGTATCGGGAGGGGCAGAGCAGTCACTGGGCACAGCTCCATATTTCCAGTACTCAATAGAATCACACAACACAGGAGCAGGTCCCTTCAGCCCGTCTCACCCATGCCTATCCCATTTACCCGCATTAGGCTCTTGTTCCTCAACACCTTCCACTCCAAGCACTTTTTTATACATTGTAATTGTATCTATCTTACCACCAGTGCCGGCAGCTTGTTCATAGGTAAACACCACTCTGTGTGTGAGCAACACATCCCATTTGATGCCTTCTAATCTCTCCCCACACACCTCAAATTTGGCAATTAGTCCAAGTCTCCCCCGCCCTGGGAAAACAAACTCTGACTATCCTCAGCCTCGAGCATCTATCTAGGATTATCTAGGCCTCTCATAACTTTGTAAACTCTAAAATGTCATCCCTCAGCCTCCCATGTAGGGTCGCCAACTTTCTCGCTCCCAAATAAGGGACAAAAGGTCAAAATATGGGACAAATTCGTTGACCGACTCGGCCGTGGCTGGGTGAATGATGAGTTGGCCCGGGTGCTGGACTGCACACAAGGCCCAGCCGGCGGGCCAGCTGAGGAGTTTTGGCCCAAAGTCCAGCGCCCCATCCAATTCATGAACCGATGATCGGCCATGAGAAGGAGGGGTGGTGGTGTCGGCGGTAAGCGAAGGTCCGAAGGTCGGACAGATGGCCGGGCAGCCGACCGATGGGGCCACGGGCGAGACGCTGCTGCTGCTGCTGCTGCTGCACTCCATGGGCTGCACTCCGTCGGGACGGGTGAAGCGGGGCCGGACGCGGCGCTCCGACCCGACAGTCCCCTCGACCTGAGTAGTAGCGGTCAAATACGGGACAAGGGCGGTCCCGTACGGGACAATCCAATATATGGGATGTCCCGGCTAATATGGATACGGGACAGTTGGCAACCCTACTCCCATGTTGGAGTGAGTATAAACTCAACAGATAAAATCCCTCCTTGTTACTCCAGGCCCCACATTCCAGACGGCATCTTGATGAAGATACTGTAGACACAATATGTTGGAGTACATTGCTCTTGAATTTTGTGTCTATCTTTGGTGTAAACCAGCATCTGCAGTTCCTTCCGAAACATCCCAGTGAATCTTTTCTGTATCCTCTCTATTGGAGATACTATCATAACATTTAAGAAACATTAGACAGGTATATGGACAGGATAGGTTTAGAGGATATGGGCCAAACGCAGGCATGTAGATGGGGCATGTTGGTTGGCATGAGAACGTTGGGCCGAAGACCCTGTTTCTGTATGACTCTGATTCTATTACTACCATTACCTTAAGAGTCATAGATTAATACAGTGTGGAAACAGGCCCTTCGGCCCAACTCACCCACACCAGCCAACAATGTCCCAGCTACCCTAATCCCACTTGCCTGCGCTTGGTCCATATCCCTCTAAACCTGTACCTGTCCAACTGTTTCTTAAACGATGGGATAGTCCCAGCCTCAACTACCTCCTCTGGCAGCTTGTTCCATACACCCACCACCCTCTGTGTGAAAAAGTTACCCCTCGGATTCCTATTAAATCTTTTCCCCTTCACCTTGAACCTATGTCCTCTGGTCCTCAATTTCCCTACTCTGGGTAAAAGGCTCTGTGCATCTGTAGGCCCGATCTATTCCTCTCATGATTTTGTACACCTCTATACGATTTCCCCTCATCCTCCTACGCAGGGCTGGATTTACGTATAAGCTTCACAAGCTTAAGCTTTGGGCCTCGAGTCGAGATCTAGGGGGGCCTCAGCAGGGACGGATTTACCTGTAGGCTTCATAGGCTGATTGGGATGGGCCTTACATAGGGGATTGGGAGGGGCCTCACAAGTGGAATAGCCTAGGGCCTCCCTTCATCTAACTCCGGTTGAATATTTCTCGGTATCACCTCAAAACGCCTGAAGGTGTATCGCAGTGGAGAAATAATTGCTGTCCGTCTCACCATTCATCAATTAATTAATTCATCCTTTCCCCAGAAATTATAACGTCTGCGCACATATTTAACCCCTTTATGCTCAGTCTGCGATGTAGTTCATCTAAAGCCAGTGTGCCTTCCCTCAGTTGCTGTGTGCAGAATTGCCTGTAGTACTTCTTCTGGACAGTGGGCAGGTGCTATAGACTCGCACGGGAAGGTAGACGCTCCCGCCCCCACGAGTCTCGGGCAGATGGGGCTCGTCAGGGCCAGATTTACCTATATGCTTCATAGGCTGATTGGGATGGGCCTTACATGGAGGATGTCAGGACTTTCATATGAAGAAAGACTGGATAGACTCGGCTTGTACTCGTTAGAATTTAGAAGATTGAGGGGGGATCTTATAGAAACTTACAAAATTCTTAAAGGGTTGGACAGGCTAGATGCAGGAAGATTGTTCCCGATGTTGGGGAAGTCCAGATCAAGGGGTCACAGTTTAAGAATAAGGGGGAAATCTTTTAGAACCGAGATGAGGAAAACATTTTTCACACAGAGAGTGGTGAATCTCTGGAATTCTCTGCCACAGAAGGTAGTTGAGGCCAGTTCATTGGCTATATTTAAGAGGGAGTTAGATGTGGCCCTTGTGGCTAAAGGGATCAGGGGGTATGGAGAGAAGGCAGGTACGGGATACTGAGTTGGATGATCAGCCATGATCATATTGAATGGCGGTGCAGGCTCGAAGGGCTGAATGGCCTACTCCTGCACCTAATTTCTATGTTTCTATGTTTCTATGTCAGCCTGGGAAGGCTGTCCATCTAGGAGAGGGAAAACTCTGATTAAAACCTCCACTGCCTTGTGGCCATATCCAGTCATGGAAAAGTCTCCAGGAGTAAACCTCAAGAAAATCCGGAGAGGGAGTCCCTAAGGCAGTTCGTCGTTGTCTACAACCTCGCTCTGGCAGCTCCTGCAACGGCGCTGGTGCTAAACTGTAACGGCCCTGCTGTTCCTTTGGATCGATCAGCGACGTGGAGAGGGGGGGGGACGTGCTGCATGGGCAACAGCCTGTCCTCCATATGACATCGATCGCCCAGGCTTGCATCCGACAAACCAGGATGCATCATCCATGGTCAGTCATGACCGAGAGGGGCCTAATACTTTTCCTGGGGTCAGTCAAACTAGACCTGGCCAATGTGTTCTCAGAACATTGGGGGTTTTTTTTACAACCAAGGCCAACATTTAACAAGACAATGAATCAGTTGGAGGCTCTCGGTTTAATTTTGTGCCCAGACTCTCAACTTCCCTTCACCTACATTTCGCACTCACCATTTGGATAATACATTGATCAATCTATCTTTGTTACCAATCAGGGGACTCCCGCAGCTTGGCCTCTCATGTAGAAACAAAGATGCTGCTTTATACCAAAGGTAGACACTAATGCCCCTGTCCCACTTCGGAAACCTGAACGAAAACCTCTGGAGACTTTGCGCCCCACCCAAGGTTTCCGTGCGGTTCCCGGAGGTTGCAGGTGGTTGCCGGAGGTTGCAGGTAGTGGAAGCGGGTAGGGAGACTGACAAAAACCTCCGGGAACCGCACGGAAACCTTGGGTGGGGCGCAAAGTCTTCAGAGGTTTCCGTTCAGGTTTCCTAAGTGGGACAGGGGCATTAGTGCTGGTAGACCAAAATGCTGGAGAAACTCAGCGGGTGAGGCAGCGTCTATGGAGCGAAGGAAATAGGTGACGTTTCGGTTCCCGAAACGTCACCTATTTCCTTCGCTCCATAGACGCTGCCTCTCCCGCTGAGTTTCTCCAGCATTTTTGTCTACCTTCGATTTTTCTAGCATCTGCAGTTCTTTCTTAAACACTAAGTGCTGGAGTAACTCAGTGGGCCAGGCAGCATTTCTGGAGAACATTTCTGGATAGATGACGTTTCTGGGTCAGAACTGAAGAGTCTGAAGAAGGGTCCCAGGTGAAGAGGATGAAGAAGAGTCCCAACCCGAAACGTCACCTATCTTTTTTCACAAGAGTTGCTGCTTGGCTGTTTATGTAACCGGTGGATCTCTTTCACGCGAGCTGACTTATCCTGGGAGTAATGGTCCCTATCACCTGACATCAATTTTGGTTAAGCCACATTTGTTGAATTGCATGCAGATTTCTGCTGCTATCCATGTTGTTTACTGAGGAGTGCAGCTCGAAGGGCCTGTCCCACTTGGGAGTCATTTGCGGGTCACGCAGGTGGCGAGCGAAGATTTTGTGAATCCCAAAATCCTGGGGCGCTGCGCGCGACTGCCTACGTCACCATGCACCATGCGGCGTAATGCGTGCCGTGATGCGTAAATGACGCGCAAATGACACCCAAATGGGACTGGCCCTCCAGTCTTTTCACATCATTGGAATGTAAATCTCCCCACTCCTCCTTGGAGCAGATCCTCCACTGCAAACTCAGGGAGACACCCAGCAAGTAGCAGCGTTGACTGCATATCAAATTCCCTGCAAATTCCCAGGAGCTTCCCTACAATTCCACGCACTCTGATTTTGTCAACAGTCTCTTGAGGGCAACTTTAAATACTTTCTAGACACTGGTATAAATACCATCTATTAATACATCCACAACAAACATGCTAGTTAATTTTACAATAATCCCAACTGAACTGATAGCTACTTTGAGCAGCATTGGGTTAGATGCAGTGAAAAACCTCCTTTTCAATCGCCCACCAAGACGATCAGGCCAGGTTAAATAGGGGAGAGGGCAGGGGAGTGGGAACAGTTAGATTACCCGCACAAACTCAGTGTGGGCGCAACTGAGCAGCCTCCTCTGCTGTAACTCCTAAAGAGCAGAAAGTAGCCCAGTCAGCATGCAACAGTACAGCACAGGAACAGGCCCTTCGGCCCACAATGCCCATGCTCGACATGATGCCAAGTTAAATTATTCTCCTCTGCCAGCCTGCATGCGATCCCTATCCCTCTATTCCCTGCATATCCATCTACCTCCACCACCATTGCTGACAGCATGTTCCAGGCACCTACCACTCCATGTAAAACACTTGCCCCAAACGTCACCTTTAAACCTTCACCCTCCCCCTGTGACCTTTGAACTATGCCCTCTGTGACACTTCTACCCTGGAATAAAGGTTGTGTTTCTATCCTATCTATGCCTCCCTTCATTCTATAAACCTCCATTAGGTCTCCCCGCAAAACTCAGATGCTTCAGGGAAACCAATCCAAGTTTATCCAACCTCTAATGTATCTAATATCCTCCAATCCAGGCCCTGTCATAGATGAACTGAGGCCCAGGCCCCAAACCAAGATCAGGTAGAGGGCCCTCAATTTTAGAGGCCCTCAGATCAAGATCCCTTTAAGCAGACAGGCATGAGGCCCTTGCCAATTGGCACGCGTTGGTCTGATAGGTCTGACAGGGCCTGCTTCCAATCCAGGCAGCATTCTGGTAAAAAAAAACTCTGCACCCCTTCAAACCCACCAACCACATTCTTCTTGTAATTGGACGACCAGAACTGCAAGCAATACTCTAAATGCGGCCCAAACCAAGGTTTTAAACAGCTGCATGGTGCTGGAGTAACTCAGCAGGTCAGACAGTAGACTTTAGAGATACAGCGTGAAAACAGGCCGTTCGGTCCACGCCGACCAGCGATCAGCCCACACACTGACACCATCCGACACACTTGGGACAATTTCCAATTTACCGAAGCCAATTAACCTACAAACCTATGTGTAGGAAGGAACTGCAGATGCTGGTTTAAATCGAAGATAGACACTAAATGCTGGAGTAACTCAGCGGGACATGCAGCATGTCTGGAGAGAAGGAATGGGTGGCATTTCGAGTCGAAATCCGAAGAAGGGTCTCGACCCCAAACTTCACCCATTCCTTCTCTCCACACATGCTGCCTGTCCCGCGGAGTTACCCCAGCATGTTGTGTTTAACCTGCTAACCTATATGTCTTTGGGGTGTGGGAGAAACCAGAGCACCGGGATAAAACCAGGCGGTCACAGGGAGAACATGCAAACTCCACACAGACAGCACTCATAGTCAGGATCGAGCCTGGTCTCTGGCGCTGTGTGGCAGCAACTCTACCGCTGCACCACCATGCCCCCCCCCCCCCCCCCCCCCCCAAAAAAATCTCTGGAGAATACAGATAGGTGACATTTCAGTTTGTGGTCTGGGCTCCAGACTGATGATAAAAATGCAACATGACATGGAACACCCCTAGAATAAGTTAGCACAAGTTAAATGTAGAACCCAAACACATCGACAGTGTGTCTGAGACACAGCCACCAGCGGCATGCTGGAGTAACTCAGCGGGTGAGGCAGCATCTGTGGAGAGAAGGAATTGGCTGAAGAATGGTCTCGACCCAAAACGTCGCCAATCCCTTCTCTCCATAGATGCTGCCTCACCCGCTGAGTTACTCCAGCATTTTGTGTCGACCTTTGATTTTTACCAGCATCTGCAGTTCTTTCTTTAAACAGCCACTGTGTGAGTGGGGAGGACAAGGGGCGTGGTTGTGTGTGTGTTTGTGTGCAGTCCTGTTGTCACCTGTGCAAACTCAGCGTGCCTGCTTGCGGTAGATGCCAATCGACGGGTCAGGTCGTTAACCCCTGGATGCCCAGTCCCCTGCCCTGGTGCTGGGACGGTGTGGGTGAACCCGCCCTCACTGTCTGCTGATTGTTTTTGGGTGCGGGGCGGGGGGGGGCGGGGGGGGGGGACAGGGTCGGCATCAGCACCGATGGAAGTTCCTCCTCCGCACAGTCTGCCAGCAGCAAATGAAGGCAATCAGTAGCGTGAATCAACGTCTAATTATTCCATCTGACATTCCCCAGGTCCCTGTCTGTCGGAATGTGTGACTCACTCACACAGATCCCAGACTTCACTCTGCACCTGGGCCCCAACAGGAACAGCCGTTAGACAAACACTCGTTTATTATGCTTGATAGAAACTTTTACAGCTTTAAATATATAAATAATTAGTTAACGTTTAACATTTAAAAAAAACAGTTTGAGATTCAGTATGTACAGCAGTAGTCCGGTGAGTCCTGTAGTCCCCTCACTCTTATTTAGCCTCAGATCCAGCTCCTCCAAGGATCTCAATGGAACAGTGATATCTCTGAATCGATCTCAAAGTCCAGCTCCCCCCCCCCCCCCCGCACCATTTCATCTCCACCCAACCTTTACCTGCCCCATCTATAGCAACGAAGACAGACACAAAATGGGTCTGTCCCACGTAGGCGATTTTTTTAGGCAACTACAGGCGACTAGTTTGACACCACATGTTCGCTGGCGATCGCCGGGAGTCGTCTCCTCAGCCGCGCAAAAATGTCGTAGCGTCTTTCTGGTCGCCGCTAAATATTCAACATTTTCGGCGACAATGGGTTTGACGCCAATGAGCGTAGCTTGACTTCTCCTGACGTAGGTGCTGTGGTAGGTTGTCACCTGGATGGCGTAGGTTGTCGCCGGTTTTTCAGCGACCTGCCGCGACTATGACAGTTGCCGGCAGTTGCCTAAAACAATCGGCAAGTCGGACAGGCCCATAACTCAGCGGGTCAAGGCAGCATCTCTGGAGAAAAGGAATAGGTGACGTTTCGGGGTCGAGACCCTTCCTCAGACTTGGGACGTTTCGGGTCGAGACCCTTTTTCTGTTGCACCAGTTGATCACCAGCACAGACTCCAGGCCCTGAGCTGTGGCTGTGTAGACAAGCAGGAGCAGCCTGCTGTCAGATGGAGGAGGAAGTGGCAGGGTTCCAGGGAGTGGGATTGTTGGGCCCCCACACACCCTCGCCTCAGGGTGGCTTCACTTCATCACCAAACCACCCCCCGCCTGGCCTGCCCCCAGCCCGTCTCTCAGGCTCCACCCGTTAAACTCCAGACTCCAGGAACCCAGCCCTGGGGAAGCAAGATGTAGACACAGGGAAAACTGCAGATGCAGGGTTTTTAAAAAAAGACACCAAGTGCTGGAGTAACTCAGCGGGTCAGGCAGCATCTCTGGAGGACATGGATAGTGGTTGTTTCGGGTCTGGGGCAATGAGGGTGGGTTTATAATATTTCTGGAGCCATTCGATGTCAGAGGCAGGGGGGCTGTGGGTCCATCTCTGACTCGGGGGAGCCTGAGGGGCGACCTGACCCGTGCCCGCGTCGATGGCTGTGGTGAAGGGCCCTGAGCTGGGGATGAAGCCTGCCGTGCTGATGCATAGGACGGAGCTGCCCCCCCCCAACCTCCCCATTCAAATGCTACACAGACTGGCCAAGTCAGACCCCAGCAGTAGGCCTAGACTCCAGATGTCCTCTTCACTCCACGGACAGTAACAAACATGAGACATCATAAAACATCAACGAAAATAAAATAGCAAAATATACAGTGCAAAGAGCAGTGTCCCAACGCAGGTCTCAACAGACCCCTCCTCGTCAAGGGACCTCACAGGCACAAAGCTGGACGGCTACAGTCTCCGCTCAACAAATCCAGTGGTCATTACTCGTGAGATATTTGGTAAAAGTCATCGTTTGGTCTTTAGTGCACAGTGCTCCGGGATTTAACCTTTCCATCGCTTCCACGGGGGTCGCCAGAGGTCGTCAATAATTTCCCTGTTGGCTGTGAATGGGAGGTCCATCACAGACTACAGCATCACGTCACACCGTTCCGGGGCTGCTCGGACAAAAGATACCTGGAGGCAGAGACGGGATACAGTGTACAGGATAGGTATCGAAGCAACAGACCCAAACACCCACCACAAGCCGGCTCCCCAATGGTCCACTCCCTCCCCATCTATCGCTGTCCCAGACCATTCCTTGGAGTCCTGGCCCACACCTCTCTCCCTTACAACAATAGACAATAGGTGCAGGAGTAGGCCATTTGGCTCTTTGATCCAGTACCGCCATTCAATGTGATTATGGCTGATCATCCCCAATCAGTATCCTGTTCCTGCCTTCTCCCCATATCCCCTGACTCTGCTATCTTTAAGAGCCCTATCTAGCTCTCCTTTGAAAGTATCCAGAGAACCGGCCTCCTCTGAGGCATAGAATTCCATAGACTCTCAACTCTCTGTGTGAAAAAGTGTTTCCTCGTCTCCGTTCCAAATGGCTTACCCCTTGTTCTTAAACTGTGGCCCCTCGTTCTGGACTCCCCCAACATTGGGAACATGTTTCCTGCCTCTAGCGTGTCCAAACCCTTCATAATCTTATATGTTTCAATAAGATCCCCTCTCATCTTTCTAAACTCCAGAGTGTACAAGCCCAGCCGCTCCATTCTCTCAGCATATGACAGTCCCGCCATCCCGAGAAATAACCTTGTAAACCAACGCTGCACTCCCTCAATAGCAAGAATGTTCTTCCTCAAATTAGGGGACCAAAACTGCACCCAATACTCCAGGTGTGGTCTCACTAGGGCCCTGTACAACTGCAGAAGGACCTCTTTCGCTTTCTTCACTTTCGCTTTCTTCACTGCCTGCTGTACCAGAATGCTTACTTTCAGTGACTGATGAACAAGGACTGGGGATCCCATTGTACTTCCCCTTTTCCCAACTTGACACCATTTAGATAATAATTTTCCTTTCTGTTTTTGCTACCAAAGTGGATAACCTCACACATATCCACATTAAACTGCATCCGCCATGCATCTGCCCACTCCCCCAACCTGTCCAGGTCACCCTGCATCCTCATAGCATCCTCTCTTCCTCCCCCTGAAACTAGTCTGCCTTTCTCAACCTGCCTCAGCCCACACTTCCCTCAGCCCCAGCCCGGGCCCATCTCTACCCTCACTGTTCACACCTCTCTCCGTCCCCCTAACCCAAGCCCACTCACTCCCTACTCTCAACCCACCCCAGCCCACACCTCCTCAGCCCCAGTCTACTCCTCCCGCCCCAGCCCATACCTGCAGCCTCTCTCGGCTCACACCTCCTTACCACCCCTTCTTCCCCACTGCACACACCCTCACCTGCCCTCACTCGCATCTGACCCCTTGCCCTACCCTGGCCCAGACCTCTCTCCCTCCACCTGCCCCAGCCCACTCTCTCCTCCCCTTTTCACACTTCCCCTCTGCGCACGCGCACACACACACACACACACACAGACACACACACGTACACACACACACACACACACACGTACACACACACACACACACACGTACACACACACACACGCACACACAGACACACACACGTACACACACACACACACGTACACACACACACTCACACACAACCACACACACACACACGCACACACGCACACACACACACCTCCCTCTTTACCTGGCCCCAGCCCAAACTTCTCCTCCAACCTCTGCCCCACACATCCCTCCCTCCCCAAGCTGAGTCCTCCCTCCCTGTCCCAACCCCTTCGAATGCCTCCCCCCTCGAACCGCTCGTACCCCACCTCACCTGCCCCAGTGCGATGCCCACTAGCTCTCACCTGAATCCGGTGGCTGGGCTCCTCTATGTTTGGTGAATTCCCTTCTTCCCATCAAAGAGTTTGAACTTCCGATGTTTCCGTTTGCTGCTGCTGTATTTGCGGGCCAGGGCGATGGTGGGGGCGGGAGAGGCCAGGAACGCTGAGGAGAAGGGATACACATCAGGCTCCAAACCCACAGAGCCCCCCCCCCCCTCGTGCTCAACCTGCCCGAGTCACTCTCGGCAAGATCTTCCGCAAATTAACCTGGGTGTCCCACTCTCCAGACTCCCACCGGCCAAAGCCCAGACCACCACCTGCCAGACCCCAGACGCACACTGGGTGGACCCCACACACACTAGCCAGACCACCCCGACACCAGGAGTAAAATACCTGGAGTATTGTGTGCAGTTATGGCCCCCTAATTTGAGGAAGGACATTCTTGCTATTGAGGGAGTGCAGCGTAGGTTCACAAGGTTAATTCCCGGGGTGGTGGGACTGTCATATGCTGAGAGAATGGAGCAGCTGGGCTTGTACACTCTGGAGTTTAGAAGGATGAGAGGTGATCTCATTGAAACATATAAGATTGTTAAGGGCTTGGACACGCTAGAGGCAGGAAACATGTTCCCGATGTTGGGGGAGTCCAGAACCAGGGGCCGCTGTTTAAAAATAGGGAGTAAGCCATTTGGAACGGAGACGAGGAAACACTTTTTCTCACAGAGAGTGGTGAGTCTGTGGAATTCTCTGCCTCAGAGGGCGGTGGAGGCAGGTTCTCCGGATGCTTTCAAGAGAGAGATAGATAGGGCTCTTAAAAATAGCGGAGTCAGGGGATATGGGGAGAAGGCAGGAACGGGGTACTGATTTGGGATGATCAGCCATGATCACATTGAATGGCGGTGCTGGCTCGAAGGGCCAAATGGCCCACTCCTGCACCTATTGTCTATTGTCTATTGTCTAAAAGCCCAGGTACCCCACCGCCCAAATCATCCCGTCCATCGAGTCATCCCGAGCCAGCTCAGAGACCCATTGCCCGACTCCAAGATAAAACCAGCTGCCACCACCTAAGGTGGGAAACCAAACCGCACCCTGACCCTCAGTAAGTGTCCACTGTTTGACCCAAAGGTAACGAGGGCACCCATCCTCCACACCCACTGATTCCTTGTTAGCTGAGGCCCAGTGTAAGCTATTGGTCCTGTCCCACTTAGGCTACTTTTCGGCAACTGTCATAGTCGTAGCAGGTCGCCAAAAAAGGGCGAGTGGACCCCCCCCCCCCCCCCCTTCGACGTAAAATTTGAAATAGAATCATTACTTTAACAACAAGAAAACCAGAAGTCAGCACGGGCAATAACTGATGTCATCCTGGCAACAACCTACGACCACACCTACGTCAGGAGAAGTCAAGCTACGCCCATTGGCGGCAAACCAACTGTTGCCTACTGTCACCGAAATATTTTCAACATTTCAAAATCCAGCGGTGACCTGAAAAACTCTTTGGCCGACTGAGGAGACGACTCACAACCATACAGGCCACAACCCGGCAACCATGTGGCAACAGCCTAGTGGCCTAAAAAATGGCCTAAGTGTGACAGGGGCGTAAGATGTTGGATACTCACCTTCTCTGTCCTGGGAGTCTGCTAACTGAGCTGCAGTCATGCACTTGCACTCGACGTGATCGTGAAGGACTATCACTGCCGTCTTGGACACGATGCCCCTCCGCTTAAACACCTTCTTCACAAACTGTGGGATAAGAGGGGCAACGTTGAGTCCCAAAACCACAGCAAGCCAACAGCCTCCCAAAGGTCTGTGACCAATATCATCCCAAGAACATAGACACAAGGGACTGCAGATGCTCGTTTTTATCAAAAAAGAGAACAGAATGCTGGAGTAACTCAGCGGGTCAGGCAACATCTCCAGAGAACATGGGTAGGTGACATTTCAGGATCTAAAGAAGGGTTTAAGAAGGAACTTCAGATGCTGGAAAATCGAAGGTAGACAAAAGTGCTGGAGAAACTCAGCGGGTGCAGCAGCATCTATGGAGCGAAGGAAATAGGCAACGTTTCGGGCCGAAACCCTTCTTCTAAAGAAGGGTCCCGACACAAAACTTTGCCTATCCATGTTCTCAATAGATGCTGCCTGACTGCAGAGTTACTCCAGCACTTTGTGTCCTTAAAAAAAAATCATCCCAAGAGCCTTTGTCCGAAGACCCTGAAGGCAAGGCCTTGCACCTTCTCCATGGATACGGAGAGCCTGGAGCTGTCCCGACACACTGCACAAAGCATGAAGCCTGCCACTCACTCATGGTCCAGCCAGAGTCTCGCCACTCTCCAGCAACCCTCTCGGTTAATTGCGGAAAAATGCTCGGAATTTCCTGGGCCAATATGACCGACCCCTGACCTGCGTTCCGATTTAGTTCCAGTTATTTTTGCTTTGCTGATCAGAGGGGCGAGGTGTGAAGAAGCCACAGAGACACAGCCTGGGTCACTATTCCCCGATGGTCAGCATACATAAGGAGCAGGAAGTGGGCCATTTGGCCCCTCGTGCCTGTGCTACCATTCAATATGATCATGGCTGATCTGTTTCTGTCCTCATCTCTTCTCTGCCAATTGCCCACAGCTAGCTCACAGTTATTTGATCCACTTCCTCTTCAAGGCCCCTTAATGATACAGTATTGCCTTCACAACACTCTGGGTTAGAGAACTTCAGAGATTCATCACCCTCTGTGAGAAGAAATTCTTATACACCTCAGCTTTGCCTGGGCCTCCTCCATTGCCAGAGTGAGGCCTAGCGCAAATTGGAGGAACAGCACCTCGTATTTCGGTGGGGGGAAATTTACACCCCAACGATATGAACGTTGAATTCTCCAATTTCAGATAGTCCTTGCTTTCTCCCTCTTTCCCCTCCACCTTCCCACAGCCCACTGGCTCCGCCTCTTCCTTTCTTCTTCCCGCCCCCCCCACCCCCACATCAGTTTGAAGAAGGGTCTCGACCCGAAACGTCACCTATTCCTTCTCTCCATAGATGCTGCCTCACCCGCTGAGTTTATCCAGCATTTTTGCCTGCCCTGTAACCATATTCTGTTTCACTTTTCATATCCCTTCATTATCACCTCTTCCATGGCCAACAATGGACCATTGTGGGCTCCACCTTTAGTTGGTCGTCGATGCCGGGCCTCATTTATTCTGTACCTTTTCATACCTCTATTTTCCCTCTCCCTTGACTCTCAGTCTGAACAAGGGTCTCGACCCGAAACGTCACCAGAGATTTTCTCCAGAGATGCTGCCTGACCCGCTGAATTCCTCCAGCATTTTGTATCTATCTACCATATCCCTTAATTTGAAATTAGCCCACAAATGGCAATGTCTCAACATCTACCTTGTCATGGCCCCTTTAGGATCTCGTAGTCATCCAAACTCCAAAGAATCTGCTTCTACTTTGATTGATTGATTGATTGAAAGAGAGAAACATAGGCAATAGGTGCAGGAGGAGGCCATACGGCCCTTCGAGCCAACACCGCCATTCATTGTGATCATGGCTGATCGTTCCCTATTAATAACCCGTGCCTGCCTTCTCCCCATATCCCTTGATTCCACTAGCCACTAGCCTCTATCTAACTCTCTCTTGAATCCATTCAGTATAGAAACATAGAAAATAGGGGATACAGCATAAAAACATGGCCATTGACCCCTCGAGCCCATGCCGACCATCGATCACCCGTTCACCCTTACCACTCTCGGCATCCATTCTCGACACACTAGGGGCAATTTACAGAGAACCTACAAAGTTGCGATGTGGGCGGAAACCCGAGCACCAGGAGAAAACCCACATGGTTTGCAGCAACACCATTAATCTCAACGTGTTATCTTTCAGTTCATAGGTCCTAGGAGCAGAATTAGGCCATTCGGCCCATCAAGTCTACTCCGCCATTCAATCATGTCCGACCCTCTAGACCCCCATTCTCCTGCCTTCTCCTCATAACCCCAACACCCTTACTAATCAAAAATCTGTCAATCTCTGCCTTAAAAATGTCCATTGACTTGGCCTCCACAGCTGTCTGTGGCAAAGATTCCACAGATTCACCACCATCTGATGAAAGAAATTCCTCCTCATCTCCTTTCTAAAGGTACGTCCTTTTATTCTGAGGCCGTGACCTCTGGTTTTAGGCCTTCCCACTAGTGGCAACATCCTCTCCACATCCACTCTATAGCCCATGGCGCACTGACCACTGGCTTCCGATTCCTTCCAACCTCGAAGCCCCCGTCACCTGGGCGTCCCCACCCCCCACACGATTCCCCCTCCCTCTCCTTCGCCCCCCAGCCAGTGCTCACCCGCACACGTCGCTCCTGAACCTTGGTCGGTTGGCACTTGTAGTTCTTGATGGTGCAGCATCCCGAGCAGCGCTGGACCTCCACGCAGCTCGGCCACAGGTAGAAGTTAGCCTTTGTGGGATCCACCATGCTTCGTGTGATCTCCATCACCTCCGGACGCACCTTGCACTGGGCAGGCTTTGCAATCTCCACCACTGGAAGAGGAACAGAGCGGTTCACCATGAGAGAGGGCCCACAAGGCAACGCTAATCCCCGCCCCTCGCTCGCCTGAACCAGGGCACGCTAGGCCTCCCGCTGTCTCAGAGACCACCAAGGCAATGAGGGGGGGGAGGGGGGCTTCACACACACATCGACAGACCCAGCTGGACACCAGCTCATGGAATATAGTACAGCACAGCAAC
This sequence comes from Amblyraja radiata, assembly GCF_010909765.2. Taxonomy (NCBI): domain Eukaryota; kingdom Metazoa; phylum Chordata; class Chondrichthyes; order Rajiformes; family Rajidae; genus Amblyraja; species Amblyraja radiata. Next base: position 13,106,746 of record NC_045993.1, read on the forward strand.
AGGCCCTTCAGCCCACAATGCCTGTTCTGAACACAATGCCAGGCTAGACTAATCTCCACTGCACGTGATCCATATCCCTCCATTCCCTGCATAACCATGGGCCCAGCTAAAAGCCTCTTAAACCCCGCCTTCGTATCTACCTCCACCACCATCTCTGCCTCAGAGGGCGGTGGAGGCCGGTTCTATGGATGCTTTCAAGAGAGAGCTAGATAGGGCTCTTAAAAATAGCGGAGCCAGGGGATATGGGGGGAAGGCAGGAACGGGGTACTGATTGGGGATGATCAGCCATGATCACATTGAATGGCGGTGCTGGCTCGAAGGGCCGAATGGCCTCCTCCTGCACCTATTGTCCATTGTCCTTGCAGTCTACTTCTTGATGACCTCACTCCCCTCTAACCTCACACCTAATACCCCGCACCCTAAGATCCTCTTTCATTAACCCTCCTACCCCAGCTTAGAGTCTGTGAAGGTGAAGACGTAGGAATCCCTGAGCTTCAGGTTGAGTCATAGAATCACACAGCATGGAAACAGGCCCTTCGGCCCAACTGGTCTATGCTGACCAAGATGCCCCATCGAAGCTGGTCCCATTTGCCTGCATTTGGTCGAGGTTTCACCAGGGTGGCACTGATGAACCAGGGTTTGAGGGTCTACAGGAGGGGCTGGGCAGGGGGAGGAGGAGAGAGCTTTATTGATCAGGGGATGAGTGGGGCAGGGTTGGGATTGCAATGTGTTTTAAATTGCACTCTTTGGAGACTGGGTGGACAGGAGAATGGCTAATGCAGGAAGGAACTGCAGATACCGGTCTAAACCGAAGATAGACACAAAAAGCTGGCATCATCATCTCTGGAGAGAAGGAATGGGTGACGTTTTGGGTCTGAAAAAGGGCCTCGACCCAAAACATCACCCACTCCTCTCTCCAGAGATGCTGCCTGTCCCGCTGAGTTACTCCAGCATATTTGTGTCTATCTTCTGATAATGGCTGTTCACGGACTGATAGCTGGAATGACCCGGAGACCCTGAACACGAGACCAAGTCCCACCAAGATAGGCCCTTAAAACCACGGGGGGGGGGGGGGGGGGGGAATAGATAGGGTGAATGCGCAGTCTTTTACCTAGGGTCAGGGAATCAAGAACAAGAGGACACAGGTTCCAGGTGAGAGGGAAAAGATTTAATACCAACCTGAGGGGCAACATTTTCACTCAGAGAGTGCTGGGAACATGGAACAAGTTGCCAGAGGAGAGAGACACACAAAGTGTTGGAGTAACTCAACGGGTCAGGTAGCATCTCTGGGGAAAAGGAATGGGTGACGTTTCATATCGGGACAGACAGAAAATGTTGGAGAAACTCAGCAGGTGAGGCAGCATCTATGGAGCGAAGGGAATAGGTGACGTTTCGGGTCGAGACCCTTCTTCAGACTTCTTTCATATCGAGACCTTCATTCTGAAGGACGGTCTCGACCCGAAACGTCACCTATTCCTGTTCGCCAGAGACGGTGCCTGACCCGCTGAGTTACTCCAGCAGTTTGTGTCTTCCATCGACGTAAACCAGCATCTGCAGTTCCTTCCTGCACATTCAAGCTGCCAGAGGAGGCAGTTGAGGAAGATACTATTGCAGCATTTAAAATACACTCGGGGAGTGTACTTGGATGGTAAGGTTTTGGAGGGATATATATATACGGGCAAAATGCAGGCACGGGGGACTAGCTTAGATGGGGCATGGACGCGATGGGCCGAAGGGCCTGTTTCCGTGCTGTGTGACTCTACACAGCTCACCTTGCGGATACAGAAGGTTCCCTCACCTGTACTGCGAGTCACACGTGGGGCGTGTCCTTGGGCCCCCTCGTTCGTAGAGAACAAGCCAAGCTCATTGGGATCTGTGCCATTCCTGTCTGAAACCAAACGCACGCCAGAGTTAGTCACACCCACCCAGACACTAGATTTCATAACATTATTCACTTTTCAGGTCAGCCAGTTCGCTGAGGACTTGTATGAATTATTTGCAAGCAATCTAAAAAAAGTAGAATATTATTATTATTTTTTAATTGGATGCTTGCTTAATGTAATTTCTGTGTGGAAGTTAACACCAAGAACCACATAAAAGAAAATAAACTTGACACTGGTTAGAGGTTTGGAATTGTGCCCAGATATTTTTGGAACAATGCGCTGCCCAATCAAGTCAAGTCGAGGTTATTCTCATGTATAAGGTGTCAAGTCATATTGTCATGTGTGGTGAAGTACAGATACAATGACTATCTTGCTTCCAGAAGCATTCACAGGCACATAGACTCACACAAACACACAAAATGACATGGTTATATGATTTATGACCAGACTTTAGGACAAAAAGATATTCCTGGACAGACACAAAAAGCTGGAGTAACTCAGTGGGTCAGGCAGCATCTTTAGAGAAAAGGAATAGATGACGTTTCTGGTCGAGATTGCTCATCAGGCTGAGGGAGAGGGAAATGAGAGACTGAAAGGGTACAACGGAAATAATTAATGAAAGGCGTGCCAATGAACAAACCACAGTCAGCAAGGGTGGTCAAGGAAAGGTGGAGCCCACAATGGTCAATTGTTGGCTGTGGGGAAGGTGATAGAGTGAAACTAAGTAGGGCGACAGTGAAACTAGCACGACGACTAGGGTGGGGGAGGGGTGGAGGGAGGGAGGATGCAAGGGTCACGAGGAACAAGAGATGTTCCTTGTTGGATTTCACTGGACTTCAGGAGAGATTTCTTTCTGCAGAGAATGGGGAACTCACCAACACATGGAGAGGTTGGGGGTAACAGGAGGATACATGTTAAGGGAGGTTGGATCAAAACGGGAGAAGGAGATAGGTGGGATGGATGAAGCAGGCTCGTTTAAGACAATCTATAATGTAATTTAAACTCTCATAAAAATCCTTGGCTTGGGTCTATTCAGAACAGGTTAATACAGAGATAAATACAAAGCGCTGGAGTAACGCAGCGGGTCAGGCAACATTTCTGGAGAGAAGGAATAGGTGACGTTTCAGGTCGAGACCCTTCTTCAGACTGAGATCTACTTTATAAAGAATCACCTGTGAGAGGTGGCCAGGACATAAAACACTGATGTTGGATTTAGAAAATGATGTCCAAGTCCACAACCCAACAACCCCGTGTCCCTGCAGATGCTGAAAAGCCGAGATAAAAATAGAAAGAGCTGGAAATGCTCAGCAGATCAGGCAGCTCACTGGAAGGAGATAATGAATTGACGTTTCAGGTCGAGGACCTTCATAGTCTGTACGGTTCTGATGAAATGTGTAGAAAGGAGCTGCAGATGCTGGTTTACGCTGGAGTGACTCAGCGGGTCAGGCAGCATTCTTGGAGAAAAAGGAGGGGTGACATTTTGCATCAGAGGACAAAATGTCCCGACCTGAAACGTCAGCCTTTCTTTTTCTCCAGAGATGCTGCCTGACCCGCTGAGTTACTCCAGCACTTTGTGTCTATCTTCGGTTCTGGTGAAAGGTCGTCAACCTGAAACGTTAACTCCGCAAGAAGCCCCCGTCCCATTGTCAGTCACATTCACCCTGCACGAAGGTACCAAACCTTTCAGAACATCTGAAAGTTGCAAATTCCAGCGCTTGCGTTCAGTTGCTGAGGGAACAGCTGCAAGCGAAGGAATCAAGAGGTGCTCAAGAAGTCAATGTCTGATTCCTCAAACAGCACCAGTTTCCATAGCTGACCTCCCGTGCTAAATACAGACTACCCTGCGATCCAATTACCTAAGTGAAGTGTCCCAGGTCTCAATACCAGGACCCAGTTACCCACAGCTGGTGTCCCATAGCTACTATCAATGGCACTACTCCACATCTCATGAAACCTCTTGGGTCACATCATCTTCCAGAGGAATAAAGTGTGAAATGCCAAGGATAACTCAGCCTGGTGATTTTATCTCCATAATCACATGGATTTGGAGAGATTACAAGTCTTGGTCTACAGCTAAATTGGTATTAGAATTAGCTTATTATTGTCACGTTTACTGAGACACAATGAAAGACTTCCATTAAGGGCCTGTCCCACTTTCACGACCTAATTCACAACCTTTTTTACTCGTGGACATTTTTCATGTTGAAAAAACGCCCGACCCACTTGATGCCACGAGTACCTACGACTAGCATCACGGCCTGCTACGACCTACCTACGACCTCCTACCGACCATGCTGTGAGCATGAGTCAAGGGCAAACTCGGCAGAGGTCGTGAATTAAGTCATGAAAGTGGGACATGCCCTTTAGCGTGCTATCCAGTCGAATTATATCATCCACGAGTTACAACAGGTAATGCAAAAGAGAAAATAAATAAGAGTGCAGATTAGTGTTCCAGCTGAAGGTAAAATCAGTGAAAGGAACTCAAAGTATATCCAATGGAATTAGGAAATGTTGAGAATGATCTAACCAGGGGTTATCAGCGTTGTTTCTATGAAAGAACTAGATGTTACTCAGCCCATCAAACCTGGACCATCTTTCTGTTTGAGAGTGGTGAGTCTGTGGAATTCTCTGCCTCAGAGGGTGGAGGCCGGTTCTCTGGATGCTTTCAAGAGAGAGCTAGATAGGTCTCTTAAAAATAGCGGAGTCAGGGGATATGGGGAGAAGGCAGGAACGGGGTACTGATTGGGGATGATCAGCCATGATCACATTGAATGGTGGTGCTGGCTCGAAGGGCCGAATGGCCTACTCCTGCACCTATTGTCTATTGAGGTCAAAACCCGGTGGGTTCACTATGGGGTGTGTGATGACCTCTCCGTTGTTGGTGCTGGCATCTCTCCAGGCTCTGCACCACTCAGTCTTTGGGTCAAAGTCTCCCAGGGAAGACTTTGAGTCCAAGAAATAGATGTGGTGTTTTGGTAGACAAAAATGCTGCTGAAACTCAGCGGGTGAGGCAGCATCTATGGTGCGAAGGGAAAAGGCAACGTTTCGGTTCGAGACCCTTCTTCAGCAGTGTTTGGCTCGAAGGGCCGAATGGCCTACTCCTGCACCTATTGTCTATTGTCTATTGATTACAGATGGTCCATAATGTCTACTCAACCAAAAAAAAATCTATCAATCTCAGGTTAAATTTTCAATTAAGACTCGAGCGTCACAGTTTTCAGGCGGAGAGAGCCTGCGAGATGGTTATGGGATTGCTTTCTTGGTACAGAATTTGGCAGAAACACTCACATGGATCAGGTGGCATCTGCGGACAGAACATCTCATGTGGGTGATCTTTCAATCGAACCATATTGACTAAAGCTTCTCTACCTGAAACGTCCACTCGTTTTATTTTTCCTGGGAGCTGCCTGATCTGCTGAGTATTTATTTTTTTTAATCTCAGATTTTCAGCATCTGCGGTTCTTTGCTTTTAGTCTTCAGGAGAAAGTTCTGGGCATGCTTAAACGCCTTTAGGATTAGTTAGTTTATTTGTGGGGAATGCACAGTGGCGCAGCAGTAGAGTCGCTGCCTTACAGCGCCAGAGACCCGGGTTCGATCCTGACCACGGGTGCTTGTCTGTACGGAGTTTGTACGTTCTCCCCGTGACTGCGTGGGATTTCTCCTGGTGCTCCGGTTTCCCCCCACACACACCAGAGACGTACAAGTTTGTAGGTTAATTGGCTTTGGTAAAATTGTACATTGTCCCTAGTGTGTGTAGGATGTTAGTGTACAGGGATCACTGGTCCGCACGGACTGGGTGGGCTGAAGGGCCTGTTTCCTCAGTTTTGGTCTCCTAATCTGAGGAAAGACATTCTTGCCATAGAGGGAGTACAGAGAAGGTTCACCAGACTGATTCCTGGGATGGCAGGACTTTCATATGAAGAAAGACTGGATAGACTCGGCTTGTACTCACTAGAATTTAGAAGATTGAGGGGGGATCTTATAGAAACTTACAAAATTCTTAAGGGGTTGGACAGGCTAGATGCAGGGAGATTGTTCCCGATGTTGGGGAAGTCCAGAACAAGGGGTCACAGTTTAAGGATAAGGAGGAAGTCTTTTAGGACCGAGATGAGAAAATAATTTTTTACATAGAGAGTGGTGAATCTGTGGAATTCTCTGCCACAGAAGGTATGTTGAGGCCAGTTCATTGGCTGGATCTAAGAGGGAGTTAGATGTGGCCCTTGTGGCTAAAGGGATCAGGGGGTATGGAGAGAAGGCAGGTACAGGATACTGAGTTGGATGATCAGCCAGGATCATATTGAATGGCGGTGCAGGCTCGAAGGGCTGAATGGCCTACTCCTGCACCTATTTTCTATGTTTCTATGTTTCTATGTTTCTGCGCTGTATCTCTAAACCAAACTAAACTATTGTCAAGAGTACCGAGGTAAACAAAAAGCTTTTGTTGTGTGCTAACCAGTCTGCCGAAAGACAATACATGGTTACAATCGAGCCTTCGACAGATACAGGTATCCACAGCCTATGTACAGATACATGATAAAGGGAGTAGATTAAGAAGAGGATAGTTAAAGTAAAGGGCCTGTCCCACTTTCACGACTTAATTCAAAACCTCTGCCGAGCTTAAAGGACCTAAAAAAATAAATCAAGATGGTGGCAATCTACGAACTCCTACGAGTATGGTCGCAAACTCCTACGAGTATGTCTACGAATTCCCACGACAATTCCGATGCCCTCCTTACGAGTAAAAAGTTGCAATTTCTTTCATCCCGACCATTTTCTTTACTCGTGGACATTTTTTATCGGGCTGGAAAAAACATCCCGACTGATGCCACAAGTACCTACGGCTGGCATAACGAGCCGCTACGATATATCTACGAACTCCTACGGACTCGTTACGGACATTCTGCGAGTTTGAATCAGGGGAAAACTCGGGGGAATTCGTGAATAACTCGGGAAAGTGGGACAGGCCCTTAAGGAATGCTGCTACAACACGTGATTGTGGATCCACTTATGTGACCAACACACAAGGAGTTATCTGGCTTGCCTTGCCCCTCCCATCCACTCCAACCCCATTACCTGATCGACCGATCCAACCAAACCTTAATTTTGACAATACTTCTGCTTCAAATATGAATCCTGGTGACAGACTCCGCAGCCACACAGCTGCTGCCCAATTTGCACCCTGCCCCTTTATGGGACACCTGTGGACTGTATGAAGTCACCAATGTCTTGTTATTCTTTACTAGCTCTCTGCATTTAAGCACCTGTCCCATTGTCTGTAATCAGTGTGTGTGCTTTTTAACAAACACCAATTTTCCCTCATCTTCAATTTACAAAAGGCACTTGACAAAGTTGATCAAAGCAAATTCTTCCCGGGAACCCAGGGGTTAATCCCAGGGGACGCAGCTGCAAAGGAGGAGGATTACAAGTCGGAGGGAGACTGAGCAAGTGGGGATCGGACTCCTGAATGTGATTGTTGTACAGGCGGTGAGAGTGGGGTCAGAAGATGATGGGAGGGAAACAGTCGCATCAACAATCAACAATCCATCCAATTCTTCTCATGTAGCCAAATGTCAGGGTTGACCCATGAGCAAACACTGACACCAAGACACTAGAGGAAGTACTGGGGCAGAGGAGCAAAACCTTGGTTGGCACAGGCTTCAGCATTCAACAGGAGGGGGAGGAGGAGGGGGGGCAGCACCTTAAGGAAGGGGGGATCTTAAAGAGAGGGGGGACCTTAGGGAGAGGGGGGGGGGCCTTAAGGAAGGGGGGATGTTAAGGAAGGGGGGGGACCTTAAGGAGGATGGGGACCTTAAGGAAGGGGGGACCTTAAGGAAGGGGGGACCTTAAGGAAGGGGGGACCTTAGGGAGGGGGGGGGACCTTAGGGAGGGGGGGGACCTTAGGGAGGGGGGGGACCTTAGGGAGGGGGGGACCTTAGGGAGGGGGGGGGGACGAGGGGGATGGGAACTAAGGAGGGAACGCAGCGATGGGATATTTGAAACTGGAACAAAATATGGTGGGATAACAAATCCTGGAACAAAACACAAAGTACTGGAGTAACTCAGCGGGTCAGGCAGCGCCTGTAGCGGGAATGTTTAGGCGACGTTTCGGGTCAGGACCCTCCTTCAGACTGATCACTGGAGACGTTCAAAGTGCCAGAACCGCGATCAAATGGCCCTTCCCCATTAAGCAAGCACCAAAGGAAGAGGAGTACACACGCCTGGCATTCCAAGTGTTAATGACATGAATAAAGACTGAGCAGACTGAAATGTTAATGGTGTCAGACTCAAGGAGCAGAAATGTTAATCTGAAGGTCAGCCGCGCAGGCGAAAGAAAGAAACTTTGTGCATTTGAATGTTTCAGACAATTGGAAACACAAACGATCAGGAAACTATTTGGCAAATTCCACCCTGGTTGGGACAGTGGAATGTTAACACAGGCCGCCTATATTTAGAAGCAGATGCATTGTATTTGAAAAACAAGAGAGAGCTTGGCATTCAACAATGGTGGGACAGAGCCTAGAGACATGGGCAGCTCAGCTGCCTCACGTGATGCCTTGCCGTTAGACTGCAAGGAGGGGAGTGTAGACTTGCCAGAGTCGTTTTGGACTTTCAGACAATTCCAGGAAACACTGGGCCTTCTTAGATAGCAGCTGAGCTCGGGGTTGGAATAGCTGGCAGACACAACAGGCAAGAATTGAAATGTCATTGTGGAACTCATAAAAAGAATGCGTTGGGAGCACCCTTGCCCTGGAGGGCGGTGGAGGCCCCGATCTGTCTGCAGGGCCTGTGCGGCTCATTCACACCTCACTGCCTCCTCTTAGTCCAACTATCCAGCGAAAGGCAACCCAGAAACAGGGCTGGTGTTCTGGGATCCGTGAGGGGCACTGAAGGGCCTGTCCCACTTGGCTGTCATTTGCGTGTAATTTATGCTACATCATTTACGCTTCACGACGCACACGTTGTGACACGCACGTGATGCGCGCCTGGTGCGTGGTGACATAAGCAGTGATGCACAGTCGTGCGCGGCTCCCCAGGATTTCGAGATGTACAAAATCTTTGCGCGCAAATTACGCACAAGTGGGACAGGCCCTTTAGTCTCTTAGCCTGAAGTTGCACAGTTGCACGCACGCACACACCTCCTCTCCCTCCCCTCCCTTGTCAATGCAGATGTCTCACTCTTGCTCAATGGGGCTCGCTTCCAAAAACCTCCCCGCAATTTTCCCCGTCGTCCACTCCCAAAAGGCCAGGGGGGCTGCACAGCCTTTCCTATCCCAGACGATGTACAAGCCCAAAGAGCAGCACAAGATCCTGTCAACAGGCGCAGCTGGGTTCAAAGGGAAGACCGCGTTGAGTGTGGCCAGCCCCACTGTACAGCTTAGGATATGAAGACAGGTCCCGCCCCCCCGAAACATCACCTATCCATTCCCTCCACAGATGTTGCCGGACCCGCTGAGTTACTCCAGCACTTTGTGGCTTGCAGGAATACACCCATAATGGCCTGGAGTGAGTGGATGTGGAGAGGATGTTTCCACTGGTGGGAGAGTCTAGGACCAGAGGTCATAGGCTCAGAATATAAAGGATGTTCCTTTCGGAAGGAGATGAGCGAGGAGGAATTTCTTTAGTCAGAGGGTGGTGAATTTGTGGAATTCTTTGCCACATAAGGCTGTGGAAGCCAAGTCAATGGATATTTTTAAGGGTTATGGGGAGAAGGCAGGAGAATGGGGTTAGGAAGGAGAGATAGATCAGCCATGGTACACAGAAATGCTGGAGAAACTCAGCGGGTACAGCAGCATCTATGGAGCGAAGGAAATAGGCTACGTTTCGGGCCGAAACCCTTCTTCAGACTGAGTTTCGCCAGCATTTTTGTGTACCTTCAATTTTCCAGCATCTGCAGTTCCTTCTTAAACAACATAGATCAGCCATGATTCAATGGCGGAGTAGGCTTGATGGGCCGAATGGCCTAATTCTGCTCCGACCACAAGCAGCACAATTATCACAGTCTACTTCACACAAACATCACCACATTCTACATTTGTTATTAGATTTTCCTCAAAACGACTATATTATTTTTCATTCATTCACCGGCTGCGGACATCGTTGACATTGTCCATCATTAAACCACGCTAAGCTGAGGAGATAGCTAACAGTTCATTGCATGATAAAAAAACCTGCAGATGCTGAAAATCTGAAACAAAATCAGAAAATGCAGGAAACACACAGTGGGTCAAGTAGCATCTGTGGAAGGGGAAGCGGAATTAATGATTCAGGTTAATCGCTCTAACGAAGGGACATCAACCTGAAATAGTGTCTGTTTCTTGCTCCACAGATGCTACCTGGTCTGCAGCGTATTTTGTAGGAAGGGACTGCAGATACTGGTTTAAAGTGAGTACTCCACTTGAATGGAAAGGTGGAGTACTCCAGTACTGAGTTCGTGTCGATCTGTAGAATATTTTGGTGGGTCTCAGATCATCACACTGAGAGACATTGGAGGAAGGGTCTCGACCCGAAACGTCGCCTATTCCTTTGCTCCATAGATACTGCCTCACCTGCTGAGTTTCTCCAGCTTTTGTTGCCTACCTTCTGTGAATTAGATGAGGTATTTACTCAATCTAACCGTCTTATACTCATTGTTATTAGACTTCCGCTTGATTGAAAGATACAGCATGAAAACAGGCCCTTTGGCCCACCGACTATTGAACTAGTTCTATACTAACCCACTTTCCCATCCACTCTATGCACACTACGGATAGTTTACAGCGGGCCAAATAATTTAAAATCCCGCACGTCTTTGGAATGTGGGAGCAAACCAGAGCATCCGGAGAAAACCCATGCTGTCAGGGAGAACATGCAAACGCCGCACAGACACAGAATCCAAAGTTAGGATCGAACCAGCGTACCCGGCACTTTGAGGCAACAGCTCGACCACTGTGCTGCTCCACAATGTCTTTAGCCACTTGTGATAGGAAACTCCCTGAGCCTGGGAATTAGCCTAGTCAATCTCTTTTGGACTGCCTCCAATGCCAGTCTATATCCTCTCTTAAACAAGAGAAGCAAAACTGTGCACAGTACTCCAGGTGTGAGCTCACAATTGTAACAACACTTCCTCTTTTCTAAAATCAAACCTTCATACAGTGAGACACTGCAGTAGCGCTAGACAGCGGTAGAGTTGCTGCCTCACAGCGCCAGAGACCCGGGTTCCATCCTGACTATGGGTGCTGTCTGTACAGAGTTTGTACCTTCATCCTGTGACCGCGTGGGCTTTCTACAGGTGCTCCGGTTTCCTCCCACTATCCACAGACACATGGGTTTGTAGGTTAATTGGCCCCAATAAATTTGTCCCTAGCGTGCAAGATAGTGCTAGTGTATGGGGTGATTGCTGGTCAGTATGGACTCGGAAGGCTGAAGGGCCTGATTCCGCGATGTATGTCTAAAGTCAGACCATTGTCCCTCTGTTCATCTGCAACCTGAGAGTCCGGCAACCCTTCGGCCCAGATAGAAACATAGAAAATAGTTGCAGGAGGAGGCCATTCGGCCCTTCGAGCCAGCACCGCCATTCATTGTGATCATGGCTGATCGTCCCTATCAATAACCCGTGCCTGCCTTCTCCCCATATCCCTTGACTCAACTAGCCCCTAGAGCTCTATCTAACTCTCTCTTAAATCCATCCAGTGACTTGGCCTCCACTGCCCTCTGTGGCAGGGAATTCCATAAATTCACAACTCTCTGGGTGAGAACGTTTTTTCTCACCTCAGTCTTAAATGACCTCCCCTTTATTCTAAGACTGTGGCCCCTGGTTCTGGACTCGCCCAACATTGGGAACATTTTTCCAATGTTCATGATTGTCCATGCTGACCAAGATGTCCCATCTACCCTGGTCCCATTTGCCAGAGATGACCCACATCCCCCTAAACCTTCCCTGACTATGTACCTGTCCAAGTGTCTTTTAAATGCTCTTATAGTATCTGCCTCCACTACCTCCTCTGGCAGCTTGTTCCATATATCCAAGCAGCCAGACCTCTAACAGTCTATCACTGTCGATTTTCTACACACTCTTATCGATTTTTCTCTATAAGATCACCCCTCAGCCTCCTGCGCTCCAAGGAATACAGTCCAAAACCTCCATTAGATAACTGTGTTCAGATTCCCCTGTCACAGCTTCAATGGTTTGGATATTGGCCACAACCTGCATGGAAACAGGCCCTTCGGCCCACCGAGTCTCGACCCAAAACATCATCTATTCCGTTTCTCTAGACCTCATGCTGTCTGACCCGCTGAGTTACTCCAGCATTTCGTATGCCGTTCACACTAGTTTTATCCCACACACACCAGTGGCCTTTCACAGAAGCCAATTAACCTACAATCTTTGGAGTGTGGAAGGAAACCGGAGCACCCGGAGAAAACCCACGCGGTCACAGGGAGAACGTACACAAACTCCGTACAGACAGCGCCCGTAGTCGGGATCGAACCCGGGTCTCTGGTGCTGTTAGGCAGCGACTCTACCGCCCCCAACCACGACAGGGTACCGATGCCGCAATGTGCCAGTATTTACCCAGTGTCCAGGGCAGGGGGAAGCTCCGCTGGTTGTGTTCACGGGGCATCCAGTCGCCCTGTGAGGGAGAGAAACACGCGTGGTCAGGCAACTTCCCACGGCCACCGGACCTGCAGCTCCCGACACCCGGCTCGACCCCCACCTTCGATGCTGTGCCGTGCGTGTGTGTGTGTGTGTCTGTGTGTGTGTGTCTCTGTCTGTGTCTCTGTGTGTGTGTGTGTGTGTGTGTCTCTCTCTGTGTCTGTGTGTGTGTCTCTCTCTGTGTCTGTGTGTGTGTGTGTGTGTGTGTGTGTGTCTCTCTCTCTGTGTCTGTGTGTGTGTGTGTGTGTGTGTGTGTGTGTCTCTCTCTCTCTGTGTGTGTGTGTCTCTCTCTCTATGTTTTCTCTCTCGCTGTCTCCGTGTGAGTGTGTGTGTGTGTGTGTGTCTCTATGTCTGTCTGTATCTCTCTCTGTCTGCCTGTCTCTCTCTCTCTCTGTCTCTCTCTGTCTGTGTGTGTGTTTGTCTGTGTCTCTGTTTTTCTCTCTCTGTGTTTTCTCTCTCTCTCTCTGTCTGTGTGTGTGTGTGTGTGTGTGTGTGTGTGTGCGTGCGTTTGTGTGTGTGTGGGGGGGGTGTGGGGGTGCGCTTCTCTCTGTTTTTCTCTCTGTCTGTCTCTCTCTCTCTGTCTCTCTCGCTCTGTCTGTCTCACTCTCTGTATCTCTGTCTACCTCTCTCTGTCTCTCTCTCTGTCTCTCTCTGACTGTCTCTCTCTGTGTCCTGTGTGTGTGTGTGTGTCTGTCTGTGTACACGTGTGCCCAGTTTGCACGACCCCCTGCATCCACGAACATTACTCCCGAGTGCTCTGGTTTCTGCCCACATTCCCAAACCCCCAGGTCGATGGATCTATTGGCCCCGGTGTGGGGTCGACATTGGATGGGGTGGGAGGTAGTTGGTGGAAACGTGGGGAAGAATAGATTACAGGTAATGTTAGTGGGGAGGGGGGTTGCTCTGAGAGCTAGCATCGCCTGGATGAGACGAACTCCCAGTCTAGTCCGGGACCCAGGTGCGAGGGACCCCCCACCCCTTCAGCCCTGAAGGACTTTAACCCCGACCCCCTCCCCTCCGTTTGACCCCGGCAGTGACCCCCCGCTCACCTCAGTCTCCGGCCACAGGTGCCACAGGGCGAATAACGTGACGCCCAGATTCATGGTCGGTCCCGGCTCACAGCGCAGCGCCACACCGGCTCATCGCCCCGGGCTGCCCGGCTCCCTCTCTCCCTCCTCTCCTCTCCGCTCCACGCCCTCCACTGCCGCTCCGGGACACAGGTAGACAACTCGCCCGCTGCTGCACACACTCCTCCGGCAGCCCGTGACAGATAACTCTGTGTCTGTGGGTGAACTCGTGTGTCTAGCTCTGTCTCTGTTCGTGTTGACCCTGTCTGCCTGTGTGTGTGTGTCCAACCTGCTTCCGTGTGGGTCTGTTCCTCTCTATCCCTCTTTCTCTCCCTTTCCCTGTCTGAGTGTCTCTATCCCTGTGTGTGTGTGTCCCTCTGTGTCTGTGTCTCCCTCTGTGTGTGTCTCTCCCTCTGTGTGTGTGTGTCTCTGTGTGTGTCTCCCTGTGTGTGTGTATGTCTGTGTGTGTCTCTCTCTCTCTCCCTCTGTGTGTGTGTGTCTCCCTGTGTGTGTGTGTGTCTTTCTCTCTGTGTCCCACTATCTCTCTCTCTATCACTCTCTCTGTCTCTGTGTCTCACTCTCTCTATTTGCCTATTTCTTCGTCTCTATCTTTTTCTCTCCCTTTCTCTCTCTCTCTCTATCTTTATCTATCTATCTGTGTGTGTGAGTGTGTGTATGTGTCTGTCTCAGCCACCAGCGATCGCCTCTCCCGGCGCTTCCTCCTGTGCTTATATGCGGGGCTGCAGGAGGTGTGTCGGGTGAATGCGCATGTCGCGGGGATTCCCCGTCCCGCGGTCCACATGAAGGGGAAGGCGTGACCTTGCAGCCGATGGAAAGTCTAGCCGGAGGGCGGCGGGACAGCGTCTGACAGTCCCCCTCTCCGCTGCCCGGCCCCGTTCACTCCCGCACGCACCACCCCCTTGCAGTCCTTGTCCCGAGTCTTGCACTCTCCTGCTGTGTGTGTCTCGCCCTCCCTTGCGTTGCACCGGCTCCTCTCTGCCTCTGAGCTACAGAGTGATTTATAAACAGCGTGGAAACAGGCCCTTCGGCCCAACTTGCCCACGCATGTTGCCCCATCTACACTAGTCCCACCTGCCTGCGTTTGGCCCATATCCCTCCAAACCTGTCCAAATGCCCTTTACACGTTGTGATAGTCCCTGCCTCAACTACCTCCTCTGGCAGCTCGTTCCATACACCCACCACCCTTTGTGTGAAAAAAGTTGCCCCTCAGGTTCCTATTAAATCATCCACCCCACCTTAAACCTTTCTCCTCTAGTTCTTGATTCCTCTGGATAAAAGACTGTGCGTTTATCCTATCTAATCCCTTCATGATCTTATAAATTATAAAATCATCCCTCATCCTCCTAGGAATAAAGTCCTAGTCTGCTCAACCTCTCCCTGTAGCTCAGGCCCTCGAGTCCTGGCAACATCCTTGTAGATCTTCTCTGTACCCAAACATCTTTCCCATAACAGGGTGACCAAAACTGAACATAATACTCCAAATGTGGCCTCATCCTTGCCTTGTACAATTGTGACATAACCTCCCAAACTCTGTACTCAGTACTCTACCCGATCGATGAAGGCCAAATGTGCCAGAAGCCTTCTTGACCAAAGATACTAGCTCCTCTATTATCTTTGTTCTTGACCATTCTACCTGTGATGCCACTTTCAAGGAACTAAGTACTAACATTCCTCTGTGCTTCAACACTTCCCAGGGTCCTGCCATTCACTGTGAAGGTCCTGCCCAGGTGTGACTTCCCAAATGACAACATCTAATGGGCCTGTGCCACTTGGAGATTTTTTAGGCAACTGCCAGTGACTCATAGTTGCAGCAGGTCACCGAAAACCGGGGACAACCTACGTCATCCTGGCGACAACCTATGACAGAACCTATGTCAGGAGAAATCAAGCTACGCTCATTGGCATCAAACCCACTATCGCCGAAAATGTTTCAACATGTTGAGAATTTAGTGGTGACCAGAAAGACGCAACAAATTTTTTGCGCGGCTGAGGAGACGACGCCCGGTGAACATGTGGCAACAAACTAGTCGCCTGAAGTTGTCTAAAAAATCGCCTAAGTGGGACAGGCCCATAACACTATCTTCATTAAACTCCAATAACCATCCCTCAGCCACCTACCCAACTGATCAAGATGAGGCTCTGACCTGCTTGTTCCCGATAGCCCTTAATTCTTCTATTTAATTCAGTCACAGAGAGCGCAGAAACAGGCCCTTCAGCCCGCCAGGTTAATTCCCGGGATGGTGATGATGAAGGAATGGGCCGACTGGGCTTGTATTCGCTGGAATTTAGAAGGATGACAGGGGATTTTTTAGAAACATATAAAATTCTTAAGGGATTGGACAGGGTCGATGCAGGAAAAAAATTCCCGATGTTGCGGGAGTCCAGAACCAGGGGTCAGAGTTTAAGAATACGCCATTTAGAGTAGGCCATTTAGGACTGAGATGAGGAAAAACTTCTTCACCCAGAGAGTTGTGAATCTGGGGAATTCTCTGCCACAGAAGGCAGTGGAGGCCAATTCACTGGATGTTTTCAAGAGAGAGTTAGATTTAGATCTTAGGGCTAAGGGAATCAAGGGATGTGGGGAAAAAGCAGGAACGGGATACTGATTGTGGATGATCAGCCATGATCATATTGAATGGTGGTGCTGCCTCGAAGGGCAGAATGGCTTCCTCCTGCACCTATTTTTTATGCTTCTATGTTTCTATCCACCATGGCAATGATCAAGGACCCACCCGTACCAATCCATTTAACACCAATGAGCCAGTGAAATCTATGCCAAAGATCCTATAGCGGAGCAAGATAGACCACTCCTTCTAAATGCAATGGGCTGACGTGTAGTACGCAATGGAGCGGAACGTGGGCCTTTTTTTCATCCATTTCAGTAACCCGACCCGACCCGACCCGCAGTGTAATCAACGTTGCGGGGGAACAGTTTGTGTTAATAAATTATAATTCTGAAAATGAGGATTTTTACCAAATAACTTTGATTTTTACGAGGATGTTTCCGTAACCGGCTTCCGTCTCCGCACTAGTATCTTCGCTCCGCTATGGGATCTTTGGTGCGGAGATGGAAGCCGGTTACGGGAATGGGGCCGAGAATCACCCATGAATCTGCCCATGACCATACTACGCCTTTTTCGTCGAGTGGACTATCTTGCTCGCTATAGGATCTTTGCTCCATGCCTTGATGATTAAAGGTCTCACACAGATACTGAGCTAGTGATATGAGGCCCTCTGTCTGCAGCACCCCCTCAGGCAGTGTGTTTCAGATTACCACCACTGTCTGGGAGATCTTTTTTCCCTCAGATTCCTTCCTAACACTCTTACTCTTCACATTCAACCAATGTCCACTGGTTTTAGACCTGCTGTTATGGGGAAAGGTTTCTCATTGTTCACCCTATTTATGCGCCACTTTTATCCGTGTCTCCTCTCGGCCTCTTCCACTCCAAGGAAACATACCCAGACAACCCATACACAGCGGCAGCGGTAGAGTTGCTGCCGCACAGCGCCAGAGACGCAGGTTCGATCCCGACTACGGGTGCTGTCTGTATGGAGTTTGTACGTTCTCCCCGTGACCGCATGGATTTTCTCTGGGTGCTCCAGTTTCCTCCCACATTCCAAGGATGTATGTACAGGTTTGCAGGTTAACTGGCCTTGGAAAAATTATAAAAAATTGTCCCTAGTGTGTAGGATAGTGCTAGTGTACGGAGATCGCTGGTCGGCATGGACTCGGTGGGCCGAAGGGCCTGTATTTCTAAACTAAACTAAACTAAACTAAACTAATCTAAAAAATCCATCATTGAAATATTCCATCACAGATACTATGCTGGCTCGAAAGGGCCGAATGGCCTCCTCCTGCATCTATTTATTATGGGATGGGACCCTTCTTCAGTGATTGTAGGGGGGGAGGGAAGATAGCCAGATGAGAGGAGGGGCTGGACAAGTGTGGCAGGTAATATGAGGGCATATTGTGTTCCATTCTATGAACTGTAGTAGCTGACATCATTTATTCATGAGATAGAGAGAGTCATTGTGGAAACAGGCCCTTCAGCCCAACTTGCCCATGCTGACCAACATGCCCCATCTACACCTGTCCCACCTGCCTGCTTTTGGCCCATATCCCTCTAACCCTATCCAATCCATGTACCAGTTTAAATGTTCCTTAAATGCTGTAAAAATACCTGCTTCAACTAACTCCTCCGGCTGCTGGTTCCTAATACCTACCTCCCCTTGCGTAAAAAAGTTACAACTCATGTTCCTATTAATTCTCCCCCCCCTCACCTTAAACCTATATCCTCTGGTTCAGGATCACCCTACTCTGGATATGCTAGCATCTGCTGCAATGACTCTAAATATCCACCTCTCTGTGTCCTTTCCTCACTGTCCTCTATCACTCTTTCCTGCCTGCTTCATTCACTTCATGCTCTGTGTAACCGAGTGATCACCATGCAACTTCTCCACTTTCCTCCTTCAATCTCTCTTTGCTTTCTTACTCCTCATAGAGTGATACAATGTGGAAACAGGCCCTTCGGCCCATCTTGCCCACACCGCTAACATGCCTCAGCTACACTAGTCCCACCTGCCCGTATTTGGTCCATATCCCTCCAAACCTGTCCGATCCATGTACCTGGCTAACTGTTTCTTCAATGTTGGGATAGTCCCAGCCTCAACTACCTCCTCTGGCAGCTTGTTCCATACACCCACCACCCTCTGTGTGAAAATGTTACGCCTCAGATCCCAATTAAATCTTTCCTGCTTCACCTTAAACAATTGTCCTCAGGTCCTCGATTCCCCTACTCTGGGCAAGAAACTCTGTGCATCTACCCGATCTATTCCTCTCATGATTTTATACACCTCTGTAAGATCACCCCTCGTCCTCCTGCGCTCCAATGGATGGAGTCCCAGCCTACTCAACCTCTCATGAGGTTGATCAGCCATGGTCACATTGAATGGTGGTGCTGGTTCGAAGGGCCGAATGGCCTACTCCTGCACCTATTGTCTATTGTCTATTGTCTACTGTCTAGTGTCTATTGTCTCTCTCTACAGCTCAGACTTTCCCTCACGACTACTCTCTCGTTTGCACATTTCTCTTAGTCTCATTTTATTTATCTTCCTCTCTACTTTAGTTTAGAGATACAGCGCGGAAACAGGCCCTTTGGCCCACTGCGTCCGTGCCGACCAGCGATCCCCTGCACACTAACACAATCCGACACACACTAGTGACTATTTTACATTCATACCAAGCCGATTAACCTACAAACCTGTACGTCTTCGGAGTGTGGGAGGAAACCGAAGATCTCGGAGAAAACCCACGCAGGTCACGGGGAGAACGTACAAACAGACAGCACCCGGAGTCGGGATCGAACCCAGGTCTCAGGCGCTGTGAGGCAGCAACTCTACCACTGCGCCACCGTGCCACCATGGGGAGGTTTTATTCTCTCTGTTTGACCATGGCTCCCTCTCTCCCTCCCTCTGTCTCTGCCGCCCTCTGTCCTTTCCTATCTCTTCCCCTCACCCTCTCCTTGTCACAGGTTTCACACAGTCTGTCTTTGTCAATTGTTATTGCTGGTGTTTCTATTTCTGTGTCCCAGTCTTGCAAACTTCCCTGTTCCTATCTCTGACTCTCACTATGTCTCTCCTGCTATTTCTGTCCCCTGTACAGTCCTTTATTTCCTTTGCACCAAGCATCATTTCCTCCTCTCCTTTCTCCGTATTCTCAGTTTATCTTTCGGTAACTTGCTCTTTCATATAGTTCCTCCTTTTTGCCCCTGTTTTACCCTGCCTCTCTTTGTTTTCACTACTGCTTTCTCTCCCAACCTGTATGTATTTTGCTTTGTGCTTTTCATTCTGTTTCTGCCATCCCTTCTCAATGGCGATTCAGTGTTACTTTTTTGTCACATGTGCCTAGGTACAGTGAAATGTTTAGCATACAACCCAGTAAAATTGTACCGCAGACATGACCTCAGCAGTGGCATGGTCAAATGTGACACCAAAACACTACTGGAGAAGGGTCTCGACCCGAAACGTTGCCTTTTCCCTTCGCAACATAGATGCTGCCTCACCCGCTGAGTTTCAGCAGCATTTTTGTCTACCAAAACACCACATCTATTTCTTGGACTCATATTCTTCCCTGGGAGACTTTGACCCCAAGACTGAGTGGCGCAGAGCCTGGAGAGATGCGAGCACCAACAACGGAGAGGTCATCACACACCCCACAGTGAAACCATCAGATTTTGACCTCAACAGACAATAGACAATAGGTGCAGGAGTAGGCCATTCGGCCCTTCGAGCCAGCACCGCCATTCAATGTGATCATGGCTGATCATCCCAAATCAGTACCCCGTTCCTGCCTTCTCCCCATATCCCCTGACTCCACTATCTTTAAGAGCCCTATCTAGCTCTCT
The DNA here is from genome assembly GCF_010909765.2 of Amblyraja radiata. Classification (NCBI taxonomy): domain Eukaryota; kingdom Metazoa; phylum Chordata; class Chondrichthyes; order Rajiformes; family Rajidae; genus Amblyraja; species Amblyraja radiata. The sequence goes on from NC_045993.1 coordinate 13,126,751, forward strand.
CTTGAAAACATCCAGAGAACCTGCCTCCACCGCCCTCTGAGGCGGAGAATTCCACACACTCACCACTCTCTGTGAGAAAAAGTGTTTCCTCGTCTCCGTTCTAAATGGCTTACTCCTTATTCTTAAACTGTGGCCCCTGCTTCTTGACTCTTCCAACATCGGGAACATGTTTCCTGCCTCTAGCGTGTCCAAACTGTAAACAGTCTTATATGTCTCAATGAGATCTCCCTCTCATCCTTCTAAACTCCAGAGTGTACAAGCCCAGCTTCTCCCTTCTCTCAGCATATGACAGTCTCGCCATCCCGGGAATTAACCTTGTAAACCTACGCTGCACTCCCTCAATAGCAAGAATGTCCTTCTTCAAATTACGGGACCAAAACTGCACACAATACTCCGGGTGTGGTCTCACTAGGGCTCTGTACAACTGCAGAAGGACCTCTTTGCTCCTATATTCGATTCCTCTTGTTATAAAGGCCAACATGCCATTCGCTTTCTTCACTGCCTGCTGTACCTGCATGCTTACTTTCATAGACTGATGTACAAGGATCCCGTTGTACTTCTTCTTTTCCCAACTTGACGTCATTTAGATAGTCCATCGCAAGCAATGGCTAACACTGAACACCCACCATGCAAGAACAGACTGTGCAAGAACAGACAGCCCTGTTTGCGACTGCAGACATCCAGACTAGACCATCACGCACATTGTGAATGACTGCTCACTGTGGCTTTTCCCTGGTGACGTCAAAGCCATCCACCCAGTAACTGATGCTGTCCTGGCCTGGATGTCAACCCTTGATCTACAACTTTAGGCTGTGCCCGCCACACGCAAGAAGAAGAAGAAGAAGAAGACCTCAGCAGTACACAAGTGTTGCATGTGGAAGTGCCACAAATTGTCCCTAGTTGTAGGATAGTTGTAGGCTAGTGAACGGGGATCACTGGTTGGCACGGGCTGGGTGGGCCGAAGGGCCTGTTTTCCACGCTGTATCTCTAAACTAAGCTAAATTTTAGGTGTCATGGGGGAAGGAGATGTGTGGGGCACGTTTTATTTCCACAGAGAGTAGTTGTTGCTTGGAACATGTTGCTGGGAGAACTGTTGTAGGTAGATAAGACGGTAGTGTTTGAGGCTTTTAGATGGGCAGATGGAGGGAATGGAGGTAAATAAAGTATGTGTAGACAGAGATTAACTCCGTATTATGTTCGGTCATTGTGGGCTGAAGGGCCTGCTCTGTACTTTTCTATGGGGACACAAGGAACCACAGGTGCTGGTTTACAGAAAAAAAGACCTAAAGTGCTGGAGTAACTCAGCGGATCAGGCAGCATCCATGGAGAACATGGATAGGTGATGTTTTGGGATGGGACCCTTCTTCAGACCAAAGATCCTATAGCGAGCAAGATAGACCACTCGACGAAAAGGACGTAGTACGGTCATGGGCAGATTCATGGGTAATTCTCGGCCCCATTTCCGTAACCGGCTTCCGTCTCAGCACCAAAGATCCCGTAGCGGAGCAAAGATACTAGTGCGGAGACGGAAGCCGGTTACGGAAACACCCTCGTAAAAATAAAAGTTATTTGGTAAAAATCTTCTCCTCATTTTCTGAATTATAATTTATTAACACAAACTGTTCCCCCGCAACGTTGATTACACTGCGAGTCGGGTCGGGTCGGGTCGGGTCGGGTCGGGTCGGGTCGGGTCGGGTCGGGTCGGGTCGGGTCGGGTCGGGTCGGGTTACTGAAATGGATGAAAAAAAGGCCCACTTGCCGCTCCGTTGTGTACTACACGTCAGCCCATTGCATTTAGCAGGAGTGGTCTATCTTGCTCCGCTATAGGATCTTTGCTTCAGACAGATCAGTCTGAAGAAGGGTCCTGACCCGAAACATCACCTATACTTGATCTCCAGAGATGTTGCCTGACCTTCTGAGCTACTCAAGGACTCAGAATGAGGCCGCATGCAAATTGGAGGAACAGCACCTCATATTTCGCTTAGGCACCTTACGCCCCATTGAATACTGATTTCTCTAATTTTGTAATCTTGGCACTCCGCCTCTGACCCTCCCCCACCCTAGTCCACTTGCTAGTTTCACCGTTTTTATCCTGTCGCCTCTTCCACCACCAACAATGGATCATTGTGGACTCCACCTTTCCTGAGACATCAGTGCCGGCTCTAATTTGTTCTGCAAATTTTCATACCTCTAGTTACCATCTCCCCTGATTCTCAGTCTGAAGAAGAATCTCAACCCAAAAGGTCAGCTATTCCTTTTCTCCAGGGATGTTGCCTAACCCGCTGAATTACTCCTGCATATTGTGTCTATTTCCAGCACTGTGCTTTTACATGTTGCAATAGACAATACACAATAGATAATAGGTGCAGGAGTAGGCCATTCGGCCCTTCGAGCCAGCATCGCCATTCAATGTGATCATGGCTGATCATCCACAATCAGTACCCCGTTACTGCCTTCTCCCCATATCCCCTGACTCCGCTATCTTTAAGAACCCTATCTAGCTCTCTCTTGAAAGCATCCAGAGAACCCGCCTCCACCGCCTTCTAGGGTCTCGGTTCTGATTTTTAAGTATTTTCGTTTCTTGACTCCATTTACTCTTGTCTCTCTCTTTCTCTGACATTATTGGGCGGCACGATGGCCCAGCGGTAGAGTTGCTGCCTTACAGCGCTTGCAGCGCCAGAGACCCGGGTACGATCCCGACTACGGGTGCCGTCTGTTACGGAGTTTGTGCGTTCTCCCCGTGACCTGCGCGGGCTTTCTCCAAGATCATCGGTTTCCGCCCACACTCCAAAGACGTACAGGCATGTTGGTTATTTGGCTTGGTGCAGGTGTAAAATGGCCCTAGTGTGTGTAGGGTAGTGTTAATGTGCGGGGATCACTGGTCGGCATGGACTCAGTGGGCCGAAGGGCCTGTTTCCGCGCTGTGTCTCTACATTAAAAAAACGAAACTCTCACTCTGACTCTTGTTCTCTGTGCCTTTGTCTATCTCTCCCTGTTCTGTGGGCGGAAATCACGGGTGGGACACGACCCTCCCATGTTTTGAGAGATGTCTATCCCTGCTTTCTTCATGCCACGTTCCCTCTGAGTCGCCCAACTTGTTCTCTTTGATTCTCCCTCTTTGTCTATCTTTCTCCCTTTTCCCTGCGCCTATGTCCCGACCTCTTGTTGTCCATCTCCCTCTGTCTGATATCTCTCTCCATCCTTCTCACCCTCTCTCTGTCAATATCTTTGCATCCATGAATATCATAGAAAACATAGACATAGAAAATAGGTGCAGGAGGAGGCCATTCGGCCCTTCGAGCCAGCACCGCCATTCATTGCGATCATGGCTGATCATCCCCAATCAATAACCCGTGCCTTGCCTTCTCCCCATATCCCTTGATCCCACTAGCCTCTATCTAACTCTCTCTTAAATCCATCCAGTGACTTGGCCTCCGCTGCCCTCTGTGGCAGGGGATTCCTTAAATATCGGTTGAAGATTTTCAAAACTTAACGCGTCTGGAATGGATTGCAAACATCCGGTGGATTGGAAAATGATCCAAACCCGATTCCCTTTGCTCAAGAAGGGAAGAAGACAAACGGCGGTAAAACCACAGGCCGATTAGCGTTCCCGATCGATTGTTGGCACGATGCTAGAGTCAATAATTAGAGAGGGAATAGCTACTCATTTATAGAAAGCTTAATCTCATCAAATCAAGTCAACATGATTACATGATTGGCAAATCACGTTTGACATGTTTACTTGAGATTTTTGATAATATAACAGGTAGAGATGACAGTGTAGAACATCCAATGTGGTGTATTTGGACTTTCAATCATCTGTCTATCTCCAGTGCCACCTAAAAGGTTGGTGCACAAGTTAGGAATTCATGGATGTGTGTTAGCTTGGATTGAAAATTGGTAAACTTAGAAAACAAAGAATTGAAGTAAATACGTAGGAAGGAACTGCAGGTGCTGGTTTACACCGATGATAGACACAAAATGCTGGAGTAACTCTGCAGGTCAGACAGCATTGGTTTGGATTAGTTAGTTTGGAAACAGGCCCTTCGGCCCACTGACTCCACACCGACCAGCGATCCCCCCACATTAACACTATCCGCACACTAATTACACTTTTCAAATGACACAATTTACGCTTATACCAGGCCAATTAACCTGCAAACCTCTTTGGAATGTGGGAGGAAACCGAAGATCTCGGAGAAAGCCCGGAGAAAAACGTGGTCACGCATCTCTGGAGGGAAGGGATGGTTGACGTTTCGGGCCGAGACCCTTCTTCAAATTGAAAGTTGGGAGAGTTGGGAGTTGAGTTGAGAGTTGGGAGACACATTGAGATATGGAAGGGTAAGGTGTGAAAACAAGAGATCAAAGAGGACGAAGCTCAAAGGGAAATGTAGAATGGTTCACTGTTAGCAGAGGGGAAGGTGACAACGAGGTGTACAGTCAGTCAAAATTAACCAGGACAGTGAAACTAGTCGGAGAACGAGGATGGGGGAGGGATGGAGAGAGAGGGAAAGTAGGGTTACTTGAAGTTAGAGAAGTCAATATTCATACCACTGGGTTGTAAGCTGCCCAAGCGGAATATGAGATGCTGTTCCTCCAATTTGTAAGTAAATAGAAGTAAATATGCCTCAGGTTGATGGAACATAGAACATAAAACAGTACTACACAGGAACAGACTGTTTGATCCACAATATCTGTGGATCCATATTCCACCATTCACTCACATACTTATCCAAGAGCCTCTTAATCACCACTATTGTATCTGCCTGCACCACCACCCCTGGCAGTGCGTTCCATGCACCCACCCACCCTCTGTATAAAAACCTTGCACATCTCTGTTAAACGTTGCCCCACTGATCTTAACACCAAAGATCCTATAGTGCCCCACCTCCACCGGCAGAGGGTGACGGCCCGGGCTTGAGAGCAGCCGGTCCTTCTCCCGCCCCACCGGGTGACGGGGGGGCTCAAACGTGTGGAGTACATGTGGTTGAGCAAGCCCCCGCTCAGCCGGAAGTACTCATCGGACCCAGGCGCCGTAATCCATCCCGGGAGCCGGTCCCACACAATTTGAGCCGCCTTTCCTCGACACCCTTCGTCTCCCTCCGAGACGCAGGGAGGCGTGTCCTGTACAGGCTCCTCCTCCAAACCCTGCACTTCCTCGCCCTGGTCCACCGTCCGGACACCAAGTGGCGGTCGGTGTTGCCTTCCGGTCGCTAGGGGGGCCCCCGGTGGGGGTCCCTCTACGTAGGGATTCTCCCCCTCTACATTGGGAACCTGGGGTGGAGGGTACTGCACCGGGGAGTTCCCTGCAACCTGTTTCTCTCGCGGTTCACAGACTCGCCAGCCGCCTGCCACTTTTGCGGGCTGGAAGAGTCTGTTTACCACGTGTACATGGAGTGCGTGAGGCTGCAGCCACTGTTTGAATATCTAAAGGGGCTGCTCCTTGCCTTCTGGCTGCATTTTTCACCCACCATCCTCATCTTTGGACACCCTGTGCGTAGGGGAGAGGGTAGGGCTGAAGATGTCCTGGTTGGGTTGCTCCTGGGCCTGGCCAAGCTGGCCATCCGTGAGTCAAGGCACCAGACGTTGGAGGGCTCTACCCGAGCTGGCTGCCTGCCCCTTTTCCGGGGATACGTCCGTGCCCAGGTGCGGATGGAAAGGGAATACGCCCTGTCTACGGGCACCCTGAGGGAGTTCCGGGACCGCTGGGTACCGAGGGGGGTTGAATGTATCCTTGACAAGGATTGCAATATAATTGTTTAGCAGTTGCTTAGCATATTTGTTCGTCTTGTATTATGGTGGTGTTTTGTTTTATTGTATTGTCAATATTATTTTAATATTTTAATAAATATTTTTGATTAAAAAAAAAAAAAAAAAAAAGATCCTAAAGCGGAGCAAGATAGACCACTCCTGCTAAATGCAATGGGCTGACGTGTAGTACACAACGGAGCGGAACGTGGGCCTTTTTTTCATCCATTTCAGTAACCCGACCCGACCCGATTCGGAGTGTAATCAATGTTGCGGGGGAACAGTTTGTGTTAATAAATTAAAATTCTGAAAATGAGAAGATTTTTACCAAAGAACTTTGATTTTTACGAGGATGTTTCCGTAACCGGCTTCTGTCTCCGCACTAGTATCTTTGCTCCGCTATGGGATCTTTGGTGCGGAGACGGAAGCCGGTTACGGAAATGGGGCAGAAAATTACCCATGAATCTGCCCATGACCATACTATGTCTTTTTCGTCGAGTGGTCTATCTTGCTCGCTGTAGGATCTTTGCTTCACACTATGCCCACTAGCATTTGCCATTTATGCCCTGAGTAAAAAAGATTCTGACTGTCTACTCTATCTGTGCCTCTCGTCGTGTTCTATATTTCTATCGGGTCTCCCCCCAACTTCCGGTGCTCTGGAGAAAACAATCCAAGTCTGTCCAACCTCTCCAGGTACTTGGATAGGACAGGTTTGGAGGGTTATGGACCAAGCGCAGGAAAGTGGGACAGGGGTAGCTGGGACATTGTTGACCGGTGTGGGCGAGTTGGGCCGAAGGGCCTGTTTCCACACTGTATCACTCTATGACTCTCCTTGTGGCTAATGCTCTCATATCCTTGGTAAACCTCTTCAGCGCCTTCAAAGGATGTAAACCGTGGAATGCGCCAGGGATCAGTCCTTGATCCTCAGTTATTTGCTGTCCATATTAATGTCTTGCAGGAGAGGCAGAATGTGAGCCTCCCAAGTTTGCCGGCAGCATGAAAAGTTGTGGAAGGTAAGTTGTAATATGTCGGGCATCGTGACTTTGCCAGGGAACATACCGTAGACAGATTGTTTGAGTTTAAGGCTGGCAAATGTGAAGAAGGGTCTCGACCTGAAACGTCACCCATTCCTTCTCTCCAGAGATGCTGCCTGTCCCGCTGAGTTACTCCAGCTTTTTGTGTCTATCTTAAGTGTGAGATTATGCACTCCAGAATGAGATTTAGGGCGGCACGGTGGTGCAGCGGTAGAATTGCTCCCTCACAGCGCCAGAGACCCAGGTTCGAACCTGACTACGGGTGCTGTCTGTACGGAGTTTGCACCTTCTCCCCGTGAGTGCGTGGGTTTTCTCCGGGTGATCCAGTTTCCTTCTACATTCCAAAGACGTGCAGGTTTGTACGTTAATTGTCCCGAGAGTGTAGGATGTTATTAGTATACTCTAGTATAATTAGTGAGATAGTAGGTCAGTACGGACTCGGTGGGCCGAAGGGCCTGTTTCCACGCTGTATCTCTAACCTAAACTAAACTAAACTAATGAAAACTAAATCAAAAGGCAGATTATTATCTACAAATTACAACTATGTGAAGTTCAGAAGGGTAAGGGTATCCTTGTGTATGAATCACAGGTAGATATCAGGCAAGGACGGCAAGTAATTCAGAAGGCAAGCAACTCATATGGTAAAGAGAGTTGGAGTTTAGAATAATAGGCGCCTTGTTACAATTACATAAGTCGCTGGTGAGATCATACCTGGAAAACCACATGCATATTTGGTCTGCTTACCTAAGATATGATATAACAATATTGGAGTCAGTGAAGAAAGCTAATGGAATGTTGGCCTTCATAACAAGAGAATTTCAGTATAGGAGCAAAGAGGTTCTTCTGCAGTTGTATAGGGCTCTGGTGAGACCACATCTGGAGTATTGTGTACAGTTTTGGTCTCCTAATGTGAGGAAGGACATCCTTGTGATTGAGGCAGTACAGCGTAGGTTCACGAGATTGATCCCTGGGATGGCGGGACTGTCATATGAGGAAAGATTGAAAAGACTAGCCTTGTATTCACTGGAGTTTAGAAGGATGAGGGGATATCTTATAGAAACATATAAAATTATAAAAGGACTGGACAAGCTAGATGCAGGAAAAATGTTCCCGATGTTGGGCGAGTCCAGAACCAGGGGCCACAGTCTTAGAATAAAGGGGAAGCCATTTAAGACTGAGGTTTGAAAAAAACGTTTTCACCCAGAGAATTGTGAATTTGTGGAATTCCCTGCCACAGAGGGCAGTGGAGGCCAAGTCACTGGATGGATTTAAGAGAGAGTTAGATAGAGTTCTAGGGGTAGTGGAGTCAAGGGATATGGGGAGAAGGCAGGCACGGGTTATTGATAGGGGACGATCAGCCATGATCACATTGAATGGCGGTGCTGGCTCGAAGGGCTGAAGGGCCTCCTCCTGCACCTATTTTCTATGTTTCTATGTTTCTATGAAAAGAGATTCACCAGGCTAACTCCTAGTGGATTCATCCTATAAAGAGACGAGACAGATTGAACCTATATTCTTTGGAGTTTAGAAGAATGAAGGGTGATCTAAATGTTTACTTTAGTTTATAGTTATGTGTACCGAGGTAGAGTGAGAAGCTATTGTTGCCTGCTAACCAGCCGGCAGAAAGACAAAACATGATTACAATCCAGCCACTTTCAGTGATATGGGAATAATGTTTGCTGCAAGGTAAAGCCAGCAAAGTCCGATCAAGGATAGTCCGAAGGTCACCAATGAGGTAGATAACAGTTCAGCACTGCTCACTGGTTGTGGTAGGATGATTCAGTTGCCTGATAACAGCTGGGAACAAACTGATCCTGAATCTGGTGGTAGACAAAAATGCTGGAGAAACTCAGCGGGTGCAGCAGCATCTATGGAGCGAAGGAAATAGGCAACGTTTCGGGCCGAAACCCTTCTTCAGACTGGGTGAACTGGAGGTGTGCATTTTCACACTTCTGCCCGATGGGAGAGGGGAGAAGAGGGAGTGGCCAGGGTGAGACTTGTCCTTGATGATGCTGCTGGCCTTGCCGAGGCAGCGTGAGGTATACATGTAGTCAGTGGAAGGGAGGTTGGTCTGTGTGATGGTCTGGGCTGCGTCCACAATTTGCTGCAATTTCTTGCGGACTTGGATGGAGCTGTTCCCAAACCAAGCTGGGATGCATCGCGATAAAATGCTTTGTGTGGTGCATCTGTAGAAGTAGGTGAGAGTTGTAGGGGGACATGCCGAACGTCCTATGCCTTCTAAAGGAAGTCGAGGCGTTTGTGTGCTCTCTCGTTGCTTCAATATGGGTGGTCCAGGAGAAGTTGTTGGTGATATTGACTCCGAGGATGTTTTCAACTATCTCTACTTCGGCACCGTCAATGCAAACTCTGGTATGATGTACCACTTGGCTTCCTGAAGTCGATCACTATCCCCTTTGTCTTGCTGATGTTGAGAGAAAGGCTATTGTCTAGACACCAGGACACCAGGTTCTCCATCTCCTTCCTCCACTCCGAAACATATAAGCGGGTACAAGAGGGTTAGATGTCAAAATGTTTTCACAAGTTGGACAATCTTGAACAAGGGGACTTTTTTGAAGATAAGGATTTCAAACTGTGACGTATTGAATTTTTTTCTTGCAGAGAATGGTGAACCTATGGAATTCTCTGACACACAGAGTCAAAGTTAATTGAAGTATTTAAAATGAAAGTGGATATGTTTTTGGTAGTAAGCTGATGGATTGAGGACCATGGGGGGGTGGAAGATTGCAACCTTCACGTGGTCTGCCCTGTTTCGACTAATGCAATCAACTCAACGGAAGATCAAATAGAACAAGTTGTCCAACAACTTTAGGCTGTGCACGCCACACGAAAGAAGGAGAAGAGGACCATGGGGATGTGGGGTGGAAGAGAACTTGAGAGCTGGGGAAGATCAACCATTTTCCTTTTAACTTAGAATAGTACAGCACAGGAACAGGCCCTTCGGCCCACAATGTTTATTCCAGAAGTGATGCCAATTTCAACTAATCACATGATCTATATCCCTCCATTCCCTGCATATCCAATTGCCTTGTAAAACTCCACTATCCACCACCGCCTCTAACAGCATGACCCAGACACACACCAGTATCTGTCCCAGTATATCTTCTTTAACCCATCCCCCATCTTATTCAAAACCAAGGTACATGAGGGGAATAGATCGACTAAAGGCACAGAGTCTGCCCACAGTAGGGGGAATCGAGAACCAGAGGACATAGGTTTCAAATGAGTGGGGAAAGATTTAATAGGAACCTTTTTACAGAAAGGGCGGTGGGTGTATGGAATGAGCTGCCGGAGGAGGTCGTTGAGGCAGGTACTATCGCAACTTTTTTTTTTGTTTCGTTTCTTTATAAATAGGTGCAGGAGTAGGCCATTCGGCCCTTTGATCCAGCACCGCCATTCAATGTGATCATGGCTGATCAGTACCCCATTCTTGCCTTCTCCCCATATCCCCTGACTCCGCTAGCCCTAAGAGTTCTATCTTATGCCCCTGTCCCACTTAGGAAACCTGAACGGAAACCTCTGGAGACTTTGCGCCCCACCCAAGGTTTCCGTGAGGTTCCCGGAGGTTTTTGTCAGTCTCCCTACCTGCTTCCACTACCTGCAACCTCCGGCAACCACCTGCAACCTCCGGGAACCGCACGGAAACCTTGGGTGGGGCGCAAAGTCTCCAGAGGTTTCCATTCAGGTTTCCTAAATGGGACAGGGGCATAACTCTCTTTTGAATCCATCCAGTGAATCGGCCTCCACTGCCTTTTGAGGCAGAGAATTCCACAAATTCACAACTCTCTGGGTGAAAAAGTTTTTCCTCATCTCAGTTCTAAATGGCCGACCCTTTATTATTAAACTGTGGCCCCCTGGTTCTGGGCTCCAAGAAGCGTTTGGTTAGGATAGTTTTAGGGGGAATATTTAGGAAGGAACTGCAGATGCTGGTTTTAAACTGAAGGCAGACACAAAAAGCTGGAGTAACTCAGCGGGTCAGACAGCATCAGTGGAGAGAAGGAATAGGTGACATTTTGGGTTGAGACCCTATTTCAGACAGTCTGAAGAAGGGTCTCGACCCGAAACGTCACATATTCCTTTTCTCCAGAGATTCTGCCTGACCCGCTGAGTAAACTCCAGCTTTTTGTGTCTACTTTTAGTTTTAGAGATATGGGAAAAATGCAGGCAGGTGGGACTAGTGTAGATCGGGCATGTTGGCGGGGTGGGAGATTGCAACCTTCACGTGGTCCACCCTGTTTCAACGAATGCAATCAACCTGGCGTGCACAATCAAAGAAGATCAAATAGAACAAGTTGCCCTACAACTTTAGGCTGTGCACGCCACATGCAAGAAGAAGGCATGTAGGCCAGCATGGGCAAGTTGGGCCGAAGGGCTTGTTTCGGCGCTGTGTGACTCTGTGTCTCTATGACAATGTTGAACCATATTGAATAGCAGAGCAGTCTAGAGGGGCTGAGTGGCCTACTCCTCTTCCTAGTACGTTCTTATGTCTCCCCTCCCCCTCTTAGAAACATAGACATAGAAACATAGAAAATAGGTGCAGGAGTAGGCCATTCGGCCCTTCGAGCCTGCACCGCCATTCAATATGATCATGGCTGATCATCCAACTCAGTATCCCGTACCTGCCTTCTCTCCATACCCCCTGATCCCTTTAGCCACTTCTCCCTCTAACTCCCTCTTAAATATAGCCAATGAACTGACCTCAACTACCTTCTGTGGCAGAGAATTCCACAGATTCACCACTCTCTGTGTGAAAAATGTTTTTCTCATCTTGGTCCTAAAAGATTTCCCCCTTATCCTTAAACTGTGACCCCTTGTTCTTCCTTTCTCATCCCTACTTTGACTCCAGTCGTCTGCCTCTGATCACATTGTGCCTGTCCTGACGTTCCCAGTTTGAACTTACTTTGATGCCTCTGAGTGCTCCATGTAATATAGAAGCCCTTTTCAACACTCACAAGGCGTAGCGTTTTGTCTCATTTGCATATCTGCCTCCGGGCTGATTTTCGACGTCTCGGGAGCTGTCAGGCATCCCTTGGTTTTCAGCTGCTATTTGAAGCTTCCACTTGTCCAAACCTGCTCACCGCAGCCACCGATAGTTACATTGTTTGGACTATTCGAAGACATCAAAACTCAGGCAACGAACTACAAATAGAAACGGCATCAAAGTGGCCCACCACAGCATCGACCCCTCCACCGTCAGTGGGACCTGGGATCCTGTTACAGCGTGGAAACAGGCCCTTCGGCCCACCGGCTCCGCGCCAGCCATCGACACCTCCTTGCAAACTAGTTCCATGTTATCTCACTTTCGCATCCACTCCCTGCACGCCAGGGGCAATTTACAGAGGGCCGATTAACCTACAAAAAACACACATCGTGGGGATGTCGGAGGAAACCGGAGCACCCGGGGAAACCCACGCGGTCACATAGAAATATAGAAAATAGGTGCAGGAGTAGGCCATTCGGCCCTTCGAGCCTGCACCGCCATTCAATATGATCATGGCTGATCATTCAACTCAGTATCCCGTACCTGCCTTCTCTCCATACCCCCTGATCCCTTTAGCCACAATGGCCACATCTAACTCCCTCTTAAATATAGCCAATGAACTGGCCTCGACTACATTCTGTGGCAGAGAATTCCACGGGGAGAACATGCAAACTCTGCACAGACAGCACCCGCAGTCAGGGTCGAACCAGGGTCTCCAGCGCGGTGAGGCAGCAACTCACCAACCAGCTCCCCATGCCCCCTCTCTTTCCATATTCCTCCTCTGCTGCCTTCACCCTAGTATGGGGTCCATCTGATTGGCTCCCTGACGTTTGGGGCCCCGATTCTGATGTGGTCCCTCAGGATAGCCCCTGGTTTGGAGATTCTCTCTCTTTTTATATCCCTCTCGCTCTATCTCTACTCTATCTAGCGCTCACAGTTGAGTAGAGAGCGACGAGCGGAGAGAGAGAAGCGAGAGCAGAGAGCGCAGCGAGGACCAGAGAGGGAGAGAGGGGCGAGGGAGGGAGGAGGGGAGAGCGAGAGAGAGCGAGGGGCAGAGGGCGGAGACGAGGAGAGGGAGAGAGGGGGGGGGGAGGGAGAGAGAGGGAGGGAGAGGAGAGAGAGGAGGGGGGGAGAGAGAAAAGAGGGAGAGGGGGTGGGAGGAAGGAGGAGAGGAGAGAGAGGGGAGGGAGGGAGAGAGAGAGAGGGAGAGAGAGAAGCGAAGGAAGAGAGAGGAGGATAGAGAGGAGTAGAGGAGAGAGATAGAGAGAGCTCTCCGCTCGCGATGTGAGGGGACGGAGAGCTTATCTCGAGAGCGAGATTCTATCTGATGTCCCCCCTCCTCTTTCTTTCTCTCTCTCTCTCCCCCTCTCTCTCCCCTTCTCTCTCTCCCCCACCCCACTATCTCTCTCTCTTTCTCTCTCTGTGTATCCCATTTGGTTTTGGGGTCTGCTCTTGGACCCCTCCTGTATATTTTCTCAACCAGCGAACCCCATAGAAGGGCCTCGACCCGAAGCATCACCTATCCACATTGCCCAGAGATGTGGCCTGCCCCATTGAGATACTCCAGCACTTTGTGTCCTTTCACCTTGACCGGCTGGTTGTCTCCCAAACAAGGCCGGGCGCACGCAGAAGTCCAGTGAAGGCCAGTCTGCTTGAGTGGGGCTCAGGGTGGAAGTCAGGGTGTGGGGCAGAGGGGGCGAGGCAGGCGGAGAGGGTGAGATGAGCAGCCACAGGGCGTGTGGGCTCTGCAGTGTGTGTGTGTGTGTGTGTGTGTGTGTTCCCATGGCTCTGTGAGGATGTTTGGGCCGAAATGATGCAAGAGGCTTGAGCAACAAACTATCTATTTATTGCAGAAGGGACTTATTGCAGATCTGGTTTAAACCAAAAATAGGCGCAAAGTGCTGGAGTAACTCAGCAGGTCAGGCAGCATCTCTAGAGAAAAGGAATGGGTGACATTTTGGGTTGGAACCCTTCTCCCATCTGTGATGGTCCACACTCTCTTTTTCATTTCTAACTGTTAAGCTGGGAAAGTTAAGACATCAACCATCTTAATTTCCCGACACCCCCGACCCACTCTAACCACCTCACCCCCTCTCGACGCACTGCTCTCCGCTATCTTTGGAGCAATTACCCACATTATCATCAAACCCGCCCACAAGGGATAGAGTAAAATAACATTTAGTGTAGATCAATTTAGAAAATCATGGCTACAGGCCCTTCAGCCCACTCCGTCCATCACCCGTTCACACTGGTTCTATGCTATCCCACTTTCTCACCCACTCCCTGCACACCAAGGGCAATTTGCAGAGGGCCGTTTAACCTACAAACCCGCTCGTGTTTAGGATGTGGGAGGAAACCGGAGCACCAGGAGGAAACCCACAAGGTCACAGGGTAGTGTTGCCAACTGTCCCGTATTAGCCGGGACATCCCGTATATTGGGCTAAATTGGTTTGTCCCGTACGGGACCGCCCTTGTCCCGTATTTGACCGCTACTACTCAGGTCGAGGGGACTGTCGGGTCGGAGCGCTGTGTCCAGCCCCGCCTCACCCGTCCCGACGTAGTGCAGCCCATGGAGTGCAGCAGCAGCAGCAGCAGCAGCAGCGTCTCGCCCGTGGCCCCGTCTGTCGGCAGCCCGGCCAGCTGTCCGACCTTCGGACCTTCGCTTACCGCCGACACCACCACCACCCCTCCTTCTCATGGCCGATCATCGGTTCATGAGTTGGATGGGGCGGCCCGGGCCAAAACTCCTCAGCTGGCCCGCCGGCTGGGCTTTGTGTGCAGTCCAGCACCCGGGCCAACTCATCATTCACCCCGCCACGGCCGAGTCGGTCAACGAATTGCCGTCATGAATTTGTCCCGTATTTTTGACCTTTTGTCCCTTATTTGGGAGCGAGAAAGTTGGCCAACCCAACCCTACAAGGGCCACATCTAACTCCCTCTTAAATATAGCCAATGAACTGGCCTCAACTACCTTCTGTGGGGGGAGAACGTGCAAACTCCACACAGGCAGCACCCAAGGTCAGGGATGAACCCGGGTCTCTGGCGCTGTGAGGCAGTGGCTTTACCACCTGTTTAAGGGAAGTGAAAGGACTGGAGTCTCGCCAGTATTTAAAGTTGGCTGTTCAATGTTGGTGGGGCTCACCTTGGCCCTTTAAGTGGGGTGGTTGGGGGCGAGGTGGAAACTGGGTGTTCCCTCTGATGATGGCTTTAATTCCAGACCACAAATATCTCATTCCTGTTTTCAGGGAGGAGGCGACATTTTTCCATTTAGTGAATATATACGAACAACAATCACTCGCTGGGGAACGCAGACATCGCTGTGGAAGATTCCCTATAACATCCTGTTTATCACATGCATCAGAATATCCCCAACTCCTAACAAAGCAGCAGACAGCACATATCAGCATCTATAAATAGCCCAGTGAGCAGCCTGGTTCATGAAACTTCCGGCTGCTCATTCCTTTTCCCAAGAACAACACCACAAAGTTTCATCACCACAGGTGTGGCACGGTGGCGCAGCGGTAGAGTTGCTGCCTGTCCAACTTTCATAGAAACATAGAAAATAGGTGCAGGAGTAGGCCATTCGGCCCTTCGAGCCTGCACCGCCATTCAATATGATCATGGCTGATCATCCAACTCAGTATCCTGTACCTGCCTTCTCTCCATACCCCCTGATCCCTTTAGCCACAAGGGCCACATCTAACTCCCTCTTAAATATAGCCAATGAACTGGCCTCAACTACCTTCTGTGGCAGAGAATTCCACAGATTCATCACCACTCTCTGTGTGAAAAAAAAAATACTCATCTCGGTCCTAAAAGACTTCCCCCTTATCCTTAAACTGTGACCCCTTGTTTTGGACTTCCCCAACATCGGGAACAATCTTCTTGCATCTAGCCTGTCCAACCCCTTAAGAATTTTGTAAGTTTCTATAAGATCCCCCCTCAATCTTCTAAATTCTAGCGAGTACAAGCCGAGTCTATCCAGTCTTTCTTCATATGAAAGTCCTGCCTAATTCGCGACATTTTTTACTCGTGGACATTTTTCATCAGGCTGGAAAAAACGCCCCGACCTACTTGGTGCCACGAGTACCTACGACCTCCTATGACCTCGTGACGACCATGCTGCGAGTATGAGTCAAGGGCAAACTCGGCAGAGGTCGTGAAAGTGGAAGGAAAGGTCCTTTACAGCGCTCGCAGCGCTAGAGACCCGGGTTTGACCCTGCCTACGGCTGCTGGTCATGACGGAGTTTATACCTTCTCCCTGTGACCTCCGTGACCTGGTTTCCTCCCACACTCCAAAGACGTCCAGGTTTGCAGGTTAATTGGCTTGGTGTAAATGTAGAAGTTGTCCCTAGCGTAGGATGGCGTCAATGTGCGGGGATCGCTGGTCGGCGCGGACTAGGCGAGCTCGTTTCCTCGCTGTATCTCCAAACTAAACTAAACGTGGGAATCGCTGAGTAATACGAGGTGCAGCAGGTGGAGCTGCTGCCTCACTGCTCCAACCACCCAGGTTCCATCCTGACTTTGGCTGCTGTCTGTGTGGTGTTTGCATGCTCTCCCTGTGAACTGGTGGATTTCCACCGGTTTCCTCCCACACTCCCAAAGACACACGGGTTTGTAGGTTAACCGGCCTCTGTAAATTGCCCCCCAGTGTGTAAGGAGTGGGTGAGATAGAACTAGTGTGTGTAAGGAGGAACTGCAGATGCTGGTTTACACCGAAGAAAGACACAAAATGCTGGAGTAACTCAGTGGGTCAGGCAGCATCTCTGGAGAGAAGGAATAGATGATGTGTGAACGGATGATGGATGGTCAGCATGGACCCGGTGGGCCGAAGGGCCTGTTTCAATGCTGTATCAACGAATTGTCCGATCAACAGAGAAGGTTATTGGCTGCAACCTTCCCCCCATTGATGAACTGTACACTGCAAGGGCCAGGAAGCGAGCGGGCAAGATCAACTCTGACCCCTCTCACCCTGGCCACAAACTCTTTGAATCACTTCCCTCTGGAAGGCGACTCCGGACTGTCAAAGCTGCCACAGCCAGACATAAAAAACAGTTTTTATCCACGAGTAGTTGCTCTACTCAACAGCCACAAATCTGTAGCCTCCCTTTGATCTGGTATTTTGTTGGTTCACTTGCTTGATCAATGGTGTTTTATCATTAATGTTTTATTATTATTAATGTTTAGTGTTTTCTGAGTCATTCGTAACTGTCACTGTATGTCATGTTGTTACTTGTGGGCGGAGCACCAAGACAAATTCCTTGTATGTGAATACTTGGTCAATAAACTTACTTACTTATCTCTAAACTAAACTAGGTTCCTAAAATGGGGTTCAGGCCAACTCCCTTGTGCGTCGGCTGCATCCTGGCCCTTACACCAGCACTCTGACCTTCCTTTCTATTGCTGCAACAGTGTCTACCTATTCCTATCAATGGGTTGAAGACCCTAACTCTCCAAGCAAAGAGCAGTCACCCAACCCATCGTTTTACCTCATGAAGCTCGCTCCTCTGTTGTGAGGTAGGGTTGCCAACTGTCCCGTATTAGCCGGGACATCCCGTATATTGGGCTAAATTGGTATGTCTCGTACGGAACCGCCCTTGTCCCGTATTTGACTGCTGCTACTCGGGTCGAGGGGACTGTCGGGTCTGAGCGCCACGTCTGGCCCCCGCCTCACCCGTCCCGACGTAGTGCATCCCATGGAGTGCAGCAGCAGCAGCAGCAGCAGCGTCTCGCCCGTGGCCCCGTCGGTCGGCAGCCCGGCCATCTGTCCGACCTTCGGACCTTCGCTTACCGCCGACACCACCACCACCCCTCCTTCTCATGGCCGATCATCGGTTCGTGAGTTGGATGGGGCGCCGGACTTTGGGCCAATACTCCTCAGCTGGCCCGCCGGCTGGGCCTTGTGTACAGTCCAGCACCCGGGCCAACTCATCATTCACCCAGCCACGGCCGAGTCGGTCAACGAATTGCCGTCGGGAATTTGTCCCGTATTTTGACCTTTGGTGCCTTATTTGGGAGTGAGAAAGTTGGCCAACCCTAGTTGTGAGTCAGGGGTTAGAGCAGAGCGATGGGGTAGTAACGGGGTGAAGTGGGAGAGAAGAGGAACTGTTTGGGCGGGGTGCAACGCTGGAGTTCCAGTGAATGGACAATCTTCTATTTACTTTCTGACCTTTCCATCCTGGGCCTCCTCCATTGTCAGAGTGAGGCCAAATGCAAATTGAAGGAAGAGCACCTCATATTTCGCTTGAGCAGCTTACACCCCAGCGGTATGGATGTTGATGTCTCTAACTTCAAGTAACCCTTTCATCCCCCCTCTCTCCATCCCTCCCCCACCCTAGTCGTCCGACTAGTTTCAGTGTCGTCATGTGGAGTTTCACTGTTAGTATCACTCATTATCACCTTCCCCACAGCCAACAATGGACCATTGTGGGCTCCACCTTTCCTTGATCATCATTGCTTCTTGCATATTTTTCTTTCATGTACCTTCTATATCTCTCGTTTCCCCCGTCCCCTGATTCTCAGTCTGACCAAGCGTCTCGACCCGAAACGTCACCCATTCCTTTCCTCCAGAGATGCTGCCTGTCCCGCTGAGTTACTCCAGCACTTTTTGTGACTATCTTCGGTGTAAGCCAGCACCTGCAGTTCCTTCCTGCACGAGGATACTATTGTAGTTCCAGGCCCGCAGCGGGGAAAGCCACTGCCTCACTGCTCCTGACCTTGGCAGCTGTCTGTGTGGAGTCTGCGGGTATTCCCTGTGACCGGGTGGGTTTCCTCTGGGCCCTCCACTCAAGGGATATGGGGATGGTGCAGGAATGTGGCGTTGAGTTTAGCTTTCAGCTTAGTTTTAGTTTGGAGGTACATCGCGGAAACAGGCCTTTCGGCCCACTGAGTCTGTACTAACCGGATATCACACTGCACACTAGCACTATCCCACACACATGAGGCACAATTTACAATTTTTACCAAAGCCAATTAACGTACAAATCTTTATGTGTAAAGTGTGGGCGGAAACTGGAGCAGCGGATGAAAACCCCACAGGGAGACCTCCGTAAAGAAAACATCAGTACAAACTCCGTAAAGACAGCACCCGTAGTCAGGATCGAACCCTGGTCTCTGGCGCTGGGAAGTAGCAACCATGCCGGCCTTTCTCTGCTGTATGTCTCTTTGACTCCTTATGCCCCTGTCCCACTTAGGAAACCTGAACGGAAACCTCTGGAGACTTTGTGCCCCACCCAAGGTTTCCGTGCGGTTCCCGGAGGTTTTTGTCAGTCTCCCGACCTGCTTCCACTACCTGCAACCTCCGGCAACCGCCTGCAACCTCCGAGAACCGCACGGAAACCTTGGGTGGGGCGCAAAGTCTCCAGAGGTTTCCGTTCAGCTTTCCTAAGTGGGACAGGGGCATTAAGGGCCTGTCCCACTTACGCGACCTTTACAGGCGACTGCTGGCACTCGTGATAGGTCGCCGAAATTTTCAACATGTTGAAAATTCAGCGGCGACCAGAAAGACGCTACGACTATTTGGAGACCTCTCACGACCATAGGAGACCTCTCACAACCATACTGCCTTTGTGGTCTTGAGAGGTCTCCTATGGTAGTGAGAGGTCTCCAAAGAGTTGTAGCGTCTTTCCGGTCACCGCTGAATTTTCAACATGTTGAAAATTTCGGCGACCTATGACGGGTGCCGGCAGTCGCTTGTAAAGGTCGCGTAAGTGGGACAGGCCCTTTAAGGACTCTCCTCCTTAATCTGGTCATGATCCAGTAAATGAGGGTGTGTGTGCGGAGATGAAGGGGATCTTTGCAGCTGCCTCTGTAAGCCTTTATAAACCCTCCGCCTGGTAAACAAACACTAAAGTGTACGTAGCGATGTGACATCAGCTGACCAGCTGCGATGTGGGGACACGTCTGAATCCGTAAACAGGTGCAGGAACCTCCAGTGGGAATCTTCAGCCTCACAACTTCCTTCAGAAAGTTATGAAGTTGCTTATCTCCGGAAAACAGGACAAACAGCTTCCTGACTCCCACCCCCCACCTGTTGCCGGTGACATTTGCAGCATTGGTCTGCTCCGTTCCAAAGCAGGGAGAAGGCAGTGAGAATGTGGTCGGTTCCTTCAAGCAGAGCCAAGGCAGTGAGGTCACATCGTAGAACTACACTCGGGAAATTCAAACTTCCAACACTTCCACCGGAGGAAGCTGACTTTGGTGGAATTATCGATTAGGTCATAAGGTCTCGGTTCTTCTTGGTTTCTTGGTCCTCCAAAATATTCCAAATGGAATTTAAACTGGAGGTCATAAGTCTCTTCTTCTTGCCTATGGTGTGCACAGCCTACAGTTGGACAACTTTGATCTTATTCGATTGTGCACGCTGGGTTGATTGCATTCGTCGAAACAGGGCGTCCCGCGTGAAGGTTGCAATCTCCCACCCCAAGATCACAAATGATAGGAGCAGAATTAGGCCATTCGGCCCGTCAAGTCTACCCCGCCATTCAATCATGGCTGATCTATCTCTCCCTCCTAACCTCATTCACCAGCCTTCTCCCCATAACCCCTTGACATCAGCACTAATCAAGAATCTATCTATCTCTGATTTTAAAATATCCATTGACTTGGCCTGCACTGCCTTCTGTGGCAATGAATTCCACAGATTCACCACCCTCTGGCTATAGACATTTGTTTAGTAGTGGGAAATTCCCAGTTAGTGGGGAAATGGCAGAATGCATCAGGAGATACAAGGAGCTGCAGGTGCTGATTTACAAGAAAAGAGACAGAGTGCTGGAGTAACTCAGCAGGTCAGGCAGCACCCCTGGATAACATGGACAGGTGACGCTTCATGGACAGGGACACAAATAATGTCCCGACAAAAAACATCACCTATCTTTTTCTTTAGAATTTAGAAAATGCCCTTCAGCCCACCGAGACTTCACCGATCAGTGAAGCTATTCTACACACCAGGGACAATTTGCTTTTTTTTTAACCTAAAGCCAATTAGCCTACAAACCTGTACGTCTCTGGAGTGTGGGAGGTAACCGGAGCACCCGGAGAAAACGCCCGCGGTCACGGGGAGAACGTACAAACTCCGATACAGACAGCGGCCGTAGTCAGGATCGAACCCGGGTCTCTGGTGCTGTGAGGCAGCAACTCTACTGCTGTGCTACCCGGCCCACCCATGTTCTCCAGAGATGCTGCCTGAACCACTCAGTTACTCCAGCACTTTCTGTCATTTTCCTAATACCTCAGGAGACTTTGTGCTGAAATAGATTTTTTTTTAAATCGATGCATCCCAATCTGGCCTTTATTCTTGCTGAAGCTGTGTGTGGAGCTAGTTCACACACTCCCAGAGTACAAGTGGGTAGAGTGACAATGAAGGTGTATATGATATACTTGCCTTGTGTTCAACCGTAGAAACATAGAAAATAGGTGCAGGAGGAGGCCATTCGGCCCTTCGAGCCAGCACCGCCATTCATTGTGATCATGGCTGACCTTCTGACCTTGTGTTCATCGGTTGGGGCATTGAGTATAAGGGTTAGGAAGTCATGGTTGCAACTTTAAATAGCTTTGGTAAGGCCGCATTTGGAGTATTGCGTGCAATTCTGGTCACCCCCATTATAGGGTGGGGTGGGGGCTCCGTACAGGGTGTAGAAAAGGCTCACCAGAATGATCCATGGTTTAGAGGCGAAACCTACACTTTCTTCTCTATTTGGAGACTTCAAAGAGGATGCAGAAGCCACTTACTAGAATGCTGGAATAGAGGGTAAGTACGTAAGTAATTAAGTTTATTGGCCAAGTATTCACATACAAGGAGTTTGCCTTGGTGCTCCGCCCACAAGTAACAACATGACATACAGTGACAGTTACGAATGACTCAGAAAACACTAAACATTAATAATAATAAAACATTCATGATAAAACACCATTGATCAAGCATGTGAACCAACAAAATACCAGATCAAAGGGAGGCTACAGATTTGTGGCTGTTGAGTAGAGTAAAGGGCCTGTCCCACCAGCATGTGACTGCATGCGGCGAGCGCAACCAAACCGGAAGCAGGGGCCGCTAGGAGGTCGAGTGATCCCATACGAGTTGACGTGAAGTACGAGCGAAGTCCGCGGGAAGTTCGCGCTAGGCGTACGACGTCAAGATGCTGCGTACGGCGTTAAGGTGCTGCGCACGGCATCGAGACGCTGCGTATGCCCGTCGAGGCGCTGCGTACGGCCTCAATGCCGCTGCAGGCCGGCAGGCCGTTGGCGCGCAGAATTTTTGAACAGTGTCAGTTTTTAGGAGCCCTGCGCGATGTCGGGACCAGCTCCGCATAACTCCATACGGCTCCGGCGATCGAAGTGGGACCGGCCCCGCGAGGCCGTACGGCTCAAGCGACCACGTTAGGTCACGCTTGCCGCATGCAGTCGCATGCTCGTGGGACAGGCTCTTAACTACTGGTGGATAAAAACTGTTTTTATGTCTGGCTGTGGCAGTTTTGACAGTCCGGAGTCGCCTTCCAGAGAGAAGTGATTCAAAGAGTTTGTGGCCAGGGTGAGAGGGGTCAGAGATGATCTTGCCCGCTCGCTTCCTGGCCCTTGTACAGTTCATCAATGGAGGGAAGGTTGCAGCCAATAACCTTCTCAGCTGATCGGACGATTCGCTGCAGCCTCCAGGTGTCGTGCTTGGTGGCTGAGCCAAACCAGACCATGATGGAGAAGGTGAGGACAGACTCTACGATGGCCGTGTAGAATTGGACCATCATTGCCTGTGGCAGATAGGGGAAGGTATAGGGAGAGGCTGGACAAGCATGATTTATTTTCTCTGGAGCGTCAGAGATAGAGGGGGTAACCTGATAGAAATGTTAGATAAAAATAATTAGAGATATAGTCTTTTCCCCCATATACTAGAGGGCATATATTGTGTGCAGTTTTGGTCCCCTAATTTGAGGAAGGACATTTTTGCTATTGAGGGAGTGCAGCGTAGGTTTACAAGGTTAATTCCTGGGATGGCGGGACTGTCATTTGCTGAGAGAATGGAGCAGCTGGGCTTGTACACTCTGGAGTTTAGAAGGATGAGAGGGCATCTCATTGAAACATATAGATTGTTAAGGGCTTGGACACGCTAGAGGCAGGAAACATGTTCCCGATGTTGGGGGAGTCCAGAACCAGAGGCCACAGTTTAAGAATAAGGGGTAAGCCATTTAGAACAGGAGAGGAGGAAACACTTTTTCTCACAGAGAGTGGTGAGTCTGTGGAATTCTTTGCCTCAGAGGGCGGTGGAGGCCGGTTCTCTGGATGCTTTAGAGAGAGAGCTAGATAGGGCTCTTAAAAATAGCGGAGTCAGGGGATATGGGGAGAAGGCAGGAACGGGGTACTGATTGGGGATGATCAGCCATGATCACATTGAATGGCGGTGCTGGCTCGAAGGGCCAAATGGCCTACTCCTGCACCTATTGTCTATTGTCTATTTAAGGTGAGAGGATGAAAGTTGAAAGGAGATGTGCGGGGCAGGTTTTTTTTACACAGATGCCTGGTGGGTGCCTGGAATGTGCTGCCCGGTGGTGGTGGTGGAGGCAGATACGATAGTGGCATCTTGAAAGGAAACGGCAGGATATGGACCCTGGCAGGCAGAGGCATTGTGGGCCGAAGGGCCTTTTCCTGCACTCTTGTGCTCCGTGTTCACTCTGCAGCGAGACGTTGGACTGTGAAACGGCGTGGGTGGGTCGGGGAAGTTTGTGTCTGGGCGGGAAACTTGGAATAGTTGGCATTCTCCTGCCCTTGTCCTTTCAGACGATGGATGTCACGATCTGGGAAGAGCTGCCAAGAAACCTCGTGAATTGTCGCAGTGTTCTGCAAGCCTGCCACGGCTGGGGAGCGAGGGAGGATAAACGTGCCCAAAGCAGGAGCTGGAGATGGCCATTCGGCCCATCGAGCCTGCCCTACCTCTCATTGAGATCACCGGCAAACTTCCACCACAATGCTGTTTCCCTGGCTTCAGTGAAATTGCGATATTGTCCCTAGTGCACGAGGTTAGTTTAGTTTAGAGATACAGCGCGGAAACAGGCCCTTCGGCCCACCGGGTCCGTGCCAACCAGCGATCCCCGCACAGTAAAGCGATCTAATTCACGACCTTTTTTATTCGTGGACATTTTTCATCATGTTGAAAAAACGCCCCGACCTACTTGATGCCTCGAGTACCTACGACTAGCATCATGACCTGCTACGACCTACCCACGGCCTCCTATACGACCTTGTGACGACCATGATGTGAGTATGAGTCAAGGGCAAACTCGGCAGAGGTCGTGAATTAGGTCGTGAAAGTGGGACAAGCCCTTTACACTATCCTACACCAATTAGGGGCAATTTTATTTTTACATTTACCAAGCCGATTAACCTACAAACCTGTACGTCTTTGGAGTGTGGGAGGAAACTGAAGATCTCGGAGAAAACCCACGCAGGTCACGGGGAGAACGTACAAACTCCGTACAGATCGAACCCGGGTCTCGGGCGCTACATTCGCTGTAAGGCGGCAACTCTGCCACTGTGACGGAGTCACCTGTGCGGAGATCGCAGGTTGGCCCTGCCGTTGTCTGCGCCAAGCTTCAGTGCGTCCCTCAGCACGTACTCCTGCAGTCTGCAGCGGACATTCCCCGACGGATATCTCGCTCCGCTGGGTGGTCAACCAGTTTTGGGCCGACCTAACCAAGGTGTGCTGGAAGGAACTGCAGATGCTGGTTTAAACCGAAGATAGACACAAAATGCTGGAGCAACTCAGAGAGCATCTCTGGAGAAAAATAATAGGTGACGTTTCAGGTCGAGACCATTCTTCAGACTCGTATGTGGTGCTGTTCCTGCAGTTTGCTTGTGTGGCTTCATGCTGTAGTTACACAACTGCTGTGGACTCACAGGCTGCCCCGTGTGAAACAATGAGCACACAGTCACAGCCAGCAGATGCAGACAATGCTGCTCCCTTGTGCAGGGAGCGGCTGTGCTCACCCCCCAGGCCCCAGGGATGGGATGGGATGGGACGGGACGACGTGTGCTATCAGGATTCCTCGTCTCACTTGCTGGGCCAAACACATCATCGGCTAAACATGCAGCCAGGTCTAGAGCAGGGACAGCTCACTAGCACAGCACAATCTAATGGCCCGTCCTGAATGCTAAGGCCAGCCGCACACAATTCCACAGCGAGAGAACTGCAGAAATCTCAGCCGGTCGGGCAGCATCTGAAGAGGGAGAACTGCAGTGAACAGTTCAGGTCAAAGAGCGTCCATTAGAAATGAGAAAGGCTAAAAGGGAAGGTTCATAAGTGATAGGCGTAGAATTAGGCCATTCGGCCCATCAAGTCTACTCCGCCATTCAATAATGGCTGATCCTCCGAACCCCATTCTCTTGCCTTCTCCCCACAAGCCCTGAAGCCCGTACTAATCAAGACTCTATCTATCTAAGGTGGGGTGGAGAGGGCAGAGGTGGGATTCAGTGGACAGAGGGAATGTTTAAGAAGGAACTGCAGATGCTGGAAGAATCGAAGGTAGACAAAAATGCTGGAGAAACTCAGCGGGTGAGGCAGCATCTATGGAGCGAAGGAATAGTTGACGTTTTGGGTTGAGACTCTTCTTCAGACTGAGGGAACGTCAATGACGGGGCAAACGAGAAGATACTTGTCCTTGATTATGCTGCTGGCCTTGCCTAGGCTGCAGTATAAATGTCTTCAATGGAATGTCGCTTTACCTCCCCCCTTGACTCCATCCAAGGACCCAAACAGTCGTTCCAGGTGCAGCAGAGGTTCACCTGCATCTCCTCCAACCTCATCTATTGCATCCACTGCTCTAGGTGTCAGCTGCTCTACATCGGTGAGACCAAGCGCAGACTTGGCGATCGCTTCGCCCAACACCTCCGCTCGGTTCTCAATAACCAACCTGATCTCCCGGTGGCTCAGCACTTCAACTCCCCCTCCCATTCCCAATCCCACCTTTCTGTCCTGGGCCTCCTCCATGGCCAGAGTGAGGACCACCGTAAATTGGAGGAGCAGCAACTCATATTTCGCTTGGGTAGTTTACACCCCAGCCGTATGAACATTGACTTCTCTAATTTCAGGTAGTCCTTGCTTTCTCCTCCCCTTCTCAGCTCTCCCTCAGCCCACTGGCTCCACCTCTTCCTTTCTTCTCCCCGCCCACATTGTTGGCCGGTGTGGGCAGGGTGGGCCGAAGGGCCTGTTTCAATGCTGGATCACTCTATGACACTATGTGACGATTATAATAATAAGCCTAACCCTCTAGTTGTTTAGATGGTTCTGTTCCTGATAACAGCTCAAAGAGTCCTAGAGTGATACAGTGTGAAAACAGGCCCTTCGGCCCAACATGCCCACACTGGCCAACAATGTCCCAGCTACACGTCCCACCTGCCTGCGCTTGGTCCATATCCCTCCATATCTGTCCTATCCATGTACCTGTCTAACTGTTTCTTAAACGTTGAGATAGTCCCTGCCTCAACTACCTCCTCTGGCAGCTCGTTCCACCCACACACCACCCTCTGTGTGAAAATGTTACCCCTCAGATTCCTATTAAAACTTTCCCCCTTCACTTTAAACCTATGTCCTCTGGTCCTCGATTCCCCTACTCTGGGCAAGAGACTGTGCATCAACCCGATCTATTCCTCTCATGATTTTGTCCACCTCTATAGGATCACCCCCACAAATTGGCGGCGCAGGCTCGAAGGGCCGAATGGCCTACTCCTGCACCTATTGTCTATTGTCTATTGTAAAACATCACCCCTGCAGCCGGGAAGAATCAGGAAGTGTGCATTTTCAGGGGGATGATGCGCGCCGGCAGGGTTAAGGATTGGGAGTGTGTCCCGCTGGGAATTCCATGGAAAATGCGGAGAATAGCGGCCCATTGACGATAGCCCAGACTGTGGGCAGGCTGGCGGGCTGGCGGGCAGTGGCCAGCAGACAGTGGAAGCAAGGAGCGATCGCTGCTGTGATCCAGGCAGCTGGTTCTGCTGCAAAAGTCAGAGATGAACATCCGACCTTTGAATAATGGGGCCGTTTCTGTCGATGGAGACAATGGTGTATTGTAGACAGTCTCACAGCGGCACAGAGGCGAATTCTGTTTGTTCTGGGCTGCAGATCGTGACGTGTGACATTTGCATTCTGAATAAAATGATTCCCTTATAGATTCGCCGCGTGATTCAAGCGGGTGCACGTATGTTATTTTCCAGTCGTTAGAGACCTTCTCATATGCGTTGCAACTCTTTCCACTAGGGGTGAAGGGGAAAAGGTTTATTAGGAATCGGAGGGGTAACTTTTTCACCCAGAGGGTGGTGGGTGCGTGGAACGAGCTGCCAGAGGAGGTAGTTGAGGCTGGGACTATCCCAACATTTAAGAAACAGTTAGACTGATACATGCAGGAAAAATGTTCCCAATGTTGGGCGAGTCCAGAACCAGGGGCCACAGTCTTAGAATAAAGGGGAGGCCATTTAAGACTGAAGCGAGAAAAAAACTTTTTCACCCAGAGAGTTGTGAATTTGTGGAATTCCCTGTCACAGAGGGCAGTGGAGGCCAAGTCACTGGATGGATTTAAGAGCGAGTTAGATAGAGCTCTAGGAGCTAGTGGAATCAAGGGATATGGGGAGAAGGCAGGCACGGGTTATTGATTGGGGACGATCAGCCATGATCACAATGAATGGCGGTGCTGGCTCGAAGGGCCGAATGGCCTCCTCCTGCACCTATTTTCTATGTTTCTATGGATAGGACAGGCTTGGAGGGATATGGGCCAAGCGCATGCGGGTGGGACGAGTGTAGCTGGGACATGTTGGCCGGTGCGGGCAAGTTGGGCCGAAGGGCCTGTTTCCTCACTGTTTCACTCTGTGAGTCCATGGCTCTGTCTTTGCTACTCTCCGTCACTCTGCAGTTCCCATAAGCCTCCGCTCACCTCTCAACCCCTGGAGGCGGCAATCACTCCCAGTCCCTCTCTGACCACAGTCTCCACTGGCCTCTGGCTGTTTCCCACCTTCGGTCTCAGTGGCGCAGCGGTAGAGTTGCTGCCTCACAGCGCCAGCGACCAGGGTTCCATCCTGACTACGGATGCAGTCTGACTGGAGTTTGCACGTTCTGCCTGTGACCGCGTGGGTCTTCTCCGGGTGCTCCGGTTTCCTCCCACAACCCAAAGACGTGCCGGTTTGTAGGTTAATTGGCTTCTGTAGCGTGCAGGATAGAACTAGTGTGCGGGGTGATCGCTGGTCGGCGTGGACTCGATGGGCCGAAGGGCCTGTTTCCACGCAGTATCTCAAACTCTTTGTCACACACCGTGTCTCAGTCTGTGCCTCATTGTAACAAGGCTCAGTCACCAGGCTCTGTGGGATTGCAGAATGCCAATTCCCTGGTGATTTTAACCTTTGAATCATAGAGAGATACTGCACAGAAACAGGCCCATCGTTCCGACTGTGATACCATCTTCATTTGTCCCATTTTCCTGCATTTGGCCCATACCCCTATCCACATCCACTATAAACCCACTGACTCCCATGGCTATCTGGACTACACTTCTTCCCACCCTGCTTCCTGTAAGGACTCCATCCCCTACTCCCAATTCCTCCGTCTACGCCGCATCTGCACCCAGGATGAGGTGTTTCACACCAGGGCATCGGAGATGTCCTCATTCTTCAGGGAACGGGGGTTCCCCTCTTCGACCATAGATGAGGCTCTCACCAGAGTCTCTTCTATACCCCGTGACTCTGCTCTCACTCCCCATCCCCCCCACTCGTAACAAGGGCAGAGTCCCCCTTGTCCTCGCCAGCCATCACATACAACAAATAATCCTCCGTCATTTTGCCACCTCCAACGGGATCCCACCACTCGCCACATCTTCCCATCTCCTCCCCTTTCGGCTTTCCGCAGAGACCGCTCCCTCCGTAACTCCCTGGTCAATTCGTCCCTTCCCACCCGAACCACACCCTCCCCTGACACTTTCCATTGCAACCGCAGGAAATATTACACTTGTCGCTTTACCTCCCCCCTCGACTCCATCCAAGGACCCAATCAGTCTTTCCAGGTGCGGCAGAGGTTCACCTGCACCTCCTCCAATCTCATCTATTGCATCCGCTGCTCCAGGTGTCAGCTGCTCTACATTGGTGAGACCAAGTGTAGGCTTGGTGATCGCTTTGCCCAACACCTCCGCTCGGTTCGCAATAACCAACCTGATCTCCCGGTGGCTCAGCACTTCAACTCCCCCTCCCATTCCGAATCCGACCTTTCTGTCCTGGGCCTCCTCCATTGCCAGAGTGAGGCCCACCGTAAATTGGAGGAGCAGCACCTCATAGAAACATAGAAACATAGAAAATAGGTGCAGGAGTAGGCCATTCGGCCCTTCGAGCCTGCACCGCCATTCAATATGATCATGGCTGATCATCCAACTCAGTATCCTGTACCTGCCTTCTCTCCATACCCCCTGATCCCTTTAGTCACAAGGGCCACATCTAACTCCCTCTTAAATATAGCCAATGAACTGGCCTCAACTACATTCTGTGGCAGAGAATTCCAGAGATTCACTGTGTGAAAAATGTTTTTCTCATCTCAGTCCTAAAAGATTTCCCCTTATCCTTAAACTGTGACCCCTTGTTCTGGACTTCCCCAACATCGGGAACAATCTTCGGGAAGATTGGGACATCGGGACTTCAACATTGGGAACAAATACACATAATTCGCTTGGGTAGTTTACACCCCAGCGGTATGAACATTGACTTCTACAATTTCAGGTAGTCCTTGCTTTCTCCCTCCTTCCCCTCCCCTTCCCAGCTCTCCCACAGCTCACTGTCTCCGCCTCTTCCTTTCTTCTTCCCGCCCCCCCCCACCCCCACATCAGTCTGAAGAAGGGTCTCGACCCGAAACGTTGCCTATTTCCTTCGCTCCATAGATGCTGCCTCACCCGCTGAGTTTCTCCAGCATTTTTGTCTACCTTCAATTTTCCAGCATCTGCAGTTCCTTCTAAAACATTATCGGTCGGACATCCTTGGTTCTGAAAACTACTGCTTATGTTTTTTTCCCCAATGAGCCAATGAAATTCACCGGTCAGTATCGGCTACAACCTCCGAGAACCTTCGACCTCCTGACAACCCACTAGGACCTCCTGGTGACCCACCTATGGCACCAGAATTCTCGCTACTCTCCATGGCGGCTTCATTCTAGTCAGCGCTAATTTTTCAACATGTTGAAGAATTCGCGGCGACCATAATCAGGCCGCGACTAGTTCCCAGAATGCGGGAACTCCTCACGACCATGAAGGTGACTCCCCGGCAACCACCCGCGAACATGTGGCGACTGCATAGTCTCCTGCAGTCGCCTAAAAAGTCGCCTAAGTGGGACAGGCCCATTAGTCTGATTAAGGGTCTTGATCCAAAACATCACCTATTCCTTTTCTCCAGAGATGCTGCCTGACCCGCTGAGTTACTCCAGCATTTTGTGTCTATCTTTGGCATATTGGGTTCGTCCCATTTGTCTGCATTTGGCCAGTAGCCTTCTAAAACCTTCCAATCCATATGGAAGCCCCAAAGTCTATTCAAAGTTGGATAGGGACGATGATTTGGTTGGTTACCGAGTATACTAGATCCTATTCCTTCGCTCCATAGACGCTGCCTCACCCGCTGAGTTTCTCCAGCATTTTTGTCCACCTTCGATTTTTCCAGCATCTGCAGTTCTTTCTTAAACGAGTATATTAGATCCATCCTCAGTGAAAATGATGATGCTAATGTCACAGTAAATTAGAAAAAGAATTGTTTAAAATATAATCAGATAAAATGTGGCAAATCACAAATTAATTCTCTGTACCCTAACCCTCACTAACATTATCAAATCCCTCGTAAATTAAACACAATACTCTAAGGACTAACCAGCGACTCGTGGAGGCTAAAAATAACTTTCTTGGGTTTCTATTCTTGTATTTGTTCATAAAGCCAACAGTTCAGTGTTCTATTTTAACAACTTTATCAACTTGTCCCGTCATCTCAGATCTATATTTATCTCCGAGGGAAAAAAATCCATTGTTGCTCACACTGCTGACTCCAGGAAACTGGTCCAAACTTCCCTGGCCTCTAGACAGACAGGGGTGACATTTGCTCTCAACTGATCCTCCACATTAATTCCAATTGTCTTTATTAACGATCTGTTTAATCTATGCGTAGCACTGCCTCTAGAGTGATAGAGTGATACAGTGTGGAAACAGGCCCTTCAGCACAACATGTACCAGCTACACTAGTACCACCTGCCTGCGCTTGGTCCATATCCCTCCAAACCTGTCCAATCTATGTACCTGTCTAACTGTTTCTTAAACGTTGGGATAGTCCCAGCCTCAACTACCACCTGTGGCAGCTTGTTCCACACACACATACCACCCTTTGTGTGAAAATGTGACCCCTCAGATTCCTATTAAATCTTTCCCCCTTCATCTTGAACCTATGTCCTCTTGTTCCATACACCCACCGCCCTTTGTGTGAACGTCATCCATTGCTTCTCTCCAGAGATGCTGCCGGTCCCGCTGAGTTACTCCAGCTTTGTGTCCATCTTCAAATGACGTCACGCGCTCCAGACGGCTGTGCGGGCGCATGAAGTCGCGCGTGACCTTCACGGGACCGTCACGCCTCAACGCCACCACGAGGTCGCGTAATTAGCGTGCCAAGAACACGTAAGTGGGACGGGTGCTTTACCCCTTCAGATTCCTATTAAATCTTTTCCCCTTCACCTTGAACCTATGTCCTCTGGTCCTCGATTCCCCAACTCTGGGCAAGAGACTGTGTACATCTCAATCCCTCTCATGATTTTATACGCCTCTATAAGATCTCCCCTCATCCTCCTGTGCTCCAAGGAATAGAGACCCAGCAGACTCAACCTCTCCCTGTAGCTCACACCTTCTAGTCTACATTTTAATACGCAGGCATTAAGCCGTTCTTAGCCTCGCTAAATTTAACTCATTATCTCCTTTGATTCTATTTTAAATATCTCGATCACATCTAATGTCAACTCCTTAGTAAATAGTGAAACAATGTAATTGTCCAATATTTCTGTCTTCATTATTATAAACTGTGAATTCATTCGTTGCTGACTCGCCTAAGTGTTATCTTATTTCCCCTTTAGTTATCTATGAATGTTGAATAATTTGCCATTTCTTTGTTTTCCTTGAAAAACAGATGATGTCATCTATCGAGTGATACGGCAGGGAAATTTGGCCCATAACCCGTCCATCGGCAACTGGTGAATCATCGGTTTTAATCCCATCGCCCAGCACTTGACCCTTAGCCTTCCATGTCGAGGTGACTCAAGGGCCCCAGTGATGCTGCCTCCACCACTCTCTCCCGCAGTTCATTCTAGATATTCACCACTAGCGATTGCCAAACCAATTTTGCATCCATTTTAGCAACCTGCTCGGGGTCACCTGGGCCTGATAATCAAGTCTTCTTAAGCATTCTATCTTATAGAGTCTTACAGCGTGGAAACAGGCCCTTCGTCCCAACTTGCCCATACCGGCCAACAGGCCCATCTACACAAGTCCCACCTGCCTGCATTTAGCCCATATCCCTATAAACCTGCCCTATCCATGTACCTGTCTAAATAGACAATAGACAATAGACAATAGGTGCAGGAGTAGGCCATTCGGCCCTTCGAGCCAGCACCGCCATTCAATGTGATCATGGCTGATCATCCCCAATCAGTACCCCGTTCCTGCCTTCTCCCCGTATCCCCTGACTCCGCTATTTTTAAGAGACCTATCTAGCTCTATCTTGAAAGCATCCAGAGAACCGGCCTCCACCGCCCACTGAGGCAAAGAATTCCACAGACTCACCACTCTCTGTGAGAAAAAGTGTTTCCTCGTCTCCGTTCTAAATGACTTACTCCTTATTCTTAAACTGTGGCCCCTGGTTCTGGACTCCCCCAACATCGGGAACATGTTTCCTGCCTCTAGCGTGTCCAGACCCTTAACAATCTTATATGTTTCAATGAGATCCCCTCTCATCCTTCTAAACTCCAGAGTATACAAGCCCAGCTGCTCCATTCTCTCAGCATATGACAGTCCCGCCATCCTGGGAATTAACCTTGTAAACCTACGCTGCACTCCCTCAATAGCAAGAATGTCCTTCCTCAAATTAGGGGACCAAAACTGCACACAATACTCCAGGTGTGGTCTATCCAGGGCTCTGTACAACTGCAGAAGGACCTCTTTGCCACTATATTCGATTCCTCTTGTTATAAAGGCCAACATGACATTCGCTTTCTTCACTGCCTGCTGTACCTGCATGCTTACTTTCATAGACTGATGTACAAGGATCCCCAGATCCCGTTGTACTTCCCCTTTTCCCAACTTGACGCCATTTAGATAATAATCTGCCTTCCTGTTTTTGCTACCAAAGTGGATAACCTCACATTTATCCGGGTTAAACTTCATCTGCCATGCATCTGCCCACTCCCCCAACCTGTCCAAGTCACCCTGCATTCTCATAAATGTTTCTTAAACGTTGCGATAGTCCCTGCCTCAACTACCTTCCCTGGCAGCTCGTTCCATACACCCACCACCCTTTGTGTGAAAAGGTTCTTATCTAAACTTCCCCCCTCACCTTAAACCTGTGTCCGCTGGTTCTCCATTCCCCTACTCTGGGTAAGAGACTGTGTGTGTCTAACTGATCTATTCCTCTCGTGATTTTGTACCTTTGACAGGTAAAGTAGAAAAGCAGAGTTTTCTTTAAGTGCGGAGAAGCTGAAAGGTGTAGGCTTTCAGAGGGACCCTGTGCATCGAACATAAATCACTAATGTTTAATGCGCTGTTGCAGCGAGCGATGATTTGTTGGCCTTCATTGCAGGAGCGTTGAGTGGAGGAGAGACGGCTGACTTCAGTGATGGAGGGAGCTGGTGAAGCTGCACCTGGAACAGCGTGAGCAGGTCTAGACTTGCTGTCCAAGGTCATGTTCCCCACTGTGTGTCTCCCTGAGCTCCATGCCGCAGCTCATCGCAGGGAGCAGAGGGTTCAGGAGGAGGCAGGGACTATGGCAATGAAACATTTAGACAGGTACATGGATTGGACGTGTTTAGAGGGGTAAGGGCCAAACGCAGGCAGGTGGGACGAGCGTCGATGGGACATGTTGGTCATTGTGGGCAAGTTGGCCAAAGGGCCTGTTTCCACATTGGATGACCAGGACTCTAGGGCATATGGCCAGATACCAGGGGAGACCCCTCTGGAGTTAAGGGCATGTGGATGAGTCTCAGTGAAGCTGCCTCCAATGCCCCTTTGGCAATGACCTTTAGACGTTACAATGGACTTCACAGCGTGGAAACAGGCCCTTCGGCCCACCATGTCTGCACCAATAGACAATAGGTGCAGGAGTAGGCCATTCGGCCCTTCGAACCAGCACCGCCATTCAATGTGATCATGGCTGATCATCCCCAATCAGTACCCCGTTCCTGCCTGCTTCCCATATCCTCTGACTCCACTATATTTAAGAGCCTTCTTGAGCCGACCAGCGACCACCCAGTACACTAGCACTATCCTACACACTGGGGACAATTTACAATTTTATCGAAGCCATTTAACCGACAAACCTTTTCGAGTGTGGGAGGAAACCGGGAGCCCCTGGAGAAAAGCCACACAGGTCACAGGGGAGAACATAAAAACTCCGTACAGACAGCACCAGGTGGCACGATGGAACCCGGGTCTCTGGCGCTGTGAGGCCGCTGAACCACCCCCGCATCACACAGTCCACGCTCTCATCTCGCTGCTACCGTCAGGAGGAATGTGCAGGCGCCCGAGAAACGTGACGTCCATGTTCAAGAACAGCTTCTTCTCATCAACCATCAGGCTCTGTAACTACCCTGCCCCACCCTGACCACAACCTCACCTCAGTAACGTCTACTGTGAGCTTTGTATAGGCTGCTCTACGCACTCTGGTTGAGCTAGGGTGACCTGGTTACCTAGTATTACTGACAATTAATTGTATTATTAATCATTGAATGTTTATTTGTTGTTTATATACCTGTCTAGTTGCAGCAAGAACTAATTCCATGGTTGCTTCCCATATCCTCTGACTCCACTATATTCTGTTCTGTTCCCAGTGTGTGTGACATGTAAACGTGACTCTTCACAGCATTTTCACCGTTCATATTGTTCTCATGACACAGAAAGGACCACTCAGTCCGTCAGGGTGTTGAGTACATGGGGAGAAGGCAGGAAATTGGGGTTAGAAACATAGAAACATAGAAAATAGGTGCAGGAGTAGGCCATTCGGCCCTTCGAGCCTGCACTGCCATTCAATATGATCATGGCTGATCATCCAACTCAGTATCCTGTACAGGTTGGGAGGCAGAGATAGATCAGCCACGATTGGATGACTTGATGGGCCGAACGGCCTAATTCTGCTCCTATAAGTTAAAAGTCAGGCCGATACCAGCTTGTTTCCCTCAATCCCATTCCTCCATGCGGCCCATTCATTCCCACCCTCATCCCCACCTGTTCTCCTGCACCAGGTAGCCGGAGATCCCTGATGAACTCCAGTCCAACGATCCTAGAGGAGCAAGGTAGACGACGACTCGGAAATCCAATGGACTGACGTGTAGTACGTCACGGAACGTCACGGCCGCCATTTGTTTATGCCAAACGCGGTATCTTTGGTGGTGGGGACGGACTCCACAGTTATACAATCTGCCCCTACATCAGGTCGCAGGGAGAAGCAAAGATACTCGAGGCTCCTCTAGTATCTTTGGGGGAAGAGGACGTTTCCTCCACTCCTGAGTTGATCCAGGACTGATTCCCGGTCCCCCCGATACCAGATGAAGGCGGCCGGTGGGAGAGCCTCAAGCGTCTGGTGCTCCTGAGGGAGGCAGCGGGCGGGCAATGCTCCTCTAGTATCTACGGTGTAATCAGTGTTGTAGGGAACAGTGTTTTATACAGCATCCATCACTTCACATATTTAGTTCATGTTATTGTAAATTGCAGCTCAATAAAATGGCGTCAACAATCACCCTACGTTTTTTTCGCAGAGTGGCACATCTAGCTCTGCTCTATAATCTTTGTTCCACGCTGCCGGTGGTCAGGATCAAACCGGGGCCACAGAGGCAGTGGCTCTGTTCGCCGTGGTGTCGTGCTGCCTGCTGTTGGGCCATGTCATGGGCAGCCTGATCCCGGGTGGGCACCGGCCCCTATTCAAGGCCTTGTGGAAAGGCTCGGGTGGAAAGGCCTGCCCCCAACTCCAAACCCGCCCGTGGCCCCCCAGACCTCAGGTTGGAAATGGTGCAGAGATAATCTACAAGGATGTTGCCAGGCCTGGTCTACAGGGAGAGGTTGAGCAGGCTGGGACTCCATTCCCTGGAGCGCAGGAGGATGAGGGGCGATCTTATAGAGGTGTACAAATCATGAGAGGAATAGATCGGGTAGACGCACAGAGTCTCTTGCCCAGAGTTGGGGAATCGAGGACCAGAGGTTTAAGATGAAGGGGAAAAGATTTTTGGGAATCTGAGGGGTAACGTTTTCACACAAAGGGTGGTGGGTGTATGGAACGAGCTGCTGGAGGAGGTAGTTGAGGCAGGGACTATCGCAACGTTTCAGAAGCAGTTAGACAGGTACATGGATAGGACAGGTTTGGAGGGATTTGGGTCAATAGACAATAGGTGCAGGAGTAGGCCATTCGGCCCTTCGAGCCAGCACCGCCATTCAATGTGATCATGGCTGGTCATCCCCAATCAGTACCCCGTTCCTGCCTTCTCCCCATATCCCCTGACTCCGCTATTTTTAAGAGCCCTATCTAGCTCTCTCTTGAAAGTATCCAGTGAACCTGCCTCTGAGGCAGAGAATTCCACAGACTCACAACTCTGTGAGAAAAAGTGTTTTCTCGTCTCTGTTCTAAATGGCTTACCCCTTATTCTTAAACTGTGGCCCCTGGTTCTGGACTCCAAATGACTGCAGGTGGGATTAGTGTAAATGGGGTATGTTGGTCGGTGTGGGCTAGAGGGGCCGAAGGGCCTGTTTCCACACTGTATCACTCTATGACTGTGACTTCCCAGCCAGCGGTGTCAGGGGTTTCAATGTGATCAGCTCCTCCCACTCTCTCCTGCGGCAAACAGCTCGATTGTAATCGTGTGATGTCTGTCCGCACGCAACCCAGCAACTTTTCACTGTACCTCGGTGAACATGACAATAAACTAAATAGACTAAAGATCCACCCCTTCTGGAACCCAGTCCCCTGAGTCCTCGCTGTTCCCCCTGTGTTGTGTATATAACCAGCTTTAGACTAAGGAATCAAAAGTGTACGCTGGTGTAGTCTCACCAAATATCCACAAGCAACGAGGCATTCTCACTCATGCATTTAACCCTTCTCGCAATGACACCTTCCCTGCCTGCTTCTCTACCCCTCTCTGTCTCTCTCTCTCCCTCCCACTCGCCTTTAACCCTCTCCATCTCCCCCTCTCTCCCCCCTCTCTTGTACGCTGGATGCTTTCAATAGAGAGCTAGATAGGGCTCTTAAAGATAGCGGAGTCAGGGGATATGGGGAGAAGGCAGGAACGGGGTACTGATTGGGGATGATCAGCCATGATCACATTGAATGGCGGTGCTGGCTCGAAGGGCCGAATGGCCTACTCCTGCACCTATTGTCTGTTGTCCCGCCTCCTTCCTCTTCTCCTCGTCTCTCTACCCCCATTCCCTCTCCCCATCTCTCCCCCACTCTCCCCTCCTCTCCCTCCTGCTCTCGCTCCCTCTCCCTCCTTCTCCCTCCCTCTTTCCCTCTCTCTTTTCCTCTCCCACTTCCTCTCTCCCTCTCTCTCTTGCACCTTCCCCTTCTCTCCCTCTCCCTCCCTCTCTCTCTTTCTCCCTTCCTCCCCCTCCTTCTCTCTCTCCCCCTTATCCTGTGTCCCTCCCTCACTCTCACTCCCCTCTCTCTCTCTGTCTGTCTCTCCCTTTCTCCCTCTCTCCCTTTCTCCCTCTTCCTCTCTCTCCCCTCATTTCTCCCTCCCTCACTCCCCTCTCTCTTTCTTTCTCTCCCTCTCTCTCTTTCTCTCTCTCTCTCCCTCTCCCTCTCTCCCTCCCCCTCTCCCACTCTCTCCCACTCTCTCTCTCTGTGTGGGGACAGGCGTGTGTGTGTGTTGTGAGGACTGGAATGTTTCTGCAGGTTAATCATTGCAGGAGCAGTGAGTGAGGTGAGGTGAGCTCCCACACATGAAGTCACCGTGTCTGAGCGGCCGTCTGCCCAGGTGCAGGGACGGGCGTGAACACAGCATTCCTCAGCGGCCATGTCCCTGACTCACCACCACTGTCTGTACTGGCCACCTCTGCTCTGTCCCAGCAGCCGCTCCCCCTCTGTCTCTGTCTCTGTCTCTGTCCCACCACTGATTCTCTGGGGACTTCATTGTTGTGTCTGCTTGCTCCAGTGAAACTCTTTGCTTCACACACAGTACACAAGTGTGCAAAGAGTGGCCATCTAAAGGGCGCTGACCCCCTCCCAGTAACCCAAACACCCCTGCCTCACAGATTCCCCGGTTCGATCCTGGCCTCGGGTGCTCTCTGTGTGGAGTTTGCATTTTCTCCCCGTGACCGCGTGGGTTTCCTCCAGGTGCTCCGGTTTCCTCCCACAATCCCAAAGACGTACATACAGGCTTGTCGGTTAATTGTCCTGAGTGTCAGGGGTTGGCGGGGGAACGGGGGGGGGGGGGGGGAGAGGGAGAGGGGCTTATGGCGATGTTAGAAGAAACAATGGGATTGGTGAGGGATGAGTGTAAGTGGAATCTTGATGGCTTGCACAACTCAATGGGCCGAAGGGCCTGTTTCCGTGCTGCCCTACTCCACGGCTGATCTGACTGTTACAATAACTCCACATTCCCCTCTCTTACGAGCGCATGGTGACGTAGGCAGTGACGCGTAGTCGCGCGCGGCACCCCAGGGTTTTGGGATGTACGAAATCTTCGCGCGCCATCTGCGTGACATGCATATGAGGCCCATGTGGGACAGGCCCTTTAGAGGCTTGTGAACTGACATGCGGAGGTGCAGGGAATGGAAGGATATGGATCGCGTGCAGGGGAGGAATTCATGGAGCCGACACGGAATGCCGCTCTATTCCAACGTCTCGAGGAAGGAACGGGAGGACCGCTGATCCTGGGATGGGTATCGGGTGATGAATGAGGATGAGGAAGGGGATGAGTGATCACAACATACAGAATTCTTCAGCACAGGGACACGTTATGGGCTCTGAGATGTGGGCCCAGAATCTAAATAAGGGCGGCACGGTGGCGCAGCGGTAGATTTGCTGCCCCTGGGTTCGATCCTGACTATAAGTGCTGTCTGTGTGGAGTTTGTACGTTTTCCCTGTGACCACGTGGGTTTTCTCCAGGTGCTCCGGTTTCCTCCCACACACCAAAGATGTACAGGTTTGTAGGTTAATTGGCTGCGGTTAAAAATAGGCTTGTTGCGAGGAAGGAACTGAAGGAAATCGGTATTACTCAGGAAACGGAGAGAGGGAAATCGAAGGGACTGAAGGCCATGGAATTCCCAAGGACAACGATCTACATCCCAGATACTTGAGGAAGTGGCCTTGGATGTAGTGGATCCAGTGGTGGGCATCTTCCAACCACCTCTGGATTGAAGAGTAGATTACGGAACTGCAGATAATAGACAATCGACAATAGGTGCAGGAGTAGGCCATTCGGTCCTTCGAGCCAGCACCGCCATTTAATGTGATCATGGCTGATCATCCCCAATCAGTTCCTACCTTCTCCCCATATCCCCTGCCTCCGCTATTTTTAAGAGCCCTATCTAGCTCTCTCTTGAATGTATCCAGAGAAACGACCTCCACCGCCCTCTGAGGCAGAGAATTCCACAGACTCACCACTCTCTGTGAGAAAAAGTGTTTCCTCGTCCCCGTTCTAAATGGCTTACTCCTTATTCTTAACCTGTGGCCCCTGGTTCTGGACTCCCCCAACATCGGGAACGTGTTTCCTGCCTCTAGTGTGTCCAAGCCCTTAACAATCTTAAGGCCCCCTATCAGTCTGAAGAAGGGTTTTGACCCAAAACGTTACCTATTTCCTTCGCTCCATAGATGCTGCTGCACCCGCTGAATTTCTCTAGCATTTTTGTGTACCCTTAACAATCTTATGCTGGTTTACATTGAAGATAGACACAAAATGCTGGAGTAAAGCCCCTGTCCCACTTAGGAGACCTAAACAGCAACCTCTGGTGACCTTGCCCACCACCCAAAAAAAAAATCAAGGTCGAGGTGACCTGCAACCTCCTACCACCTCCCACACACATGTTGAAAACCTTCCTCCACTATGAAGAAAACCGGCTTCAACTAGTCCGGCGACTAAAACATTATCGATTTTTAAAACGGCAACCTATTTTTAGTCGAGGCCGGTTTTAATCATGATGAAAAAATAGCAGCAACCTAGATGAAGCCTCGATCACGCGGAAACCATTTTCGACCATTAGGGAGAGTGACCAAAACCTCCGGTGACCTCATGGAAACCTTGGGTGGCGGGCAAGGTCACCGGAGGTTGCTGTTTAGGTCTCCTAAGTGGGACAGGGGCATAATAACTCAGCAGGACAGGCAGCATCTCTGGAGAAGAGGAATGGGTGAGGTATCGGGTCGAGACCCTTCTTCCATCTATCATGTGCCAGGCTTTGTCCCCGCCCCATTCTCTTAATTCTCTTTTCCAGCTTTCTTTCCCCCCCCCCCCCCCCCCCCCTCCCCCCCCCCCCCCCCCCCCCCCCACTACAATCAGTCTGGGGCAAGGCCCCGACCTAAAATGTCAACTTCCATTGCCTTCCACAGATGCAGGCTGACCCACTGAGTTCTTCCTGCCAGCACGCTGTGTTTTGAAGAAGTACAGACCAGGCAGTGGGTGAAGTGGGCGAGTCCATTGTTAGAAATGTTACAGCAGAGTTATTGGAAACACCTCAACTCCCCCTCCCATTCCCACACTGACCTTTCTGTCCTGGGCCTCCTCCATTGTCAGAGTGAGGCCCAGCGCAAATTGGAGGAACAGCACCTCACGTTTGGCTTGGGCAGCTTACACCCCAGCGGTGTGAACATTGACTTCTCTAACTTCAAATAACCCTTGCTTTCCCCCTCTGTCTCCATCCCTCCCCCCACTCAAGATTCAAGATTCAAGAGAGTTTATTGTCATGTGTCCCTGATAGGACAATGAAATTATTGCTTTGCTTCAGCACAACAGAACATAGTAGGCATGACTACAGAACAGATCAGTGTGTCCATATACCATTATATAAATATATACACACATGAATAAATAAACTGATAAAGTGCAAATAACAGATAATGGGCTATTAATGTTCAGAGTGTTGTCTGAGCCGAGTTTAATAGCCTGATGGTTGTGGGGAAGTAGCTATTCCTGAACCTGGACGTTGCAGTCTTCAAGTTCCTGTACCTTCTACCTGAAGGCAGCAGGGAGATGAGTGTGTGGCCAGGATGGTGTGGGTCTTTGATGATACTGCCAGCCTTTTTGAGGCAGCGACTGCGATAAATCCCCTCGATGGAAGGAAGGTCAGAGCCGATGATGGACTGGGCAGTGTTTACTACTTTTTGTAGTCTAGTTCTCTAGTTCTCTGACTAGTTTCACTGTCCTCCTGATTACATTTTCTGTTTGTAGGCCTCGTTGTCACCTTCCCCTCAGCCAACAATGAACCATTTTACATTCCCTTGAACATTGTCTGCTTTGATCTGTCCCGTTCACACCTGGCGTTGACTTTGTCCCCATCTATATCTCTAGACACCCTCTCCCCTGAATCACGGTCTGAAGATGACCCGAAACATCACCCATTCCTTCTGTCCAGAGATGTTGCCTGACCCACTGAGTTACTCCAGCACTTTGTGTCTATCTTTGGAGTAAACCAGCATCTGCAGTTCCATCCTACACAATTGGGAACTGGTGACAGACTTGCCCAATGACCTCATGGGCTTACATGCTTGACAGATTCACTGGGACTGTTTTGTGGATGTAGCCAGCCGAGTGGGTGGGAGAGCTGGAGGGATTCAACTTGCAGGAGGTCAAAGTCTAGAGATTTGGTTTAGTTTAGAGATACAGCACGGAAACAGGCCCTTTGGCCCACCGAGTCTACACCGACCAGCGATCCCCGCACACTAACACTATCCTACACACACTAGGGACAATTTACATTATTACCAAGCCAATTAATTACAAGACCTGTACGTCTTTGGAATGTGGGAGGAAACCGAAGATCTCGGAGAAATCCTACGCGGTCACGGGGAGAACGCACAGGCAGCACCCGTAGTCGGGATTGAACCCGGGTCCCTGGGGCTGTGAGGCAGCAACTCTACCGCTGCGCCACCTTGCCTTATACTTATTGTGCAGAATTAAAGCACATGGGCTTGGTGGCAGAGATGCACTGATGGGGGCAGAGGGTAGATTGGCAGACAGGAGGCAAGGAGTAAGAATAGGTGGGTCTTCGCGTGGCAGCCAGACAGCCAGCAACTCACGGTGGCGATTGGTAACTCTGACGAGGGCATTAACTGGCCCAAGGTCCACCATTGCTGGGCGGGAAGGTGGGATACGGGGGGGGGGGGGGGGGGGGACGAGAGTGCCGTCAGTATTATTGGGTCTGACGATGCAGTGTTATGTGCACAATGGGAGGTTCTTCAAGTCAAGTCAAGTCATTTTTATTTCTATAGCTCATTTATAAATCAACTCTGGTTGACCAAAGTGCTTTACATTGGTGGAGGTACTAACATGTTACAACAGTGGTTTATAGATTAAGTACATACATCACTACATACATGTAGCCCTCCCTCAGAGGACGTCAAAAAAGGCTTGAGAGTAGAGTTGAGTTTTAAGTCTCGACTTAAAGGAGTTGAAGGAGGGGGCAGTTCTGATGGGAAGAGGGATGCTGTTCCACAGTCTAGGAGCTGCAACCACAAAGGCACGGTCGCCCCTGAGCTTATGCCTAGACCGCGGGATGTTCAGTCGACCCATGTGAGGGACCTGGAGGTAGTGTGGTGGGTAAGCAGACTGTTTGATGTAGGTTGGGGCAAGCCCATTGAGGGCTCTGTAAACATGAAGAAGGAGCTTGAAATGTATTGGGAACCGCACAGGGAGCCAGTGGGGAGAGGCCAGGATCGGGGGGATGTGGTCCCGCACAGGGAGCCAGTGGAGAGAGGCCAGGATCGGGGTGATGTGGTCCCTATTTCGGGTGCCCGTCAGGAGTCTCGCTGTGGCGTTTTGGACCAGTTGCAGGCGGGACAGGGAGGATTGGCTGATGCCGGAGGTGAGAAGGCAAGTAGTGCGGCGGGTAGAGCTGCTGCCTCACAACGCCAGAGACCCGGGTTCCATCCTGACCTCGGCTGCTGCCTGTGTGGAGTTTGCACGTTCTCCCCGTGACCTCACCAGGTTCCTCTGGGTGCTCCGGTTTCCTCCCACATTCCAAAGCTGTGCGGGTCTGCAGGTTAGTTGGCCCTCTGTACGTAGGGAGTGGATGAGAAAGCGGGATAAGGGAGAACTAGTGAAGGGGCGATCGATGTTTGATGTGGACACTGTGGGCATGTTTCTTTCAATTCAATGTAACTCTCTGAACGGCACCAGATTGGGAGATGGGGGGCTAGGGGGAGGGGGAAGGGCTAGGTATCCTTGCACAGCAGAGCACGCATGTGAAGCAAGAGCTCAAGAAGACTGACAGCACACTGGCCTTTCCCAGTGAGAGGATTCTAGCAGGGAGAAGTCACTGCAGTTTTGGGGAGATTTGCCATAAATGCACCTGTCCAGGTGAGAAGGGCAGGGAACTGCAGATGCTGGAATCGTGAGCAACACACAAAGTGCTGGAGGAACTCACGACAAAATGATGAGCGGAACAGATCGGATAAACGCTTCTTTCCTGGAGTAGGAGAAATGGGAACCAGAGGACCGAGGTTTAAAGTGAGGGGGGGGGAAAGATTTAATAAGAATTTTTCACACAAAGAACGGTGGGTGTATGGAACGAGCTGCCAGAGGAGGTAGTTGAGGCAGGGACTATCGCAATGTTTAAGAAACCATTAGGCAGGTACTCGCATGCATGGTGTGGTTCGCCCAGATAGGAGGCAAAACACACCTTTTCACTGTATCTCGGTACACATGACAATTATAAACCAATGGCAAGAGTTAGTAGGTAGACAAAAATGCTGGAGAAACTCAGCGGGTGCAGCAGCATC
Organism: Amblyraja radiata; assembly: GCF_010909765.2. NCBI lineage: Eukaryota > Metazoa > Chordata > Chondrichthyes > Rajiformes > Rajidae > Amblyraja > Amblyraja radiata. The sequence goes on from NC_045993.1 coordinate 13,170,680, forward strand.
TATGGAGCGAAGGAAAGAGGTGACGTTTCGGGCCGAGACCCTTCTTCAGACTATCCATGTTCGTCAGGGATGCTGCCTGATCCACTGGATTACACCAGCATTTCATGTCTAAAAGTGGTTCAGCAGGACAGCACGGTGGCTCAGCGGGCAGAGCCAGAATCCTGGGTTCGATCCTGACTATGGGTGCTGTCTGTACGGAGTTTGCACGTTCTCCCCGTGTCTGGTTTCCTCCCACACTCCAAAGACGTGCAGGTTTGTAGGTTAATTGGCTTCTGTAAATTGTAAATTGTCCCTAGTGTGTAGGATAGTGCAAGTGTGTGGGGATCGCTAGTCGGTGCGGGCTCGTGGGCCAAAGGGCCATCATTCACTCTGTATCTCTAAAGTCTATACCGTTCCTTCATACGATGTGGCCCTCGATGTCATTTCGATTCAAGAGCTCTTTTAGATATTTTTTAAGTGCAGTGGGAGTCCATGCGTTCAACACCCTTCAGATAGTTGAGTTTAAAGATACAGTGAGAAACAGGCCCTTCGGCCCACCGAGTCCGTGCCGACCAGCGATCCCCGCACACTAATACCATCCTAAACACACTAGAGACAATTTACAATTTTAATAAGCCAATTAGCCTACAAACCTGTGTGTCTTTAGAGTGTGGGCGGAAGCCAGAACACCCGGAGAAAACCCACACAGGCCACAGGGAGAATGCACAAACTCTATATAGACAAGACAGCACCCGTAGTCAGGATTGAACCTGGCACTGTGAGGCAGCAACTCTAACGCTGTGCCACCGTGCTGGCCCAGTGTGCTCCAGATGACCCCACACTCTCCTCTCCTCTCAAGGCCAATGTCTGCAAGTATCTGCATGGAATATTGCAACACAAGGCACCCGCTGCAAGCTGCAAGCTGCAATTACTGCTAATTGTAAGGCAAGGAGAGACCATCAACATAGACACCAGGTGTACATCAGGGGCCGGCTGCTCATGGTCGGGGGGGGGGGGGGGATTTAATAGAAACCTGAGGGGTAACTTTTTCACACAAAGGGTGGTGGGTGTATGGAACGAGCTGCAGGAGGAGGTAGTTGAGGCTGGGACTATTGCAATGATTAAGAAACATTTAGACAGGTGCATGGATAGGACAGGTTTAGACAATAGACAATAGGTGCAGGAGTAGGCCATCCGGCCCTTCGAGCCAGCACCGCCATTCATGCACAAACTCTATATCTCTAATCATCCCCAATCAGTACCCCGTTCCTGCCTTCTCCCCATATCCCCTGACTCCGCTATTTTTAAGAGCCCTATCTAGCTCTCTCTTGAAAGTATCCAGAGAACTGGCCTCCACCGCCCTCTGAGGCAGAGAATTCCACAGACTCACAACTCTCTGTGAAAAAAAGTGTTTCCTCGTCTCCGTTCTAAATGGCTTTCCCCTTATTCTTAAACTGTGGCCCCTGGTTCTGGACTCCCCCAACATCGGGAACATGTTTCCTGCCTCTAGCGTGTCCAAACCCTTAACAATCTTATATATTTCAATAAGATCGCCTCTCATCCTTCTAAACTCCAGAGTGTACAAGCCCAGCCGCTCCATTCTCTCAGCATATGACAGTCCTGCCATCCCGGGAATTAACCTTGTAAACCTACACTGCACTCCCTCAATAGCAAGAATGTCCTTCCTCAAATTAGGGGACCAAAACTGTACACAATACTCCAGGTGTGGTCTCACTAAGGCCCTGTACAACTGCAGAAGGACATCTTTGCTCCTATACTCGTCTCCTCTTGTTATAATGGCCAACATGCCATTCGCTTTACAGGGATATGGGCCAAAGTCAGGCAGGTGGGACTAGCGCAGATGGGACATGTTGGTTGGCGTGGGCATGTTGGGCCGAAGGGCCTGTTTCCACACTGTATCACTCTATGGTGTGACTGGCCATGTCTCACAGGGTCTCAGTACTGCCACCCAGTGGCCGGGTTGTGTGGGGACGGGGTGTGGGGACAATGATCGTGGCTTTGGCTTGAGTCACATACTGTGTCGTTGGTGAGGAGCCAAGGTGTGAGTCACCATGGGTCTGGGCAACACCTGTCAACGCTGCTCCTCATCGTGGGAGAGTGAGAGATCATGGATCCTGTGTCCTGGTGAACAATACACCATTCCAGCCTGCATGGACTCTCTGACTGCCAAGAGCCACTTCCCCGCACAGGAGAATGGCCTGGCCGACCCTTTCCTCCATTATAAATAGTGGCTGTGGCAATCAAGGGGCTATTAATGAATCACTGGCCTGATATGAGTTAGCTCAGGCCCAGAATACACACTGACATCATCTCACCATTGCTCAGTACAAATAGATGGCCCAATATACACTACAATTCACCACCTGGACCCGGGCAGAGGGAGAGAGGGAGGGAGAGAGGGAGGGAGGGAGGGAGGGAGAGAGGGAGGGAGAGAGGGAGGGAGGGAGAGAGGGAGGGAGGGAGAGAGGGAGGGAGGGAGAGAGGGAGGGAGGGAGAGAGGGAGGGAGGGAGAGAGGAGGGAGAGAGGGAGGGAGCGAGGGAAGGAGGGAAGGAGAGAGGGAGGGAGGGAGGGAGGGAGAGAGGGAGGGAGGGAGAGAGGGAGGGAGAGAGGGAGAGGGTCAGGGAGAGAGGGAGAGAGGGAGGGAGGGAGGAACAGAATGAGAGGGACAGAGGGAGGGAAGGAGAGAGGGAGGGAGGGGAGAAAGAGGGACGGAGGGAGAGAGAGAGGGAGAGCGGGAGGGAAGGAGAGAGGGAGGGAGAGAGGGACAGAGAGAGGGAGGGAGGGAGAGGAAGAGAGAGAGAAAGGAGGAAGGAACAGAACGAGAGGGAGAGAGGGACAGAGAAGGAGGGAGGAAAGGGGAGAGGGAGAGAGGGAGAGAGGGAGGGAAAGAGATAAAGAGGGTGAGAGGGACAGAATGTAATGCTTGGCGTAAAGATGTCTGGGGGGGGGGGGGGGGGCGGTGAGACTGGGAATGTGCAACAGGGAGCACATACATCACAAGGGAACTACACAACCAGACTGGGGGGGTGTAACATTAGGGGCTCCCTCTGTCTGTCCCTCACACTCTCCCTCCCTCCCTCCCTCCCTCGCTCTGTCCCTCCCTGCCCCTCCAACATATCAGGACAGTGTGAAGCACTAGGAATCTGCACAGCTAGACTGATGTGTAACACAAGCGCCGGAGTCCTGGGTTCGATCCTGACCTCGGGTGCTGTCTATACAGAGTTTGCACGATCTCCCTGTGGCCACGAGGGTTTTCTCCGGGTGCTCCAGTTCCTCCCACACTCCAAAAACACCCAGCTTTGTAAGTTTAAGAAGGAACTGGAAGATGCTGGAAAATCGAAGGTAGACAAAAATGCTGGAGAAACTCAGCGAGTGAGGCAGCATCTATGGAGCGAAGGGAATAGGTGATGTTTCAGGTCGAGACCCTTCTTCAGATCTTTGTAAGTTAATTGGCTTTTGTAAAATTGTAAATTGTCCCCAGTGTGTAGGATGGTGTTAGTGTGGAGTTGACCGCTGGTCAGCGTGGGCCGCAGGGCTTGTTTCCAGGCTGTATCTCTAAAGTCTAAAGAAAGAGATTTGACCCCCATCTCCGTCTTAAATGGACAACCCTTGGTTTATTAAGCAGATACCTCATGTTCTGGATTCTTGCACAAGAGGGAACATCCCCACACTAGCCACCATGTTAAAGCCTTCCAGGTTCTTGCAAGTTCTTTAAAGCTCCAATGATACATCATTAGACAGTCTCCTCAAGAGACAACCTGCCCATTCCAGGTTTACATCTGAGAAATCATCTCCGTCATCCCTCCTTACACAAGTAGATCGTGTTGTACCCAGCTCTTCAGATGTGACTAGACCAAGTGTAGACCCGTCTGCTCCCCCAACGCAATATTCCGCCACTCACCCGTTCCCCCGACGCAGGATTCCACCACTCACGCATAGCCCCCAACTGCGCAGGCACGGCTCATTTTTCCCCATCCCCCAGCATTCTCCCTCCTTCACTAATGCCTCGATCAACTGAAACATAACAAACCCCCCTCCCCTTTCTCCCCCACACCCCCTTTCTGTCCCTCCCCCTGTGCCCCATCTGGACTCGCACCTATTCCCCCCCGCCACCCACATTCCTTCCTCTGGCTTCACAATTCCATCCTTTTGTCTCACACCTGTTTATTCACCTCTGGCCGTTGTTCAACCATCTGCCTATCGACTCTCCCTCGTCTGTATTGCTTGCCATGCTTTCTGCTGCCTCTCCTCTCCTCCAGCTTTCTTTAACCACAATCACTGAAGAAGGGGCCCGACCCAAAACGTCACCTATCCACGTTCTCCGGAGATGCTGCCTGACCCGCTGAGTTACTCCAGCACTCTGTGTCCTTTTTCGAAGCAGAACCTCTCAATTTTTGTATTCAGTTTAGTTTAGTTTAGAGATACAGCGCGGAAACAGGCCCTTCGGCCCATCAAGTCCACACCGACCTGCGATCCCCGTACACTAACACTATCCTACACGCACTAGGGACATAGAAACATAGAAACATAGAAAATAGGTGCAGGAGTAGGCCATTTGGCCCTTCGTGCCTGCACCACCATTCAATATGATCATGGCTGATCATCCAACTCAGTATCCTGTGCCTGCCTTCTCTCCATATCCCCTGATCCCTTTAGCCACAAGGGCCACTTCTAATTCCCTCTTAAATATAGCCAATGAACTGGCCTCAACTACCTTCTGTGGCAGAGAATTCCACAGATTCACCACTCTCTGTGTGAAAAATGTTTTTCTCATCTCGGTCCTAAAAGATTTTCCCCTTATCCTTAAACCGTGACCCCTAGTTCTGGACTTCCCCAACATTGGGAACAATCTTCCTGTCCAACCCCTAAGTTTCTATAAGATCCCCTCTCAATCATTTAACAATTTTACCCCGCCAATTAACCTACAAAACCTGTACGTCTTTGGGGTGTGGGAGGAAACCGGAGATCCCGGAGAAAACCCGCGCAGGTCACGGGGGGAACGTACAAACTCCAAGATCAGCGCCCTTGGTCAGAATCTCTGGCGCAGTAAAGCAGCAACTCTACTGCTGCACCATCATGTCACCCTACCCAGTATCTGATCAATAAACAACTATCTGTTAGCTATAATAGTAATATATTGGTTACCGTTTACTTATTTATTAAAGATGCAGCACTGAAACACGCCCTTAAGCCCACTGACAATAGACAATAGACAATATGTGCAGGAGTAGGCCATACAGCCCTTTGAGCCAGCACCGCCATTCAATGTGATCATGGCTGATCATCCCCAATCAGTACCCCGTTCCTGCCTTCTCCCCATATACCCTGACTCCGCTATCTTTAAGAGCCCTATCTAGCTCTCTCTTGAATGTATCCAGAGAACCTGCCCTCTGAGGCAGAGAATTCCACACTCACAACTCTCTGTGAGAAAAAGTGTTTCCTCATCTCCGTTCTAAATGGCTTACCCCTTATTCCTAAACTGTGGCCCCTGGTTCTGGACTCCCCCAACATCAGGAACATGTTTCCTGCCTCTAACGTGTCCAAACCCTTAACAATCTTATATGTTTCAATGAGATGCCCTCTCATCCTTCTAAACTCCAGAGTGTACAAGCCCAGCCGCTCCATTCTCTCAGCATATGACAGTCCCACCATCCCGGGAATTAACCTGGTGAACCTACGCTGCACTCCCTCAATAGCAAGAATGTCCTTCCTCAAATTAGGGGACCAAAACTGCACACAATACTCCAGGTGTGGTCTCACTAGGGCCCTGTACATCTGTGTCCAGGTCAATCATCACTCACCTCTTCCCACTGCTTCTATGTTATCCCACTTGCTCATCCACTCTCTACACACTGGAGACAGTTTACAGATGACAAAGACTAGCCGTGTGAAGGAGACAAAATGCAGCAGATATGGAGATGAAAGGAGTGAGATGTCGCGGCGGAGGGAGGAATAACTTAAGGGCCTGTCCCACTTGGCGATTTTTTCGGCGACTGACGGCATCATTGACTGACGTATCAGGTCACCAGAAAATTCGAGGCGTGATGACATATGACGCGCGGTGTTTTTTCAAGAGTCGCAGGGCTGCCAACATTGGGTGAGAGTTGGGAGTGAGAAATTGTGAGAGACCAAGCCCGAGGGAGCGTAGTTTCGGCGCAGAGACTCTCATGGCTGCGGCGCAACGCTTCTGACGCCTCCGACGGCCTGGGACTCTTGCACTGAGGCTGCTCCATGGCCGGAGCTGCAGTGAGCGACTCGCCAGCCCGGCAAACACTCACCAGCCCCGGCAAACACTCGCCAGCCCGGCAAACACTCACCAGCCCCGGCAAACACTCGCCAGCCCCGGCTCCCCGCATCTGTCCCCGCCGCTGATTCTGCTTCCCTCTCTCCCTCAGCCCCGGCTCTCCAACACCCGCGGCCCATGTAGTTTATCTGAGTTTTGACATTTTCGTTGATCACAGAATTTCTCACGACAGAGCGTGAGAAATTTGTGATCAGCGTGAGGGCGTGAGAATTTGTTCAAATGCGTGATTCCCACGCTCAAAGCCTGAGAGTTGGCAGCCCTGAGTGTCGCAACATTTTTATTGTCGCCGCTGGATTTTGAAATGTTTTGGCAACACTGATATGACACCGGCAGTCGCCGAAAAAAATTGCCAAGTGGGACAGGCCCTTGAGGTTTTATAAGGCGTTGGTCAGGCCGCATTTGGAGTACTGTGAGCAACTTTGGGTCTCATTTCTGTGGAAGGATGTGCTGGCTCTGGAGAGGGTCCAGAGGAGGTTTACAAGAACGATCCCAGGAATGAGCGGGTGAGCATATGATGAGCCTTTGACAGCATTGGGCCTGTTCTCGCTGGAATTGAGAAGGATGAGGGGGGGACCTCATTGAAATTTACAGAATAATGAAAGGCCTGGATAGATGTGGAAAGGATGTTTCCACAGGAGGGAGAGTCTAGGACCAGAGGTCACAGCCTCAGAATTAAAGAGCGCTCTTTTAGAAAGAACTTCTTTAGTCAGAGTCATTGACACAGAGGGCTGTGGAGGCCAAGTCAGTGGATATTTTTAAGGCAGAGATAGACAAATTTGTGATGTCAAGGCTTATGGGGAGAAGGCAGGAGAATGGGGTTTAGGAGGGAGAGATAGATCAGCCATGATTGAATGGCGGAGTAGACTTGATGGGCCGAACGGCCTAATTCTGCTCCTATCATTAAATGACCGTATGAGATCTATGATTTCCTCCCACAAGGTGGGCCGAAGGGCCTGTGTGTCTAAACTAAACTACACTAAAGTGCAGACCCTGCCGTGATCCACTCACTGAGGCTGAGTGTGGTTTGCAATCTGCTCTGCCACCTAGTGCCGAGACTGGGAGTTGCTGCCCTCTTATCCTCTCCAACAGAACTGCCCTCTCCTCCTGTTCTGCCCTCTCGCTACAAGCGCTTCATCATTGAGTTGCATGATGACAGTCATAGTCACACAGCACAGAAACAGGCCCTTCGGCCCAACTTGCCCGTACCGACCTGAAGATGCCGATGAGTCTGAAGAAGGGCGCCGACACGAAACGTCACCCATTCTTTTTCTCCAGAGATGCTGCCTGACCCACTGAGTTACTCCAGCAATTAGATCATAAGATCATAAGTGATAGGAGTAGATTTAGGCCATTCAGCCCATCAAGCCTATTCCACCATTCCATCAATCACAATCACAATAATACTTTATTGGCCAAGTATGTTTTGCAACATACGAGGAATTTCATTTGTCGTCAGTCATACAATAAAAAGCAACGGAACACACAAAATACATTTGAACATAAACATCCACCACAGTGACTCCTCCACATTCCTCACTGTGATGGAAGGTGAAAAATAGTTCAATCTCTTCCCTTAGCTCTCCCACGGTCGGGAACCTCGAGCCCCCCGTTGACGGGACGATCTAGACTCCTGTAGCCGGCAATCAGACTCCGCCTCGGCGCTGGTCGAGCCTCCGCATCATTGGAGCTTCCCGACTCGGCCTGTCCCGAGACTGCGAGCTCTTGATGGTAAGTCTGCAGGCCACCATTTGGAGCGATCCCAGGCAAGGGATCAGCTCCGATGTAAATCATGGCTGATCTATCTCTCTCTCCTAACCCCATTCTCCTGCCTTCTCCCCATAACCTCTGAAACCTGTGTCTTTCATTGTGTCTTCCTTTGGTCTATACCAGCATCTGCTATTCCATGCATGTACAAGATGCCCACATCTATACTTGTCCCAACTGCCTGTGTTTGGCCGATATTCCTCTAAACCTTTCCTATCCATGTACCTGTTCAAATGTCCTTCAAACACGGTGGCGCGGGGGTAGAGCAACAGCCTTACAGCGCCAGAGACCCTGACCACGGGTGCTTATCTGTACGGAGTTTGTACGTTCTCCCTGTGACATACAATACAATATACAATTACAATACAATACAATACAATTCAATTTATTGTCATTTGGACCCCTTGAGGTCCAAACGAAATGTCGTTTCTGCAGCCATACATTACAAACAAATAGACCCAAGACACAACATAATTTACATAAACATCCATCACATTGCTGTGATGGAAGGCCAAAAAAACTTATCTCTCCACTGCACTCTCCCCCCCGATGTCAGAGTCAAAGTCAAAGCCCCCGGCGGGCGATGGCGATTGTCCCGTGGCCATTAAAGCCACGCCGGGTGATGCAAGGTCGCACACCGGGTCTTGGTGTTAGAGCCCCCGGCGTGCGCTCGCAAACTCCCGCGGCCATTCCAAGCCGCGCGGGGCGGTGATGTAAGGCCCCGCTCCAGGAGCTCTTCAACCCCGCAACTCGGGCGGGAGAAGTCGCCGTTGCGGGAACCCTGAAAAGCGGTCTCCCTCCAGGGACCCGCGGGCTCCCGGTGCCGCCGCCCGCCAGACCCGCAGTTGCAGCCACCGAACTCCGGGGGTCGGGTCGCAGCAGCGTCCACCACAGCTCCACCCGCTCTGGACTCGGCCAGCTCCGCGACGGTGAGGTGAGTAGTCGGCACCACAGCCCCCGGTCTTCCTGTTGGAGGCCGCTCCTCGTTGCAGCCCCAACGACAACAGAGACCCGACAAAGAAAAGGTCGGGTCTCCCGTGCAGGGAGAGATTTAAAAGTTACCCCCACCCCCCCCCCCCACACCACCCCCACCCCCACACCACCCCCACCCTCCCACACACATACCCCAACAAAAATAACAAAAACTACATAAAAACATAAGACATAAAATAATAAAAAACGCAGACGGACTGCAGAGTCCGCAGCTGACGAGAGTCGCGCCGCCCACATGTGTGAGTTTCTCCAAGATCTTCGATGTCCTCCCACACTACAAAGACGTACATGTTTGTAGGTTAATTGGCTTTGGTATAAGTGTAAATTGTCCCTAGTGTGTGTGTAGGATAGTGTTAGTGTGCGGGGTTCGCTGGTCGGAATGGACTCGGTGGGCCGAAGGGCCTGTTTCCACGCTGTATCTCTAAATTAGTAAGATTAAACGAGAACTTACCAGTTTGAAGTTTGATCTTTATTTTATGAGGAGTTACGATGAGGGATTACGTGAAGATCCCGCCAGCACGCGTGCGCGACATTCTTCAAAGCAGCGGTGTGGAATCACAGTAATAGTAATTGAAATAAACATAGTAAGATAAGAAGAACTAATATGCCAGTTGACCTTTACAATAGAGGGTGGGAGCGGAGGGCACGTAATCCCTCATCGTAACTCCTCATAAAATAAAGATCAAACTTCAAACTGGTAAATTCTCGTTTAATCTTACTATTTTACTTCGGAGTCACGTGAGTGACTACGTGAAGATTTTAAAGCTCTGTGTTTTTAAGCCGTGGAACAGTCCATGCTTCACTCACTGCCGAAGTCATTCAAGGGAGGAAGTATGTTATTGTATTCAGACATGCATCCAATTCAGGCAATAACAATTTATTTTAACAAAATAATCCTCCCTAGGGCTAAATATATTACAGAATTCAAACTTGATTCTGCAATACCGCAGGTTTGGTTATTGGCTTATTATAAAGAATTGGAAGGTCTTTCTCTAGACCATCCTGCTGTTGCCAGGATATGGTCCATAGGCACTTCCTTGTCTCTAGCTGCCGGTGTTGCTGTTGCCCTTGTGGATAGAAACTTAAGATGTCAGTATCCACCCCAGCAGCTCCCAAACCTGTCTGAGCCATCTAGCGATGGTTAGTGCTGATACCCGGCCATTAGGCTGTTTATGGCTGCCCATAGTGCTAATTTACTTCCTCTTAAGTTTTAGTAGTTTTAAGGTATAATAGAAGGTGTGTCATTACACATAGTCGGGTGTCAGTTGGGTATATCTGGAATTCCAAATTTTGTCCTGATGTTCCTGGTCTATCTTGTTTAACAAGCTCAAATATGCAAAGTTATCTTTTCTGGAGATGCCATCATTTATCCCAGTCTCAGTTTATGTAGAAACTGGACCCCTAGAGCTGAGACCAGTACTATCAGCATACTGTTTTTAAATGTCAGTCCCCCCCCCCAGGGACAGGGACATTGCTGGTGCCCCTAGCAATGTTAGTACAACATTGACGTCCCAGATCTGGGAGTACTTCCCTCTAGGAGGGTTGGTGTTATAAATAATCCTCATAAATTTGACAACTAGAGGGTGAGATCCCATGGAGAGTTGTCGTGGCGCCTGCCACCAGCAAGCTGACAGGGCACTCCTGCATAATTATAGTACTGCAGCTCAGTCCTTCATCTACATGAAGGCTGGACAGGGATTCCCAGGACGTTGGTGGTTGTAGCTGTATTATACGCTACACCAGTCCTTGTTGATTCTTGATAGGCTGCCGTGAGCATGCTCATGGTCCTGTCCGCCAGCCCGGATCTAGCATGGTGGACTATGGTTCAGAGACTATGTCCGAGACCACAGGGATCCATGGCTGTGTAGGCCAATCAGGTACTTTCAAGACACTTGATGCTGAGTCCATATGTGTTTTTGCTTAGGATCCGACTGATGAGGCAGGAGGGAAAAACATTGTAAACAATTATTCCCCATTCAGTGAGTAACGTCCATTGCTGCTGCCCCAAGTGTGGTTCACAAGCGGCATATGTTGGTAACTGGTGATTGGGTCTAGATGCAAATGGATCGATATCTGGTGTCCCTCTTTTGGTAATATCAGCAACTTTTTTGTGGTCCAACAGCCATTCGGTGCTGTCATTGAATTTTCATGACCTGGTGTGTGCCACAGTATTGAGCTTACCTGGTAGGTAAGTTTGCTGATAGCCAAATATGTATGTTAACACACCATAGCCAATATATTGGCCAGATTGACACATGATATCGATCTTTTCTCCCATATGATTAATATATGCCACCACTGTGATATTATCAATTCATAGGCGGACATGCAGATGGTGCATTGTGAGCAGTAGGCTTTTAGCCCATAAAACGCACCCAACACCAGTGTTTTTAGTAATGATGATTACTAATGATGGGCTGGAACTATGCCAAGTATTCCTGATCACAGTGACCTGCAAGGTGTTTTTGCTCTTGCACTTTGCCCTTTTTGAGCTTTAATGATGCAAGGCCCAAACTGAGTAGCTGGAAATGCTGCTCCTGGTTTTCCAATTACCCTTGTCTTCTATCTAATAGATGGTTTATTTTGTAATAATTAATTTTGTTGTAGGCTTCCACCAAGTCTGCTTTACTCTTTGGCAATGTTACAGACATATGGATAACGTTAATTGTAAATCCCAGAAAGTCCAGTTGTGGATGCCGTCAACTTAGATTTATCTGGATGGAGATGACCCCAGTTTCACCCAATGTTTGGTAGCTAAAACTGCTGATTTAGCTAGATCCAGGGTTTTTCCCCCACAATTGATATATCATCAAGATATGCCATGACAATATGTTTTTGTTTCTAATATTGCCAAGGCCCGTTTTAGTATCTTGGTGAAAAGTCTTGGGGCTGAAGTTAGACCATTAGGCAACGCTATACTCTGCCATAGTTGCCCCATCCAGTTAAATTTTAGGTATCGACAATGATCCCTCCATGTCTCCCAAAACAAGTGTAATATTCCCCCTGTTAGTACAGGTCATACACCTTTGTGTTCTGGAAGGAACCAGATCCACCTACCTCCCTGGTTGCCGGTGGTACGTCCCTTTCTTCAACTTCTGCCTCTTCTGCGGAAGAGGCGCCGGAGTGCGGGGTTGGCACGTTTTCCATGAGGGTCGCTCTGGGCCTTGGCCTAAAAAAGGTCCTTTGTGGTGCTGCGCGGCCCTCATGCTTTCACCAGCGTCCTGGTGTTGATACCTGCTGGTGGATGCATAGGGGTGCTGTCGTTGCTGATGACGCTGTTATGAGCCCGACGGCTTTAATCTCTTCGTCGAGCTTTTTTACTTGTTTAAACAAGTTTCCCCCCTGGTTGTGTTGCAGCTATTTCGCACAACCTTGCAAATTTGGGGTTTAGTGCAGGTTTACTGTGCTCTCGCAAGCAATTGATCTCATAGTGGGTATTGCGGAGCAATGTCAATCCTGCTGTCATCTCTGTACATCGTCTGGGCGAGCAACCAATGATATGCCCGCTGTCAGAAGTATTAAAAATCTTCTGTAGTTTGACCTCCTGGGTTTTTATGCCAGTCCCACTGTACCCCCAGATCACATTGTTTGCTGCAGGCATTTTTAACGAAGTAAAGTTCACAGGAGGCCTATACTTCTGCGTAATTTTGTTGCCTGTTCCTGCAGAGGATGGAAGTACAGGTAGTCGATGCTGGCCGCCAGCCTGGTCTGTAATGGTACTTTTCGTTGATCCGTAATTTTGGTGATCACTCCCAGTAGCTCCTTAGGATTCTGCACCCCCTGCACACTGCCGTTTTCTTCAGCCACGTCCCCTTCTTCCGGACCAGCCCAGCCCTGGTCCAAAACACATTCCTCTATCGAGAGAGATGCATTATTTTACAGCCCTCGATAAGGTGCTGTTGTGGGAGTGCGAAGACTCCCATAGTGAGCTTGCTCCATCTCCCGGAGCAAGTCACGGGCGGACGTCTGCCGCACTCGGGCAGCAAGCCCCTTTGGCCGGACTCAGATGAATATGATCGGCCGGGCTGATTCCTGCTGGGCGTTGCCTCCAGCCAGCTGCGCTGATTTGAGCTGTACGACTCATGGCGCTGGATTCAGTTTGGAGTCGGTAAGTGGACCTTAGTAACCATTCCAACGGTCACTTTCACTGCCCTTGGGCAGTGCGTCCCCCTGGCCGGACTCCCTGAGTCTATCGGCCGGACCGACTCCTGTTCTGCCTGCCTGCAGCCCGCTGTGTTGTTTCCAGGTGTACAGCTCACGGTGCTGGGCTCAGCCTGCGCCGGTCGTACTGTCGGAACCTTCCTGGTTCCCCGCAGCCTGCGGTCCTGGAGCCGCTGGTCACTCATGGCTGTCGGCTGCCGGAACCTTCCTGGTTCCCCGCAGCCTGCGGTCCTGGAGCCGCTGGTCACTCATGGCTGTCGGCTGCCGGAACTTTCCCTAGTTCCCCGCAGCCTGGGCGTCCGTGGCTGTCGGCTGCCGGGACCTCCATTTTTTCTTCCCCTTGTCCAACGTGCTGTAACATAAAGCACAGCAAGGGGAAGAATACAACTTCAATATAATTTCCCTTACCTGTGTAGGTCCGTTTCAATTTTGCCGCCGGAGCGCTCCATCCCCGCCCGTCGCTGTTGCACTGCGTGAGACGATATGTTGCGCACGCGTGCTGGCGGGGTCTTCACGTAGTCACTCACGTGACTCCGAAGTAAAATATACTAATATATTTAGTCTGCGCCAAATACGTGGTGACTCTGTGCGTACTTTGTATATTGTTTGCAAAAACAAAGCATTTCACTGTACCTTGATACAGGTGAATTATAGTATAATTGAATGGAACCATCAGGGTTTATCCACCATTGTGCACGTTAAGACCATCAACATCTACACTTTTGTAACGTGGATAAGTTTCTAACACATCGCTATTCTCTTCCCCGAAATTATTAGCTTCCATGACCTTCTCCATGGTAAATACAGACGAGAAATATTAATTTAATATCTCCCCCACCTCATGTGGCTCTGCTCATGGATGACCAGATTGATCCTTAGAGAAACATATTTTCTCCCTATAGACAATAGACAATAGGTGCAGGAGTAGGCCATTTGGCCCTTCGAGCCACCATTCAATGTGATCATGGCTGATCATCCCCAATCAGTATCCCGTTCCTGCCTTCTCCCCATATCCCCCGACTCCACTATCTTTAAGAGCCCTATCTAGCTCTCTCTTGAAAGTATCCAGAGAACCAGCCTCTGAGGCAGAGAATTCCACTGACTCACAACTCTCTGTGAGAAAAAGTGTTTCCTTGTCTCCGTTCTAAATGGCTTACTCCTTATTCTTAAACTGTGGCCCCTGGTTCTGGACTCCCCCAACATCGGGAACATGTTTCCTGCCTCTAGCGTGTCCAAACCCTTAACAATCTTATATGTTTCAATGAGATCCCCTATCATCCTTCTAAACTCCAGAGTGTACAAGCACAGCTGCTCCATTCTCTCAGCATATGACAGTCCCGCCATCCCGGGAATTAACCTTGTAAACCTACGCTGCACTCCCTCAATAGCAAGAATGTCCTTCCTCAAATCAGGGGACCTTCCCCTAGTTTTCCTTTTGTTTTAATATACATTAAATCTCTTGGCATTATCCATTACATTATCAGCCAAAGATTATCACCTGACCTCTTAGTGCCCTTCTGATTTCCCTCTTGTGTACTCTACATCCTTATGCTGCTCAAGAGAGTTGCTTCATCCCAGCTACCTTCATCTGACACGAGGCTCTTTCTTTTTCCTACGCCCAATACCCTTTACTCAGAGGGTGGTGGATCTGTGGAATTCTCTGCCACAGACGGCTGTGGAGGCCAAGTCAATGGACATTTTTAAGGCAGAGATAGATAGATTCTTGATCAGTACGGGTGTCAAGGGTTATGGGGAGAAGGCAGGAGAATGGGGTTAGGAGGGAGAGATAGATCAGCCATGGTTGAATGGCGGAGTAGACTTGATGGGCCAAATGGCCTAATTCTGCTCCTAGCACTTACGGACATGAACATCGCTCATTGTCCAAGGTTTCCTAATCCTGTCCAACTCACCCTTCACACTGACAGGAACAAACTATCCCTGACCTCGAGGCGTCTCCCCTCCATCTCAACACTAACGACCTCATTTCTTTATTCAATACCACTTGCTCTTCCATCCTGGATTCTGTTGCTCCTCTTAAAATGGAAAAGCCTAAGCCTAAAGGCTGGCCCTAGCTCAATGACACCACCAGAGCCCTAAGAAGAGAATGCGGAAAATCAGAACGGAAGTATAAATGTGATAAGCTTCAAATTTCGTACGAATTTCTGAGAAACAATCTTCTCAAATACCAGGAAGTAGTAAAGTCTGCGTGAACACAATACTCTTGCGACATTATTTCCAAAAACGCTGAAATTTCCAAGGTCCTATTTAGTACTATTACCTCTGTCATATGTCCTGCCCCCAGAACCAGCTTAGTTGCTAAGTGCGAAGAATTGACTACATTTTTCACCAGTAAAGTTGAGAACATTAGAACGAATATTTCCCCTCCCTTCCGTGACCTAGCTGTCTCATTGGTCTGTTCTTCTAAATTAGACTGTTTCCAACCCATTACTCTATCCTCCCTTGTAAAGCTGGTCTCCACTATGAAACCTGCAACCTGCCCCCTTGACGTTGTTCCCACTGCCCTTCTGAAGGATGTCATTGCAATAGCAGGTCCCAGTATCCTCTCTATCATCAACAGTTCTCTGGCCACTGGCACTGTTCCAACCTGCTTCAAGCACACGGTGGCCCAGCCCGTCCTGAAAAAACCTAATCTAGACCCCACATTGCCTAGCAACTACAGACCTATTTCCAAACTGCCTTTCATCTCAAAAGTCCTTGAAAAGGTAATTTTAAGTCAACTAATGCCTTATCTACACCAATCCTGGAAAGTTTCCAATCAGGTTTCAGGGCCCAGCACAGAGTCTGCCTTGTTGAAGGTACATAACAACCTGCTTCTCGCCATTGACTCCGGCGACTGAACAATCCTGCTCCTTCTCGGCCTCAGCGCAGCATTTGATACAGTCGACCACACCATCATAATTGACCATCTCCGGTACAGGGTTGGTGTTGATGGCACTGGCCTGAACTGCCTGATAGGGAGGGAGAGGGGGAGGGGGGAAGGGGGGGGAGAAGGGGGGAGAGAGAGAGGGTGAGGGGGGAGAGAGGAACGATCACAAGTTATAACGTACCGCCGACCCATTCTGACCGCCGCCGCCGCCGCTGACCATCCCAACATTGCACCCTTCTTCACGGCTGCCCTGTGATGTCTCGACTCTGACAATTCGAGGGACCTACCCGGTAACAATACTGAGAGCAGCTCCGGGCCGTCCCGCTCCCCGACTCGACGCCTAACGAACACACGCTCCGTCCTATGCTGAGCTTGCTGCGGGCCGGTTAAAATCGTGTGGCGGGCCGGATGTGGCCCACGGGCCATAGTTTGGAGGCCCCTGACGTACGCATGATATGGTAATTACAGAGCACTGGCTTAACTGGGAAGAGTATAACGCTAATTTCCTTCCGCAGTGGGTGGGTGGGAGCACTTAGGGGGGTAAAGAGGCCGGTCAACAAGCCTAAGTTACATTTCAACATACAAGAAAACATGGGGGGGATTGTCCCCCACCTCTTAAAACATGGGGGACATACGCCCCACCCCCCGGGATTTCATGCCATGGATATGCATGGAATGGAGGGATGTGCAATATGTGCAGGTGGATAAGAGTTGGTCTTGGCATCATGTTGGGCACAGACATTGTGGCCAAAGGGCCTGTTTGTGCGGTACTGTTCTAAATCGGACTTTAATGCACTTTATATTGCATTATCCCCTTTATCATGTATCTGTACACTGTGGACGGCTCGATTGTAATCATGTATAGTCTTTCCGCTGACTGGTTAGCATGCAACTAAAGCTTTTCATTGTACCTTGTTACATGTGACCATAAACTAAACTAAACTAAACAAAACGTTCTATCAAGCTCTGAGCTTGTCTGCCTCACCAGTCAGCTTTCGTGCATTACAATAATGCAGTCGCCCTGCTCCTTGTCCTGTTCCTACCTGTTCTTCCTACTGAGCCTCAGCTTAAATATTTGCCCCAACGTTCTCCTCTGTAACAAAACTACTCGCCACCCCTCCACCAGCCAAGTTAAACGTTCCCAAACTAGTGGCATTTCTGCTCCAGGATACTTGTTCCCAAATATACTAGAGGAGGAGCTCCTCTAGTATCTTTGCTTGTTCCCTCCAATTCAGCCACAAGAGGGCAGCAGTCAGAGGTGGCACGGCGGTAGAGTTGCTGCCTCACAGCGCCAGGGACCCGGGTTCGATCCTGACCACGGGTGCTGTCTGTACGGAGTTTGCACGTTCTCCCCGTGACCTGCGTGGGTTTTCTCCGGGTGCTCCGGTTTCCTCCCACACTCCAAAGCCGTGCCGGTTTGTAGGTTACTAGGCTTTGGTCAAATTATAAAATTGTCCCCGATGTGCAGGATAGTAAGGGGTGATCACTGGTCGGCGTGGACTCGATGGGCCGAAGGGCCTGTTTCCACGCTGAGGAAGAGACTTCCAAAGACTCACCAACCTCTGAGAGAAAGGGGCAGCGCAGTGGTGCAACGGTAGAGTTGCTGCCTTACAGCACCATTGACCCAGGTTCGATCCTGACTACAGGCAATGACTGTACGGAGTTTGTACGTTCTCCCTGTGACCACGTGGTTTTTCCCGGGTGCACCGGTTTCCTCCCACGTTCTGGCGACGTGCAGGTTTGAAGGTTAATTGGCTTCTGTAAATTTCCACAGCGTGTAGGATAGAACTAGTGTATGGGTGATGGCTGGTTGGCCTGGACTCGGTGGGCCGAAGGGCCTGTTTCCACACTTTATGTCTAAAGCAAACTAACGGTAGACAAAAGTGCTGAAGAAACTCAGCGGGTGAGGCAGCATCTATGGAACGAAGAAATAGGCGCGTTTTGGGTCAAGACCCCTCTTCAGACCCGAAACGTCGCCTATTTCCTTCCCTCCATAGATGCTGCCTCCCTGGTGGAATAAAATTGGGCGGAAAAAAAGGTCTTACCCCCCACTACCTGCAACCTCCGGCAACCAACTTCAACTAGCATCGCAACCGTCTTCCACTAAAAAATTACCCATATTTAAAACGGCAACCTATTTTTAGTCGAGGCCGGTTTTGAAATAATCGCCGGAACATAGAAGAAGCTCGACTACGCGGAAACCACTCAACCATTAGGGAGAGTGACAAAAACCTCCGGGAACCTCACTGAAACTTTGGGTGGGGCGCAAGGTCTCCAGAGGTTTCCGTTCGGGTTTCCTAAGTGGGACAGGGGCTTTACACACACACTGGCACACACACATAAGGTTTAAAGGGATATAAGCCAAATGCAGATATAGAAACATAGACATAGAAACATAGAAATTAGGTGCAGGAGTAGGCCATTCGGCCCTTCGAGCCTGCACCGCCATTCAATATGATCATGGCTGATCATCCAACTCAGTATCCCGTACCTGCCTTCTCTCCATACCCTCTGATCCCCTTAGCCACAAGGGCCACATCTAACTCCCTCTTAAATATAGCCAATGAACTGGCCTCGACTACCCTCTGTGGCAGGGAGTTCCAGAGATTCTCCACTCTCTGTGTGAAAAAAGTTCTTCTCATCTCGGTTTTAAAGGATTTCCCCCTTATCCTTAAGCTGTGACCCCTTGTCCTGGACTTCCCCAACATCGGGAGCAATCTTCCTGCATCTAGCCTGTCCAACCCCTTAAGAATTTTGTAAGTTTCTATAAGATCCCCTCTCAATCTCCTAAATTCTAGAGAGTATAAACCAAGTCTATCCAGTCTTTCTTCATAAGACAGTCCTGACATCCCAGGAATCAGTCTGGTGAACCTTCTCTGCACTCCCTCTATGGCAATAATGTCCTTCCTCAGATTTGGAGACCAAAACTGTACGCAATACTCCAGGTGTGGTCTCACCAAGACCCTGTACAACTGCAGTAGAACCTCCCTGCTCCTATACTCAAATCCTTTTGCTATGAAAGCTAACATACCATTCGCTTTCTTCACTGCCTGCTGCACCTGCATGCCCACTTTCAATGACTGGTGTACCATGACACCCAGGTCTCGCTGCATCTCCCCTTTTCCTAGTCGGCCACCCACTGGCACACACACATAAGGTTTAAAGGGATATAAGCCAAATGCAGATAAATGGGACTAGTTTCGATGGGGCATCTTGATCTGCATGGACAAGTTGGGATGAAGGGCCTGTTTCCATGCTGTAAGACTATGACACATTGTAGAAAGGGTGCAATTGCTGTGGAGAGGATCAAGGGGCGATTTATGAACATATTGGCAGGGCTGGAATTTTTTTTTCACTTTGAAGAAAGGTTTGATAACTGGGATTGTATTCTCTGCAGCAACAGAGGTGATGAAAAGGTAGACAAAAATGCTGGAGAAACTCAGCGGGTGCAGCAGCATCTATGGAGCGAAGGAAATAGGCGACGTTTCGGGCTGAAACCCTTCTTCAGATTTTCCAACATCTGCAGTTCCTTCTTAAACACAGAGGTGATGAAAAGACTTAGTTGAGGTGAATAATATTATGAGAATAGGACCTGTTTCGCTTAACAAAGAGTGTAGGAAGGAACTGCAGATGCTGGTTAAAACCGAAGATAGACATTAAAGCTGGAATAACTCAGCAGGACAGGCAGCATCTCTGGAGAGAAAAATAGGTGATGTTTCGGGTCGAGACCTTCAGACTGAAGAGGTTGAAAACCAGCCATAAAACACAATAACTGGAGATGTGTGTTTATCCAACTAAGGGCAGAAATCAGATTCATGTGTCATCTTTATTGACGTGACACCATAATAAATATAATACAGAAAAAATAATTTAATGGGGTGGCACGGTGGCGCAGCACCACAGACCCAGATTTGGGAGTCGCAGCGAGACCTGGGTGTCATGGTACACCAGTCATTGAAAGTAGGCATGCAGGTGCAGCAGGCAGTGAAGAAGGCGAATGGTATGTTAGCATTCATAGCAAAAGGATTTGAGTATAGGAGCAGGGAGGTTCTACTGCAGTTGCAGACCACACCTGGAGTATTGGTTACAGTTTTGGTCCCCTAATCTGAGGAAAGACATTCTTGCCATAGAGGGAGTACAGAGAAGGTTCACCAGACTGATTCCTGGGATGTCAGGACTTTCATATGAAGAAAGACTGGATAGACTCGGCTTGTACTCGCTAGAATTTAGAAGATTGAGGGGGGATCTTATGGAAACTTACAAAATTCTTAAGGGGTTGGACAGGCTAGATGCAGGAAGATTGTTCCCGATGTTGGGGAAGTCCAGAACAAGGGGTCACAGTTTAAGGATAAGGGGGAAATCTTTTAGGACCGCGATGAGAAAAACATTTTTTACACAGAGAGTGGTGAATCTGTGGAATTCTCTGCCACAGAAGGTAGTTGAGGCCAGTTCATTGGCTATATTTAAGAGGGAGTTAGATGTGGCCCTTGTGGCTAAAGGGATCAGGGGGTATGGAGAGAAGGCAGGTACAGGATACTGAGTTGGATGATCAGCCATGATCATATTGAATGGCGGTGCAGGCTCGAAGGGCCGAATGGCCTACTCCTGCACCTATTTTCTATGTTTCTATGATCCTGACTACGGGTGTTGTCTATACTGTATTTGTACATTCTCCTTATGACCACATAGGCTTTCTCTGGATATTCCAGTTTCTCCCACATCCGAAAGAAGAGCAGGTTTGTAGGTTAATTGGCTTCTGTAAATTGTCCCTGGCGTGTAGGATAGAACTGGTGTATGGTAGATTGCTGGTCGGTGTGGACTTGGTGGGCCCAAGGACCTGTTTCCATATATATGTTTTACATATATATCTTAATTTCATTGAACTGAGCGAGGGCTATATGTATATATGTATGTAGTTTGTTTTGTTGTGCTATTCTTATAACAAATGTTAAGCATTTTGGCCAACGAGGGTTGTTTTTTAAATGTGCTATATAAATAAATGTGACTTGACTTGACATATACGATTGAATATGTGGCATTTTTTTCGTCTTGTTTCTATAGTCAATGCGTAAGGTTGATTTATTTATTTGTGCAGAACAGTGATGGAAGTCTGACTCCTCTTGCCTTGTTTCTATGTTTTTGTTTCTCGATATATATGCATAACAGCATGAATTATAATCTGATTTCCATACATGAATATACTAAGGCTGCACCTGTTGATGAGAGCCTGGCTCTACTGTGGAATGTAATTTAGCCTAACCTTATTCATACCTAATCCAATTTAAAACGTAAATGTTGCATTCAAGTGTAAGTTAAAAGACTCGCTACAGTATGCACCAGATTGCACAATTTCAAGCTGAAAAATGCAAAAGCTCTGTACCAATGGGAGGGAGGACCCCCCCCCCTCCCCCTCCCACACCCTCCCCCTCTTGGTCACCACGCTCCCTCGCTCTCAACTCTCACCCAATGTTGGCAGCCCTGCCAAAACGGCCAACATGTCCCAGCTACACAAGTCCCATCTGCCTGTGTTTGGTCCATATCCCTCCAAACTTGTCCTATCCGTGTACCTGTCTAACTGTTTCTTAATCGTTGGGATAGTCCCTGCCTCAACTACATCCTCTGGCAGCTTCTTCCATACACCCACCACCCTTTGTATGAAAAATTTACCCCCTCAGGTTTTTATGAAATCTTTTCCCCTTCACCTGAAACCAATAAGTAAATATAAAGTAAAAAAATGTTACCTTGCCCTACGTCTCAGCTTCACCTACACCTCAAATTCCGCACTTGAATGACTGAATACTTTATTGTCATAAGAATGGCCACATAAAGGGCATCAACAGCTTATCCCATGCCGAGTCCATCTTAGTTCTCCCCCCTCCCCCTCTCCCCCCCCCTCTTCCCACCCATCTCCCCCCCCCCCCCCCTACCCTCCCCCTCCCCCTCATGGCAGCCCCCACACCCCGGGTCCTCCTATGTTTTCGGCGGTGTGTCTGTCCTCTGGCTCCCACGTGGAACGTCTTCAACCACTGGCACATGCTCTACCTCAGCCGCCGGCCCGACCTAGACCGTCGCTGCCCTCGTCGACCGCCAACCTCGACCAGCTTCAACCTCGACCAGCGCCAACCTCGACCAGCGTCAACCTCGACCAGCGCCAACCTCGACCAGCGCCAACCTCGACAACCACCATCCTCGACCAGCGCCAACCTCGACCAGCGCCAACCTCGACCAGCGCCAACCTCGACCAGCGCCAACCTCGACAACCACCATCCTCGACCAGCGCCATCCTCGACCGGCGCCAACCTCGACCAGCGCCAAACTCGACGACCGCCAACCTCGACCAGCACCAACCTCGACCAGCGCCAACCTCGACCAGCGCCAACCTCGACCAGCGCCAACCTCGACAACCACCATCCTCGACCAGCGCCATCCTCGACCGGCGCCAACCTCGACCAGCGCCAAACTCGACGACCGCCAACCTCGACCAGCACCAACCTCGACCAGCGCCAACCTCGACCAGCGCCAACCTCGACCAGCGCCAACCTCGACGACCTCGACGACCGCCAACCTCGACCAGCGTCAAACTCGACCAGCATCAACCTCGACCAGCGCCAACCTCGACGACCTCGACGACCGCCAACCTCGACCAGCGTCAAACTCGACCAGCGTCAAACTCGACCAGCGTCAAACTCGACCAGCGTCAACCTCAACGACCGCCAACCTCGACCAGCGTCAAACTCGACCAGCGCCAACCTCGACAACCGCCATCCTCGACCAGCGCCAACCTCGACCAGCGTCAAACTCGACCAGCGCCAACCTCGACAACCGCCAACCTCGACCAGCGCCAACCTCGACGACCTCGACCAGCGCCAACCTCGACCAGCGCCAACCTCGACGACCTCGACCAGCGCCAACCTCGACCAGCGCCAACCTCGACGACCTCGACCAGCGCCAACCTCGACGACCGTCAACCTCGACCAGCGCCAACCTCGACCAGCGCCAACCTCGACGACCTCGACCAGCGCCAACCTCGACCAGCGCCAACCTCGACCAGCGCCAACCTCGACCAGCGCCAACCTCGACCAGCGCCAACCTCGACCAGCGCCAACCTCGACCGTTGGTGCCCTCGACGACCGCCTCCACAACACCTTTTCACCGTCTGATCCAAAATGGCCGCTCCCTGCAGCTCAGGCCCTCTCTCCGAGACCCTCTCACTAGGCCTCGGACTAAAATGAAATAAGGCCTTACTTTACACACCTCCTTTTAAATCTTCTCTCCGGTGACAGAACACTTTCAGTGTTGTCTAGGTTAGAGATGAAAAGGGGAAGTGTGAGAGAAAGAGAATAATAAATACACAAAAGAATGTTCTGGAACTGTGAGAGACCGAACGCAGCAGTTAATGCAAATCTTTGTGGTGACACGTGTACTGCCTAGGTGATGTCAGCTGTATAATTTGACCATTGTATGCAAAATAAAGCATTTGAATGTTCCTTGGTACATGTGACAATAAAGTGTGAAGGTACACAAAATTGCTGGAGGAACTCAGCGGGTGCAGCAGCATCTATGGAGCGAAGGAAATAGGCGACGTTTCGGGCCGAAACCCTTCTTCAGACTGATGGGGGGTGGGGAAAGAAAGAAGGAAAAAGGGAGGAGGAGGAGCCCGAGGGCGGGCGGATGGGAGGGTGGGAGGAGACAGCTAGAGGGTGAAGGAAGGGGAGGGGACAGCACAGGCTAGCCAAATTGGGGGAATTCAATGTTGATGCCATAAGGGCGCAATGACCCCAGACGGAATATGAGGTGCTGTTCCTCCAATTTCCGCTGTTGCTCACTCTGGCAATGGAGGAGACCCAGGACAGAGAGGTCGGATTGGGAATGGGAGGGGAAGTTGAAGTGCTGAGCCACCGGGAGGTCATGTAGGTTAAGGCGGACTGAGCGGAGGTGTTCGGCGAAACGGTCGCCCAACCTACGCTTGGTCTCACCGATGTAAATTAGCTGACATCTAGAGCAGCGGATGCAGTAGATGAGGTTGGAGGAGATACAGGTGAACCTTTGTCGCACCTGGAACGACTGCTTGGGACCTTGAATGGAGTCGAGGGGGGAGGTGAAGGGACAGGTGTTGCATTTCTTGTGACAATAAAGTGTGATTGGATCATTGAATTGTTGACCCCTGAAATAAAATAGAAAGCTGGGAACACTCAGCAGGTCAGGCAGCATGTGTGGAGAGAGTTAAAGTGGATAACCCCACACCAGATTACACAATCCGACGACGGGTGCTGTCTGTAAGGAGCTTGTACGTTCTCCCCGTGATCTGCGTGGGTTTTCTCCAGGTGATCCAAATTTCCTCCCACACTCCAAAGACGTGCAGGTTTGTAGGTTAATTAGCCTCGGTAACATTGTAGATTGTCCCTAGTGTGTAGGATGATGCTAGTGTACGGGGTGATCGCTGGTCGACGCAGACTCAGTGGGCCGAAGGGCCTGTTTCCGCGCTGTATCTGTGAACTCCAAACTCTAAACCAGAACGGGCACAAACAGGAAAGGCTGGTTATCTTAAGTTGCGGAGCTCTGTTGAATCCTGAGCTGAGATGTGTTACAGTCACAGTTTAGTTTATTGTCACGTGTACCGAGGTACAGTGAAAAACTTTTGTTGCGTGCTATCCAGTTAGTGGAAAGACAATACATGATTACAATCGAGCCATTTACAGTGTATAGATTCTGTACATGATAAGGGAATAACGTTTAGTGCAAGGTAAAGCCAGCAAAGTCCGATCAAGGATAGTCCGCGGGTCTCCAATGAGGTAGATAGTGGTTCAGGACCGCTCTCTGGTTGTGGTAGGATGGTTCAGTTACCTGATAACAGCTGGGAAGAAACTGTCCCTGAATCTGGAGGTTTGCGTTTTCATACTTCTATACCTTTTGCCCGATGGGAGAGGGGAGAAGAGGGAATGGCCGGGGTGTGACCCGTCAGAGGAGGGTGAGGCTGGCACCTCAGCTGGTGTTGGGGTTCATTACAATGGCAGTGGAGGGCAAAGATAAAGAGGGTGGAGTGAGAGTGGGAGACTTGAGGTGGCAGGCAGCAAAGAAGTGCTGACTCACATTTATTGCTTGCAGCACCTACGTTAGCTTTCAGAGAAACATTTGTATATCAGCATTGCCCAATCTCTCTACCAGTTCAACACACTCTGGACTTCTGCTTTTTCTACCAGTGCAGAGCAATAGACAATAGGTGCAGGAGTAGGTCATTTGGCCCTTCGAGCCAGCACCGCCATTCAATGTGATCATGGCATGATCAAGAGCCTCACAAGGCCTAACGTTCTTCAGACCTGTAGAAGGGTCTCGACCTGAAACGTCACCCATTCCTTCTCTCCAGAGATGCTGCCTGACCCGCTGAGTTACTCCAGCTTTTCGTGTCTATCTTCGGTTTAAACCAGCACCTGCAGTTCCTTCCTACACATCCTCCTGTGTGCAGTTCTGGTCACCCAGCTACGGTATGGGAATGATATCATTAAGTTATAGGAAAGATGCTGTTAAATTGACTTTCAGTGCAGTTCAGTTTACCGAGGTACAGTGAAAAGCTTTTGTTACGTGCTAACCAGTCAGCGGAAACTCAGCATATGATTACAATCGAGCTATTTACTGTGTATTATGATATTATGATATTACTATTTACTATTTACATGATAAGGGAACAACATTTAGTGCAAGGTAAAGCCAGTAAAGTCTGATCAAAGATAGTCTGAGGGTCGGGTGATTAAAAGATGTTGTCAATATTGTGAGCAGCCTGTATTCCCTTAGAGAGTGTGTCCCAACTCTCACTATTTTATGGGTGTAAACTTTCTTCCCTATTCTCTCTAAATCTAATGTGACTTGACCAAAGACACGTCCTCCCAGCCGACTCTCTATCCTATCTCCACCTCTCCTCACTTTGTGCAACTCTGTCAGATCCCCTTCTCTGCCTTAAGGGCCTGTCCCACTTTCCCGAATTACTCACGAATTCTCCCGAGTTTTCCCCTTGATTCAAACTCGGAGATGCCAGCCGTAGGTACTTGGGGCTATTTTTGTTACTCGTGGACATTTTTCAACATGTTGCAAAAACGTCCCGACTTACCTGATGCCCCAAGTTCCTACGGCTGGCATTACGAGCTGCTACGATATATCCACAGACTCCTACGGCCTTGCTACGGACATTCCCCGAGTTTGAATCAAGGGGAAACTCGGGAGAATTCGTGATTAACTCGGGAAAGTGGGACAGGGGCTTAACTTTCAGTTAGCTGCTACCCAGCCTTGATCACATCTCTGTCTCAATCAATAACCCCACCTCTTCAGTCCAACGGCCTTGCTCAGCATGAAGATGCAGCTAATCCTCCAGTTGTGGCCTCAACAGTGCTGGAGTACATAAAGTGCTTGCTTGTTGTGTTATCTATTGAATGCCGCGTGTAAAAACCTGGTGTGTTGCTGTAATTAAGAATATCATTGTTAAACAAACGACACAGAGTGCTGAAGTAACTCAGCGGGTCAGGCAGCATCTCTGGGGAACACTTCATTCAAGAATTTAATTGTGCCATTTATGGTACATATGACAATTAAACACTCTTGATTCTGTCCAGCTCCCTGCTGTTGTACTCTGGGCTTCAAGTTAGGAACTTTAGGAACCCATTTGCTTTACCAACCAACTCTCAACATACTCTGTCCCGTTAACATTCATTTGAACATGCCTCAGAATGATACTATTTGGTGTGTATACACACACATGCACACACACGCTCGCACTAATGCACACATGCACTCACACACACACACACACAGGAACACACACACACACAGGAACACACACACACACACACACACACACAGGAACACACACACGCACGCACGGACATACATACACACACACACACACACACACACACACATACACACACACACAAAAACACACACGCACACACACACATACACACGCACACACATACACGCACACACATGCATACACACACATATGCACACACGCACTTACACGCACACACACTAATGCACACACCCACACATACACATACACACACACTCACACTCACACATGCACACACTCACACACACAGGAACACACACACATACACAGACACACATGCGCACACATACACGCACACATATTGTATATAGTGGTTCTTAGAGCAGCATAGTGGTGCAGCAGGTAGAGCTGCTGCCTCACAGCACCGGAGGCGCAGGTTCAATCCTGACCTCGGGTGCTGTCTGTGTGGAGTTTGCACGTTCTCCCTCTGACAGCATGGGTTTCCTCCGGGTGCTCCGGTTTCCTCCCACATCCCAAAGATGTGCGGATTTATAGTTCAATTGGCCTCATGTAAATTGCCCCTTGTGTACAGGGAGTGGATGAGAAAATGGGAATGGGTGGTAGATGGTTGACGTGGACTTGGTGGGCTGAAGGGCCTGTTTCTGTGTTGTATCTTTCACTCAAGTTATCAATAGTCCTTCTGTCAACATGTATCACCCAGATTAGACACCGAGGAGGCCATTCGGCCCATTGGGTCCTTGCTGTTTCCCAGGCATCCTACAGGGAGGAAGTCCAAAGACTGGCAGCGTGGTGTTCAGACAACAACCTCATCCTAAACACCATAAAAACAAAGGAAATTATCATAGACTTCCGTAAGAACAGTGCAGCCCCCAAACCCCTATTCATCAATGGGGACTGTGTGGAAAGGGTCTCAGACTTCAGATTCCTGGGCACACAAATTACAGAGGATCTCTCCTGGACTACAAACACCACCACAGCAGTCAAGAAGGCCCAGCAGCGACTCTACTTTCTGAGGATCCTCAGGAAAAACAACCTGGAGGAGAAGCTGCTGGTATCCTTCTACCGCTGCTCCATCGAGAGTGTGCTGGCGTACTGTATAACCACATGGTATGCCAGCTGCTCTGCAGCGGACAGTAGAGCCCTTCAAAGGGTCATCAACACCGCACAAAAAATCACTGTCTGCCCACTGCCCTCCCTGAAGGACATCTTCAGCTCTCGCTGCCTTTTATTTATTTATTTTTTATTTTATTTTATTTTTTTATTTTTTATAAATTTATTCAATTATTAAAAAAATAATATTACACTACAATAAAACAAGCCAGAACCCACCACCATAATACAATACAAACATGTAATAAACTACTATACAACTATGATACAATCCTTATTGAGGATACATTCAACACCCTGCGGAGCCCAGCGGTCCCGGAACTCCCTCAGGGTGCCCGCAGACAGGGCGTATTCCCTTTCTAATCCCACCCGGGCACGGACGTAACCCCGGAAAAGGGGCAGGTAGCTGGCTCGGGTAGAGCCCTCCACCGTCTGGCGTCGTGACTCGCGGATGGCCAGCTTGGCCAGGCCCAGGAGCAACCCAACCAGGACATCTTCAGCCCTACCCTCTCCCCTACGTACAGGGTGTCCAAAGATGAGGATGGTGGGTGAAAAATGCAGCCAGAAGGCAAGGAGCAGCCCCTTTAGATATTCAAACAGTGGCTGCAGCCTCACGCACTCCAGCTCTCGCTTCCTTGGCAGGGCAGCCAACATCCTGAAGGACCCTTCCCACCCTGGACACAACCTGTTCCACCTGCTGCCCTCTGGCAGACGGTACAGGTCTTTCAAAACTCGCACAAACAGACTCAGAGACAGCTTCTACCCCATAGCCATACGTGAACTTAACAATGCAAAATAAGAAATAACACTCACATTCAACTGAATGGTTCTACCTCAGCTGCTATTGTTATTTATCTGTAATTTTTTTTAATATGTATATATTTTTACCTTTTCTTATATATTTAAAATTGCTCTTGTGAATCGCACCGTGGGATTGACTTTTAAATTTCGTTGTACCATGTGTAATGACAATAAAGAGATTAATTCATTCATTCATTCATTATCTGAATAATATATTTATTTTATAAATATTTAACCTATACTATTACTAAAACTTTCATCTTGTCCTCTTCCGGTGTGTGCTGGTTTTTAAATTTGTGCAAAAACGGTACACTATATCGCTAGGATTTTTTTCCACCTTACTCACCGTTCTCCTCTGCTCCAAGCGCACCAAGTTTTGTTCCAATCGGTGAAATATTACAAAAGTTATTGGTCTGTTATTGACGCCCCTTCCGGCACACGCTGTCAATCACTGGCGCGGGCGGGGGCGGGCTGTGTTCATGGGTGGGGGCTGTGAGCGCAACAGCCGCTGGGGGCGGGAGCCGTTGAGTGAGTCCGGAGCCGGGTCCTGGAGCCGCTGAGTGCGGTCGGAGCCGGAGCTGGGGTCGGGAACTGGTGTGGCCCCTGATTCTGGACTCGCCCAACATTGGGAACATTTTTCCTGCATCTAGCTTGTCCAGTCCTTTTATAATTTTAGGTACACAAAAAAAAGCTGGAGAAACTCAGCAGGTGCAGCAGCATCTATGGAGCGAAGGAAAAAAGCAAAGTTTTGCCCGCAACGTTGCCTATTTCCTTCGCTCCATAGATGCTGCTGCACCCGCTGAGTTTCTCCAGCTTTTTTTTTGTGTACCTTCGATTTTCCAGCATCTGCAGTTCCTTCTTAAACACTTTTATAATTTTATATGTTTCTATAAGATAACCCCTCATCCTTCTAAACTCCAGTGAATACAAGCCTAGTCATTGCAATCTTTCCTCATATGACAGTCCCGCCATCCCAGGGATCAATCTCGTGAGCCTACGCTGCACTGCCTC
The DNA here is from genome assembly GCF_010909765.2 of Amblyraja radiata. Classification (NCBI taxonomy): domain Eukaryota; kingdom Metazoa; phylum Chordata; class Chondrichthyes; order Rajiformes; family Rajidae; genus Amblyraja; species Amblyraja radiata. The sequence goes on from NC_045993.1 coordinate 13,200,513, forward strand.
AATCACAAGGATGTCCTTCCTCAAATTAGGAGACCAAAAGTGTACGCAATACTCCAGATGCGGTCTCACCCGAGCCCTATACAACTGGCGTTGGCTCTGTGTGGTAGTAGCTCTGGCTCTGTGTCTAGGTGCCTCCTCTGTACACACTAACATTATTATTCCATCCAAAAACATCACCTCACAATTACCATCTGCTGTTGCAATGCCTCTGTTATCACTGGTCAGTGCTGGTCTGTGAAATGATGCATGGCCGTGGAAGTCATAATGACATCCTTGGCATTTAACCATCAAAGAGGCTGCAATATGGGAGACAAATATTCAAATTGGTCTGGGCGGTTAACAAAGCATTTAATGAAGCACACAGCCAGGAAGTTACATCTATAAGGCATTATATGAAGCCTGGCTTGAGTCCTGTGCCCAGTTCCAGAAATACAGGTACAGAAGGATTGTGAGGTTTGGGGAGGGCTCAGAGGGATTTACAGGAGCTCTCGAGAGATGAGGAATTATGTGTGGCAGACACAAAGTGCTGGAGTAACTCAGTGGGACAAGCAACATCCCTGGAGAGAAGGAATGGGTGACGTTTCGGGTGTATGTGGGTGGGAAAGGGAAGCCAAGGATGTTTCCTTAGAGCTGAGGGGCAAGAGGAGCAGTAACAGCACTGTGGTGCAGCTTGTGGAGCCACCTTTTCACAGCACCTCTGACCCCGGTTCAATCCTGACCTCGGGTGCTGCCTGTGTGGAGTTTGCACGCTCTCCTTCTGAACGTGTGAGTTCCCTTTGGACGCACCAGGGAAGCAGTCCCAGCTGTGAAGGGTGTGATTGCGATAACCAGAAGGTATTGATTTAAGGTGGTCGGATGAAGAAATGAAGACCAACATTGGAAGTACATTTTACATGAAGGGGCGAGCACTTGAAATAGCAGACAAAATGTGTAGGAAGGAACTGCAGATGTTGGTTTAAACCGAAGATAGACATATAAAGCTGGAATAACAGTGGGACAGGCAGCATGTCTGGAGAGAAGGAATGGACGTTTCGGGTCAAGGTGTGGTGTGGGGATGGGGGTGGTGGCGGGGGATGGGGTGTTGGGGATGGAGGGGAGTGGGTGAGGGGAGTGGTGGTGGATGGTCAGTGGAGGTGTTGGGAAAGATTGAGGTTGATGGGGGTTGCTGGGCGTTCGGGTTGGTGGGGGGGTGGGCGGGGGGGATGGTGGGTGGGGAGTGATGGGGTGTGGCGCGAGGATGGAGGGGATGGTGGGTGGGGAGTGGTGGGGGTGGGCGAGAGTGGGGCGTGTGGGGGTTGGGGAGCGGGGGTGGATATGGTGGGGGAGGTGGGGGTGGGGATGGGGGGGGGTAGATGGGAGTCAGGATATTGGGGGAGGGGTGGGAGGAGCTTTTGTGGGGTTGGAGGGTAGGTGATGGGGGAGTGGGGTGGGATGGGGGGCATGGTGGTGTGGCTGGTACTGGTGTGAGGGTCAGGTGGTGAGGGTGTAGGAGAGGGGGTGGTGCTGTTGTGCTGGTGTTGTGTGGGTCAGGGTGGGGCTGGTGTGAGGGTGGGGATCAGGGGGGTGGTGCTGGTGTAGAGGTGCTGGTGCTGTTTTGTGAGGGGGTCAGGGGGGCGGGATCAGGGTCAGGGTGGTGCTGCTGCTGTGGTGCTGGTGAGGGTGGTGAGGGTGTGTGAGTGTGGGGGTGGTGCTGTAATGTTGAGGTCAGGGTGGCGGAGATCAGGGTCAGGGTGGTGCTGCTGGTGTCAGGGTATTGGTGGTGTGAGGGTCAGGGTGGTGGGGGTGTAGGAGGTGAAAGGGGTAAAGGTGTGGGAGTGTGAAGGTGTGGGAGGGGGGTGGTGCTGCTGTGTCGGGATCAGGAGGGGTCAAGAGACAATAGGTGCAGGAGTAGGCCCATCGGCCCTTTGAGCCAGCACTGCCATTTACTGTGATCATGGCTGATCATCCACAATCAGTACCCCATTCCTGCCTTCTCCCCATATCCCTTGTTTCCGCTGTCTATAAGAGCTCTAGCTAATTTTCTCTTGAAAGCCTCCAGAGAATTGGCCGCCACTGCCTTCTGAGGCAGAGAATTCCACAGATTCACAACTCTGTGTGATAAAGTTTTTCCTCATCACTATTCTAAATGGCTCACCCCTTATTCTTAAACTGTGGCCCCTGGTTCTGGACTCTCCCAACATCGGGAACATGTTTCCTGCCTCTAGCGTGTCCAAACCCTTAATAATCTTATGTTTCAATAAGAACACCTCTCATCCTTCTAAATTCCAGAGTATCCAAGCCCACACACTCCATTCTATCAACATATGACAGTCCCACCATCCCTGGAATTAACCTGGTGAAACTACGCTGCACTCCCTCAATAGCAAGAATGTCCTTCCTCAAATTTGGAGACCAAAACTGCACAAATACTCCAGGTGTGGTCTCACTAGGGCCCTGTACATCTGCAGAAGGACCTCTTTGCTCCTATACTCAACTCATCTTGTTATGAATGCCAACATGCCATTCACTTTCTTCACTGCCTGCTGTACCTGCATGCTTACTTTCTGTGACTGATGGACAAGGACCCCCAGATCTCGCTGTACTTCCCCTTTTCCCAACTTGACATCATGCAGATAATAATCTGCCTTCTGTTTTTGCTACCAAAGTGGATAACCTCACATTTATCCACATTAAACTGCATCTGCCCACTCACCCAACCTGTCCAAGTCACCCTGCATTCTCATAGCATCCTCCTCACAGTTCACACTGCCACCCAGCTTTGTGTCATCTGCAAATTTGCTAATGGTACTTTTAATCCCTTCATCTAAATCATTAATGTATATTGTAAATAGCTGCGGTCCCAGCACCGAGCCTTGCGGTTACCCCACTAGTCACTGCCTGCCATTCTGAAAGGGACCTGTTTATCCCTACTCTTTGTTTCCTGTCTGCCAACCTATTTTCTATCCATGTCAGTACCCTACCCCAATACCATGCACTCTAATTTTGCCCACTAATCTCCTATGTGGGACCTTATCAAATACTTTCTGAAAGTCCAGGTACACTACATTCACTGGCTCTCCCTTGTCCATTTTCCTAGTCACATCCTCAAAGAACTCAGACCGATCCTGCTACTGCTATCCAAATGTGTGGCTATTTCATCTTTTATAGTTAGAGTGAGGCTATTGTGTGGAGGGGAGGTGAGCAAAGATCTTATAGGTGGTGAGGGTGGTTTGTGTGGAGGTGGTGCCGCATTTGTCCCGGTTCCTGTCCCCATCCCCCGGGGGGGTGGAGCCGCGACACAAACTGACACTACAATGTAGCAATTTGAATGTTGCAACCAATGGGCAGCGGCGCCGGGGGCGGGACATAGACATAGACACAGACATAGACATAGATAGGGCGTCGGAGGAGGTCGTGTCTGGTGTCTGCTCAGCTATACTCGACCCTACCCTAATCTAGCATCATTTACTATAATCTACTATCATCTACACTCTAGGTGCGGCGAGGACAGGCGGCGACCAGAAGGGGAGTGGTTGAAGTGGCCACGCTCCTGCTCCCGCTCCTTGTTCTCGGCGCCGCAGGGCAGCTTCTGCCGCTTGGACCCAGCAGGAACAATCACTCGGTGAGTCTGTCTGTCTCTGTCTGTCTGTCTGCCTGTCTGTCTGTCGGTCTGTCGTGTCGGTCCCTGGCCCCGCACAGGTGTGACCGCTCCTCCCGGCGCCGGGGGCCCTACAGACGGGGTCAGCTCCCGGCCTAACCCCCTTGTCTGCCTCCCCTTTAAACACCAGCGCTGTCAGAGCCCAGGGGCGCTTCACCGCTGAATTAACTAACCGCACACTTGTATTGTGCAAGACGCTAATAATAGACAGTATTTAAAGGATTAAGGTGTATTATCGCTGTGAGGATTTGCTGCTTCTTCTCTGGCACTTTAACTTTGGATCACAAGTTTACAGTTAAGATTTATTATTGTCAATATGATCCACCGCTGGGTTTGGTGTTTCATAGACTGGGGTGCCCAGTTCAAGGAGAGGCTGCTGTTTTGGTTAAAAAAAACCAGTATGGAGCCTTCACGCTCTCTTGAAGGTCCTGCACTAATCCCGGGCTTTAGCCTCTTTTTGTCTACCTTCTTTTTGTATCTGTGTGTTAACTGGTGCCGGTATCTCGGCCCTCCGTGACCATAGATGAATTGATGATTTTTGCAGTGTCGTGGTCCTGAAGTGTTCAAACCATATCCATCCTGTGCTATGGTTGGCGTCTGGTTGCAAACTTCCGTTATCTCTGAGACAGGGGTGGTAGCTGGTGACTCGTGGAATCAACTGAACTGTCAATGGTAGTGAAACTGTTAACTACCTGTGATTAAATCTGAGAGAAAATGTCATGTTAAAGGCAGAATGATTGAATTTGCCAAAAGTATTATTATCTATCTATCTATTATATTACTAAAACTATCATCTTGTTTGTTTGTATGTGTGTGCGCGTGATTCCAAAACTGCCAGAACGGTACACGATAGCGCTACAATTTTTGTCCCACTGTTGTCCTGGGGAGTCCGTTAGCCAAGTTTCCTTTAGATTGATGTTATTATTTACAAGTTACAAAAACAACTTTTAAAGCAGCTTCCACTTGCCCTGCCTGCCAATGACATCACGATGCAATCCCGAATTTCATTTACGTAAAATACAAAACAATATCTGTTTTATTTAAATTCTTCAGTTTTCATTCACACAGGGAATCCGAATCTCAAATTCTTCCGTTTTCATTCACACAAGGAATCCAAATATAATTTACATAAAAAATCGTGGGGGTGGGGTGGGAGGGATAGGGTGGAGGTGAGGAGTGGGGGAGCAGGGAGGGAGAGGGGTTATGGAGGGAGGGAGAGGTGATTGAGGGAGGAGGAGAGTGGAAAGAAGAGGGAAGGTGAAGATGCCTGGCATAGGCCGAGCCCCGGGGCTGTAGCTGTGCCTGGGCTTTGGGCGCTGGGGAGTGGGGAGTGGACACAGACACGGATTGGGCCCTGAGTACGGCTCTGGGCCCTGGGCTGGGGTTCGAGCCGGTCCGGGGGCTGCTGCTCCGGGCCTGCGGGGAGGGAGAGGAGCGGGACCTGGGGCAAGGACTAGGCCGCAACCTCGTCCTTTCGCTCCCATGGCTCCAGACCGCTCGGCCCGTCCCCCTCAACACCCCCCCCCCCTCCCCGACAACTTCATCGCCGACGTGGTGGAGCAAACGGGGCCGGCGGTGGTTTACATCAAAATCCTGATGAGGTGAGGAGGGAAACTAGGGGGATTGAGGATGGGTAGGGAGGAGAGAGGAGTAATGGAGGGAGTGACTTGGGGTAAGGGAAGGGTGAGGGAGGGAGTGGGGAGGGGAAAGAAGAGGGAGGGTGAAGAGGAGGGGGTGTGGGGGAAGAGGGGGAATGGAGGAGGATGGGGTAGGAAGGGGATGGCGAGGTAATGGAGGAGGGGAGGGTGTGAGGGGAGGAAGTAGAGGAGGGTTGGTGGAGGGAGAGGGAGGATAATGGAGCAGGGGAATAGAGGACAAGAGGGAGAGTGAGGCGTTCACATTGATCTTATTTTTTTTACAAGTTATTGCCATTTAAAACTTTAAAAACGTCAGCCGCGCCCGCGCAGTTGGGGGCTATGGGTGAGTGGTGGAATATTGCGTTGGGTGAACAGGACCCAACGGATCCGCACTTGGTCTAGCATTGTGTTAGTGTAATATTGCCATGTGTATCATGATACATGATGGTGGAAGGTTGCTTTTCAGACTGGAGGCCTGTGACTTGTGGTGTGCCTCAGGGTTCAGTGCTGGGCCCGTTGCTGTTTGTCATCTATATCAATGGTTTGGATGAAAACCTACATGGGATGGTTAGCAAGTCTGCAGATGACACAAAAGTGGGTGGTATTGCAGATAGTGAAGATGGTTGGCAAAGATTACAACAGGATCTTGATCGGTTGGCCAGGTGGGATGATGAATTTTAGGATGGAATTTAATACAGAGAAGTGTGAGGTGTTGCATTTTGGGTGATCTCACAAGGGCAGGACCTACACAGTGAATGGGACGGGGTGATCTTATAGAGGTGTATAAAATCATGAGAGGAATAGATCGGGTAGACGCACAGAGTCTCTTGCCCAGAGTAGGAGAATCGAGAACCTGAGGACATTGGTTTAAGGCGAGGGGGAGAGGATTTAATAGGAATCTGAGGGGTGACATTTTCACACAAAGGGCGGTGGAGATATGGAAGGAGTTGCCCGAGGAGGTAGTTGAGGCAGGGACTATCGCAATGTTTAAGAAACATTTAGACGGGTACATGGACTAGACGGGTTTAGAGGGATATGGGCCAAACGCAGGCAGGTGGGACTAGTGTAGATTCGACCAATTTTGCCCGTTGTGGGCAAGTTGGGCCGAAGGGCCTGTTTCCACGCTGTAAGATTCTATATAGAGTTTAAATAAATAAATTCGAGCAAGTGACTCTGGTGTCCAGGTGATGCGTATATGGTGAGATAGACTTCCACATAATCGGCTTGTTTGTAAACACTTGGGATTAAGGGAAGTGACAGTGTTGATACTGCATTATCCAGGGGGACAGAAAGCAGGGAGAAGTGGTGTGTGGATGTTTATGTACAAAGAGGGGAAGGCCCAGTACTGTGCCCGGTGTCTGCTCTTTGTGGAACCTGTTATTAACCTGCGTATTAACCACATTGTTCCCCAGTTTGGGCTAGGCAGTGAACTGTGAGGAAGCAGTGTTCAACAAGTTCATATTTCAGGTGCTGGCAAGACCAGAGAGGCACTGGGCCAGGGAACACAGTGGTGGCTATGGGCCTGTCCCACTTACGTGATTTTTGACACGTGACGCCTGTATGGTCGTGAGTAGTCGCCCAAAGAGTTGTATGTTTTTCTGGTCGCCGCCGGATTTTCAACATGGTGAAATTTTTCAGCGACCTGCTGTGACTATGACGGGTGCCGGCAAGTTGCCGAAATTGCGTAAGTGGGACAGGTCCTTTAGACTGTTGAGGAAGCCTTGTTTATGGGCTCACAGCCAGGTGGGGACAGTAAAACTCCACTTGGTTCCAGTTGGATTGTCTGGTCCCTGTATTGTCTTAGATAGACACAAAATGCTGGAGTAATGCCCCTGTCCCACTTAGGAAACCTGAACGGAAACCTCTGGAGACTTTTCGCCCCACCCAAGGTTTCCGTGCGGTTCCCAGAGGTTTTTGTCACTCTCCCTAATGGTCGAAAGTGGTTTCCGCTTCTTCTACATTCCGGCGATTATTTCAAAACATTCGAAACCGGCCGCGACTAAAAATAGGTTGCCGTTTTAAATATCGGTAATATTTTAGTTGAAGCCGGTTGCGATGCTAGTTGAAGGTGGTTGCAGGTAGTGGAAGGTAAGACCTCCCCGGTGGAATAAAACTGGGTGAAAAAAGGCAAAGTCTCCAGAGGTTTCCGTTCAGGTTTCCTAAGTGGGACAGGGGCATAACTCAACAGGACAGGCAGCATCTCTGGGTGACGTTTCTGGTTTAGACACTTCTCCAGACAGATATCAGGGGAGTGGGAGGTAAGGAAGTGTATAGACAAGGAAATCTATAAGTGTATAGATAAGGATATCTCCCACTCCCCTGACATCAGTCAGAAGAAAGATCTCGACCGGAAACGTCACCTATTCCTTCGCTCCAGAGATGCTGCCTGTCCCGCTGAGTTTCTCCAGCATTTTGTGTCCATCTTTGGTGTAAACCAGCATCTGCAGTTCCTTCCTACACAAGCCATGTGGACAGGCCGGTGGGGGTGAGTAGGAGGGGTTGACGTGTAAAATCACAAAGGATAGTGAGTGAGGAGAAGTCGTGAGTAAGGACGACAAGGTCATTGTGTTGACAGTGCAGGTTTAAAAGGGTGGCACGGTGGCGCAGTGTAGAGTTGCTGCCTTACAGCGCTTGCAGCGTCAGAGACCAGGGTTCAATCCCCACCACAGGTGCTGTATTTACAGAGTTTGTACGTGCTCCTCGAGACCGCGTGGGGTTCTCCGAGATCTTCCGTTTCCTCCCAAGCTCCAAAGACATATAGGTTTGTTGGTTAATTGGCTTTGTATAAATGTAAAATTGTCCCTAGTGTGTGTAGGGTAGAGTTAATGTGCGGGGATTGTTGGTCGGTGTGGACTCGGTGGGTCGAAGGCTTGTTTCCATGCTGTACCTAAACTCTACAGTGATTGGAAACAACCAGCGCTGCCTCTGGGTTTCCTGGTTTTCGGTCAGATTTGCTCTGAAACAGAGAAGGAAGCAGATCCGGTGAAACTTCTCAAAGAAACTGGAGAAATTATGGAAATGGAATGGGTTTGCAGGCCAGTGGGGGAAGAGCGAGGGGCAGGAGGATTGGTGATTGTTCAAGCACTTGTGACTATCTTCCGTTCAGGCAGCGGGCGCAGGCAGCCATGTGTTATAGACACTTGATACAGCTAGTTATAACTAGTCCCAAAGACGTGCGGATTTGTAGGTTTATATGCCTCTGTAAATTTTCCCTAGTGTGTAAGGGAGTGGATGTGAAAATGAGGTACCTTTGGGGTTATGGGGAAAGGTGGGAGAATGGAGATGATGGGGAAAGATAGATCAGCAATGATTGAATGGTGTAGTAAATGATGGACCGAATGGCAATTCTGCTCCTCGAGCATGTGAACATAGAACTAGTATGAAAGGGAGATTGATGGTCAGTATGGATTCGATGGGCCAAGGCACCTGGATCCTTTCTGTACCTCAGGTTTAGCTTTATTCTTGTTACATGTGCTGGCGCACAGTGAAAAGCTTTGTTTTGTAAGCTATCCAATCAAATCAGATAAAATATATTCATAAATACAATCAAGGCAAATCAAGTTCAATAGGTAGAGCAAAGGGGAAGATACAGAGTGCAGAATATAGTTCAGCATTGTAGCGTATAAGTTCCAGAGACTGTCCAATGTGTGCAATGGGGTGGAGGTGAATCGGACAGTACCCTAGTTTCATTAGTTCATAAGTGATAGGAGAATTATTGGGCCATTCGGCCCATCAAGTCTACTTCGCCATTCAATCATGGCTGATCTATCCCTTTCTCCTAACCCCATCTCCTCCCCATAACTCCTGACACCCGTACCAATCAATAATCTACCTTTCTCTGCCTTAAAAATATCCATTGACGGCCTCCACAACCTTCTGTGGCAATGAATTCCACAAATTCATCCCCCTCTGACTGAAGAAATACCTCCTTATCTCCTTCCTAAAGGAACGTCTTTTAATTCCGAGGCTGTGACCTCGGGTCCTAGACTCTCCCACTAGTGGAAACATCGTCTCCACATCAGTTTATCATCGTTCTATTAATCAGACAATTGGCCTGCCACGTGTTGTATCCAGAGACTTGCTGTGTGTGTGGTTACTCTCCCATCCCTACTGATGATGCCCATTTTTGATGATTGCCGCCCACAAAATGCTCTGCCCCATCATCAGATGCCAGGAAGCCAGGGAATGGTGAGCTGGAGGGAACAGTGCTCTGAAACCAAGCTTTGCCGTGTATATTTCTGTGAACGGTGGCACAGCGGTAGAGTTGCTGCCTTACAGTGCCAGAGACCCGGGTTCCATCCCGACTACGGGCGCTGTCTGTATGGAGTTTGTACGTTCTCCCCGTGACCGCGTGGATTTTCTCCGAGATCTTTGGTTTCCTCCCACACTCCAAAGACGTACAGATTTGTAGGTTAATTGGCTTGGTAGTTCAAGTTCAAGTTCAAGTGAGTTTATTGTCGTGTCCCTGTATAGGACAATGAAATTCTTGCTTTGCTTAAGCACACAGAAAATAGTAGGCATTTACTACAAAACAGATAAATGTGTCCATATACCATGATATAAATATATACACACATGAATAAATAAACTGGTAGTGCAAATAACAGAAAGTGGTTGCTAATAATCAGAGTTTTGTCCGAGCCAGGTTTAATAGCCTGATGGCTGAGGGGAAGTAGCTATTCCTGAACCTGGTTGTTGCAGTCTTCAGGCTCCTGTACCTTCTACCTGAAGGTAGCAGGGAGATGAGTGTGTGGCCAGGATGGTGTGGGTCTTTGATGATACTGCCAGCCTTTTTGAGGCAGCGACTGCGATAAATCCCCTCGATGGAAGGAAGGTCAGAGCCGATGATGGACTGGGCAGTGTTTACTACTTTTTGTAGTCTTTTCCTCTCCAGGGCGCTCAAATTTCCGAACCAAGCCACGATGCAACCGGTCAGCATGCTCTCGACTGTGCACCTGTAGAAGTTAGAGAGAGTCCTCCTTGACAATCCGACTCTCCGTAATCTTCTCAGGAAGTAGAGGCGCTGATGAGCTTTTTTGATAATTGCGTTAGTGTTCTCGGACCAGGAAAGATCTTCAGAGATGTGCACCCCCAGGAATTTGAAGTTCTTGACCCTTTCAACCATCGACCCGTTGATATAAATGGGGCTGTGGGTCCCCCTCCTACTCCTTCCAAAGTCCACAATCAGTTCCTTGGTTTTGCTGGTGTTCAGGGACAGGTTATTGCGCTGGCACCATATGGACAGTTGCTCGATCTCTCTTCTGTACTCTGACTCATCCCCATCAGTGATACGCCCCACAATAGTGGTGTCGTCAGCGAACTTGATGATGGAGTTCGCACTGTGGTTCGCTACGCAGTCATGGGTATAGAGTGAGTACAGCAGGGGGCTGAGCACGCAGCCTTGGGGTGCTCCCGTGCTGATTGTTATTGAGGCTGACACATTTCCACCAATACGAACAGACTGTGGTCTGTGGACGAGGAAGTCGAGGATCCAGTTGCAGAGGGATGCGCAGAGACCCAGTTCTGCGAGTTTGGTAACCAGTTTGGAGGGGATGATTGTGTTAAATGCCGAGCTGTAATCAATGAATAACAGCCTGACATATGAGTTTTTGTTGTCCAAGTGGTCCAGTGCGGAGTGGAGGGCCAGCGAGATCGCATCCACCGTTGATCTGTTGTGGCGGTACGCGAACTGCAGTCGGTCCAGGTTTTTGTCGATGTAGGAGTTGATTTGCTCCATGATCAACCTCTCAAAGCACTTCATCACCACCGGCGTTAGTGCCACTGGTCGATAGTCATTGAGGCAGGTCACCTTACTCTTCTTGGGCACCGGTATAATTGATGCCCTTTTAAAGCAGGTGGGGACCTCAGACCTCAGAAGTGAGAGGTTGAAAATGTCCGTAAAAACTCCCGCCAGTTGGTCCGCACAGGTTTTTAGAACACGGCCGGGTATACCATCAGGTCCAGGTGCTTTTCGGGGGTTCACCCCTCTGAAGGATTTCCTGACATCGGCCTCTGTGACTGAGACTGAAATGCCATCACAGCGAATGGGGGATCGGGAAGGCACATCAGTATTCTCCCTGTCAAAGCGTGCATGTAAATTGACCCTAGCCTGTGTGGGGTAGTGTTAATGTGCGTGGATCGCTGGTCGGCATGGACTTAGTGAGCCGAAGGGCCTAGTTTCTGCGCTGTATCTCTGAAATAAACTGAGCTAAACTGAGGTGCAGTGTTGTGGGAAGCTTTGCCAGTTGTCACGTGGCCTGTGGCTTGTGTTGTCTGAGATGTTATCTGCTGTTTGGGCACAGCCTCGCATGTTGAGTGGAAGCAGTGTTGGCCCTGCAGCTGGTGCTGGCTGGTGACAGCCGGTTGAAAAACAAAAACGAGCAGTTGCTGGAAGTCCGAAATGAAAACGGGAGACGTGTTGTCGGCTTTGCAGCTCTGACCCCATTAATGTGTCAGGTCACCGACCCTCCATTGAAAGAGTCATAAAACAGAGAAACAGGCCCTTCAGCCTCACTCCTTGTCCATGGGAGCCTTCCTGGGCTGCTTCCATTTGCCTGTGTTTGGCCCATATCCCTCTAAACCTTTCCAATCCGCATCCCTCATCAAACGTCTTTTAAACCTGTAGATCACTTCCTCTGGCAGTTCGTTCCATGTCCCCTCCACTCTCTGTTGGAAAGGTTGCCCCTCAGGTTGCCCGTAACATCATTCTCCTGTCACCTACGCCTCTGACCCCAAGTTGGAGATTCCCCGACAATAGGTGCATGAGTAGGCCATTCGGCCCTTCAAACCAGCACCGCCATTCAATGTGATCATGGGCACTCCCTCAATAGCAAGAATGTCCTTCCCCAAATTAGGGGACCAAGACTGCACATAATAATCCAGGTGTGGTCTCACTAGGGCCCTGTACAACTGCAGATCGACCTCCTTGCTCCTATACTCAACTCCTCTTATTATGAAGGCCAACATGCCATTCGCTTTCTTCACTGCCTGCTGTACCTGCATGCTTACTTTCATTGACTGATGAACAAGGACCCCCAGATCCCGTTGTACTTCCCCTTTTCCCAACTTGAACACATTTAGATAGTAACCTGCCTTCCTGTTTTTGCCACCAAAGTGGATAACCTCACATTTATCCACATTAAACTGCATCTGCCATGCATCTGCCCACTCCCCCAACCTGTCCAAGTCACCATGCATCCTCGTAGCATCCTCCTCACAGTTCACACTGCCACCCAGCTTTGTGTCATCTGCAAATTTGCTAATGTTACTTGTAATATTTTCATCTAAATCATTGCATATACTCGACTAAATGGGACCCGTTGGGTCTCAGTCACCACGGGGGGGGGGGAGGAGGTATTGTGGAGGAGGGGTTTGTGGGTGGGGGAGTGGTGAGTGGGGGGAGGGGTGTGTGTGGGGTATGTGGGCAAGGGGGGTTTTGGGGGAGAGGGGTGTGGGCAGGGTGTGTGTGGGCAGGCGAAGGGTTGTGAGGGGTGGGTGTGTGTGGGGAGGGGGGGTGGGGAAGAGGGGTGGGGGTGGGGAGGATGGAGGTGTGGGGAGAGGGGTGTGTATGGGGGAGTGGTGTGGGGGAGGGGAGTGGACGAGGGAGGGGTGTGTGGAGGCAGGGGGCGAGAGCTCGGAGAAAAGACGGGGAAGAGCCATGGGGAGAATGAGGTATTACGGGGGAGGGGGGCAGGAGCCAGCGAGGGAGACCAGAGGAGAAGGGGTTGGGGTGCGATGGGGACTCACAGCGGGCGCTGGCCACTTCGCTGGTGGTTCTCCTCCGCCGGGAGTCTCTGCTTTCCATTTGGCGACATTGGCGCCATCTCCGACTCCGCGCTGGCTGGGCTCGGTCGGGTCGGGCCATCCAGAGCCTCCTGCAGCTGCGGTAAAGACACGGGGGGGGGGGGGGAGGGGAGCTCGGGGTGTGTGTGGGCAGGCGGAGGGTTGTGAGGGGTGTGTGGAAGGGAGGGGTGTGTGTGGGGGAGGAGGTGTGTGGGGGCGGGGGGGGGAGAGAGCTCAGAGAAAAGATGGGGGAAGAGCCATGGGAGATTGTGTGGTATTACGGGGGAGGGGGGCAGGAGCCTGCGAGGGGACCAGAGGGGAAGTCGGTGGGCGGCGCGACTCTCGTCAGCAGCGGCCTCTGCAGTCTGTCTGTGTTTTATTTATTTTTTGTCTCGTTTTTATGTAGTTTTTGTTATTTTTTTTGTTGGGGTATGTGTGTGGGGGGTGGGGGTGGTGTGGGTAACTTTAAAATCTTTCCCCTGCACGGGAGACCCGACCCTTTCTTTGTCGGGTCTCCGTTGTCGTTGGGGCTGCAACGTGGAGCGGCCTCCAACAGGAACGACCTGGGGTTCCAGCTGCGGAGCTGCCGACTACTCACCGTCACGGGGATGGCCGAGTCCGCAGCGGGTGGAGCGGTGGTGGAGCGCTGCTGCCACCCGACCTCCGGAGTTCCGGAGGCTGCAACTGCGGGTTTGGCGGACGGCGGCACCGGGAGCCCGCGGGTCCCTGCTGGGTGACCGCTTTTCGGGGCTTCCGCAACGGCGACTTCTCCCGCCCGAGTTGCGGGGTTGAAGATTACCTGAGCGGGGCCTTACACCATCGCCCCGCGCGGCTTGGAGTGGCCGCGGGACTTTGCGAGCGCACGCCGGGGGCTCTAACACCAAGACCCGGTGCGCGACCTTGTATCACCCGGCGTGGCTTTAATGGCCGCGGGACAATCGCCATCGCCAGCCGGGGTCTTTGACTTTGACTCTGACTCTGACATCGGGGGGGAGAGTGCAGTGGAGAGATAAGTTTTTTTTGCCGTCCATCACAACGATGTTTGTGTAAACTGTGTTGTGTCTCGGGTCTTTTTGTTTTGTAATGTATGGCTGCAGAAACGACATTTCGTTTGGACCTCAAGGGGTCCAAATGACAATAAATTGAATTGTATTGAGTATTGTATTGTAAGGGTTTGCGGGTGTATTGGGGACTCACAGCGGTCACTGGCCACTTCGCTGGTCGTTCTCCTTCGCACGGCTCACGGACTCACTCACTTAATCAGCACGGCTTGTGGACTCAGCCCTTCCTCCGGGTCTTTATTCTCCTCGCCCAGCCTGGTGATTAACACATCGCGTGCTAGAAGGGGCGTTCCCTTCCTGGTGACTGCCAGGCGAGAAGACCAATCTGCTGATCTCATGATTTTTTTACCGATCGGTAGAAAACCTGGTGCGCTTGGAGCAGAGCAGAACGGTGAGTAAGGTGGCAAAAAAATCATAGCGATATAGGGTAACGCTTTTGCGCAAATTAAAAAAAAAAAAAAACGCATACTCGAAGAGGACAAGATGAGAGTTTTAGTAATAGTATAGATTGTAAATAGTTGCGGTCCCAGCACTGAGCCTTGCGGTACCTCAGTAGTCACTGCCTGCAATTTTGAAATGGACCCGTTAATCCCTACTCTTTGTTTCCTACCTGTCAACCAACTTTCTATCCATGTCAGCACTCTACCCACAATACCATGTGCCCTGCCATGTGCAGAGAGAGTTTGTAGAATGACAGCAATGTGTTTTCTCCCCCCCTCCCCCTCTCTGGGCCAGCGGGCAGGGTGCCAGTACCCCTCACACTGTATTTCTCTTTGCTCACAGTTAGTGCGGAAGACTCGCAGTGCCGTGCTCGGGCTGAGGCTCGGGGTGGTGGTGCTACGGTGAGGATGTCCCGCCGCAGTCTCCGCCTGGTCACCACCGGCTACTACCAGGACGACGACGATGCCTCCAGCAGCAGCGGCGGCTCCTCCATCAACGGCGCTCCCTCTTACAAGGAGAGTCCTGTCAGGTACGTCTCTCTTATGCCCACTTGGGAAAGCTGAACGTAAACCTCTGGTGACCTTGCGCCCCACCCAAGGTTTCCATGAGTGGCCAGAGGTTTTGGTCACTTGCCTGGAAAGTCTCGACCGCAGCGTGAGCTGCGCACGCGCACACACACACACACACACACACACACACACACACACACACACACACACACACACACACACACACACACACACACAGTGGGGGGCCAGGGTCTGCGGAGGAGTGCTGTCTGCGCGATGAAGAGAAAGATAATCGGCTGCCACAAAGCACGGTAAGTCCTTTAGAGAGCAGGGGAGAGAGGGGGGGGGGGGGGGGGAGAAGGGGGAGGAGAAGAAGTGGAGACAGTTTTAAGAAGTTTAATGAAGTTAGCGGGCATTTTACCTTCCGGCGGATCTTCTAGGTCCTGAAAACCAATATCCTACAGGATCTTTGCTGAAAACTCCGAGCCAGTCAAAATGGCCGGTCAGCGAAGGAGATTGCCTTCGACTGCCTGTAAGTAAATAGCAACCCCACTCCACTGGATTCGACCAAACGGCTTCTTTCCTCTCTAAGCTATGCTCCTTTCTAACAGTAAAGATGCAGCCTCCACCCTAGTTCCTCACTTGGGGAGCCGTGTATCACAACTCCAACTCCCCCCCCCCCCCCTCCACCCCTCCCCCCCCCCCCCCCCCAACTACAGGAAAAAGCTATTGACAAAAACTCAAGGAAAGAACCAACAGCCTCTTCGTTCCTGCTTGGAATCTCAGGTGGAGGATGATAGAATGTGTATATCTTCCATAGGCCAAGGACAGGGTTGCCAGGCCAATACGTTGTTGATGAAGCCATTCGGTTGATGAGCTCATGAGGGATGTTGGAGGGAACGTGAGCAGGGGTTGCCTGACCCGCTGAGTTACTCCAGCACTTTGTGATTTTTTTAATAAACCAGCATCTGCATTTCCTTGCGGAGGGGGAGGAAGAGAGAGAGAGTCATGATATTTCTTCCCCATGTGAAGCAAATTTCTTCCCCTTCCCAGCTCTGACAAGTAACTATCTCCATCCCTCCCTCACCCAAGTCTCACCAACTTCACATTCTCACTTTGTAAACGGCTAACAATAGCCTGTTTCCTTTATCATTCTTACTTGTTTGCAAAGCTTTCATTCATTTGTTCAATATTTCACTACATCACCGTCTATCTCTCGTTTCCCTTTCTCCCGACTCTCGGTCTGAAGTAGGGTCTCGACCCGAAACATCACTGTTCATTCCCTCCAGAGATGCTGCCTGCCCCGCTGAGTTACTGCTGCTTTTTGTGTCAAACCTGTATCCGCAGTTCCTTAATACACCTACATGTGAGATTTCTGCTGCCATCTTTTAGTTTAGTTTGTTGGTCACATGTATCGAGGTACAGTAAAAAGCTTTTGTTGTGTGCTAACCAGTCTGCGGAAAGACTATATGTGAATATAATCAAACCACTCACAGTATACATGATAAGGTGCATAGCGTTTAGTGCCAGATAAAGCCAGTAAAGCCCGATTAAAGATAGTCCGATGGTCTCCAATGAGGTAGATAGTAGTTCAGGACTGCTCTCTGGATATTAGTAGGATGGGTCAGTTGCCTGATAACAGCTGGGAAGAAACTGTCTCTGAATCTGGAGGTGTGCGTTTTCACATTTCTACACCATTAAGACCCGGAGCCGAGCCTTACATCGCCCAGCACGGTCTTAACGGCCGCGGGACTTGCCATCGCCCTCCGGGGGCTTTAACATCGGGAGAAGACTGGAACACAGGGGAGAGGCAAGACTTTGCCTTCCATCACAGTGAGGAGGAGATTCACTGTGATGGATGTCTGTGTAAATTGTGTTGGTTGTGTGTCTTGGTTCTTTTCTTGTTGTATGACTGCAGAAACCAAATTTAGTTTGAACTTCATACTTGAGATTCAAATGACAATAAATAAATTGTATAATTGCATAATGCCCGATGGGTAAGGGGAGAAGGAGGAGTGGCCAGAGTGTGTGACTGGTCCTTGAATGTGCTGGTGGCCTTGCCAAGGCAGCGTGGGGTGTAGCGTTGCCTCGGCAACACCATAATGTGGTGCCACCACCATAATCAATGACGAGTGGCAACTTGTGTTTGTTATTGGGGCCCAGGCACGCTGTTGTCAGTTTTAAGATGCCTGCTCTCGGAGGTTCATGGTGCAGCATTATGCTAATGGTGGGCAAGTGCATTGTGCCCTGATTCCATCTTCCTCCATAGCCTTGACACCGTTGTCTCAGACTGGATCATCTCCTAGCTTGATCCCTGGAATAAGTCATTTTTGACTTTAGTTTGGGGAATGGATTTAGGAAGGTAGCAGATTGTCAGGAGGGAAAGGTGTTTAGTGGTGGTGTCAACATTTTGTTCAGCTTAGCGATACAAAAGGTCAAAGGTAAACTGGAAGCAAATTGTAACTCCCTAATAACTGTCGGACAGAGTGAGACCCTGGTTGGGTAGAAATAAACTGTAGATGCTGATCTATACTGAGATACAAAGTGCTGGAGTAACTCAGTGGGTCAGGCAGCATCTCTGGGGAATAAGGATGGAACCTGTCTTCAGACTGAGAGTAGGGGGGATGGAACGAGAGGTAGGAAAAAAACAGAACAAACTGGGGCTTGCAACAGATGACCAAGGAAGGGTGGAGCCCACAATGGCCCATTGTTGGCTGGGGAAGAGGTGATAATGACAGGGATACAAGGATGCGAACAGTGGAACTAGTAGGATGACCAGCGTGGGGGAGGGAGTGAATGCAGGAGCTACTTGAAATTGGAGAAATCAATGTTCATGCCACTGGGGAGGTGAGCTGCACAAGCGAAATGTGGGGTGCTGATCCTCCAATATGTGTGTGGCCTCACTCTGACACTGGAGGAGGCCGAGGACAGAAAGGTCAGTGTGGGAATGGGAAAGGGAGTTGAAGTATTTGGCAACCAAAAGATCGCATAGGCCAAGACGGACTGAGCGCAAGTGTTTAGCGAAACAATCGGACAGTCTACGCATGGCTTGCCGCTGAGTTACTCCCGCACTTTGTGTCTATCTTTGAGAATCTGATTGGGACCGTTTAGTTTGGAGTTTAGTGATACAGCGTGGAAACAGAGTCCGCGCCGATCAGCGATCCCCGCACACAGACACACTAGGGACAATTTACAATTATGCCAAGCCAATTAACCTACAAATCTTTGGACTGTGGGAGGAAACCTGAGCACCCAGGGAAACCCTATGCAGGTCACGGTGAGAATTTACAAACTGTGTACAGGCAAGCATCCATAGTCAGAATGGAACCTGTGTCCCTGGCGCTGTAAAGGGCCTGTCCCACTTACGTCATTTTTGCAGCGACTGCCGACACCCGTCATAGTCGCAGCAGGTCGCCAAAAATTTTCAACATGTTGAAAATCCAGCGGCGACCAGAAAAAGGTACGACTCTTTGGGCGACTACTTTCGACCATACAGGCGTCACCCCGCGACATGTCGACACGTGACGCCTGCATGGTCGTGAGTAGTCACCCAAAGAGTCGTATCCTTTTCTGGTCGCCTCTGGATTTTCAACACGTTTGAAAATTTTCGACGACCTGCTGTGACCGTGACGGGTGCCGGCAGTCCCCGAAATAAATTGTGTAAGTGGGACAGGCCCTTAAGGCAGCAACTCTACCGCTGTGCCACCATGCCGAGCTTAGCTTGCGTAATATCCACTCAAATCATACAATGCACGAGTACAGGCACCTCACGATTTACGGAGAGTTACGTGCTTGAAAAGCAGCACATCATTCAAAAATACGTAAATTAAACTGATCGGCGACTGTGCCGTCAACAATAAATTTGAACGCTTTATTCTGAAAATACCCGCGTGTAAATTAGGCCTCTGTGCATCTGCCTAATCTGATGATCTTATGCACCTCTATACGATCACCCCTCATCCTCCTGCGCTCCAAGAAATAGAGTCCCAGCCTACTAAACATCTCCCTGTAGCTCACACCCTCTAGTCCTGGCAACATCCTCGTAAATCTTCTCTGTACCCGTTCCAGCTTGACAATATCTTTCCTATAACATGGTGCCCAGAACTGAACACAATATTCTAAATGCGGTCTCACCAATGTCTTATACAACTGCAACTTGACCTCCCAACTTCTATACTCAATACTGTGGCTGATGAAGGCCAATGTGCCAAAAGCCTTTTGACAACGATCTACCTGTGAGTCCACCTTCAGGGAACCATGCACCTCGATCCCTCTGCTCTACAACGTTCCCCAGAGCCGCACCATTCACTGTGCAGGTCCTGCCCTTGTTAGTCTTCCCAAAATGCAACAACTCACATTTCCCTGCATGGTCTAATTCTGCTCCTATCACCTATGAGATTAAACAGTTAGACAGCATAGAAGACATTTTAGGGTGAGGACCAAATTATAGAAAGAGATGGAATGTTGCAGCAGAGCGGTGCAGCTGGAGAGGCAGCCGTGCAGTTGGCAGGAGGTTGGCTGGAAAGGAAGGAGAGGGATAGAGGAAGCCTGCAGTTAGTTGGAATATGATGCCAACCACGTGGCCAGCGGGAACAGTGCCAACACTGGGGTGCACAGCCAAAGGTCGAGACAATTACGTGGCACTGTTGCTGGACATAACGAAGAGTTACAACCCGTGTAAGATTGGCTGAATGCAAAAGCTGAAGCTGTTCAGTGCTTTAATCTTGCTTGGAAGCAGGTCGGATAATCCTAAATCATGTTCCGCATGTACTTTCCTGTGACCTGTTATGTGTAGTGCTTCACTGGGCAATAAGCTGGAGCAGGGCCAATCCCACACAACAGCAGTGTTTTGCTTATGACAGGCGCTGAGGGATTAATGGGGCAGAAACGCCAGCAGAGTTTAGGAAGTGTAGGAGAGAAATTAAAGGTGACAATTACAGAAAGCAAGGAGGGTTTGAAAATATTTGGCAAATAAAATCAAAAGATATTTAATGTACGCGAAGAGCAACAGAATGATCAAGAAACGAATAGGGCCATTGGGGGACCCCTAAACCTTAGAGATACAGCGCGGAAACAAGCCCTTTGGCCCACCAAGTCCGCACCAACCTGTCGTCACCCCATAACAATAATTTTATTGGCCAAGTATTCACATACAACGACATACAGTGACAGTTAGGAATGACACATTAAACATTAATAATAAAACATTATTGATTAAACATGTGAATTAAATAAAATACCGGAGCAAAAGGAGGCTACAGATATGCTAGCATTACCTAGCATTATGCTACACACACTAGTGACAATTTATAATTATCAGTAGCCAATTATCCTACAAACCTGTACATCTTTGGAGTGTGTGAGGAAACTGGAGCACTCGGAGAAAACCCATGCAGTCACAGGGAGAAGGTACAAACTCCGTAGAGACAGCACCCGTAGTCAGGATTGAACCCAGGTCTCTGGTGCTGTGAGGCAGCAACTCTCCCGCTGTGCCACTGTGCCGACCCAAAAGGTTGTCTGTGAGTGGCTATGTGTACGATGAATGAATATTTAGTGATGTGGTCACAATGGACAGAGGGGATGCTGCTGCGAAACTTCAACACGCTTGGCCGTGTATTGCAGTGCGTGACCTGCAGGGTGGCAGGCGGTCGGACAGGGTTGTTTTTGCTTGACTGGCACAGATGGGCTGAATGGCCTCCTGCATCATCGATGATTAAAGTCGTCTTACACCCTGGTATCTGGAAACCTGAGCACTGCTCAACCACAGTGCCGGTAACCTCTACCCTGACCCAGCTAGTCTGATTTAAAGTGTAGGGAGTAACTGTGGATGCTGGTTTATACCGCAGGTAGACACAAAATGCTGGAGGAACTCAGCGGGTCAGGCGGCATCTCTGATAGAAGCAATGGGTGACATTTCAGGGCGAGACCCTTCTTCCTACTCTCAGTCTGAAACATAGAAAATCAGT